>NC_064306.1:50267052-50590245 GCF_023373825.1 Bactrocera dorsalis
GGAAAACATTTTTTTAATTCTAGGTGCGATTAATGATTTAAGTTAGACATTTGTCCCAAGTCAAGAAACTGAAAGTTTATTTATGCAAGATCAGAGCTCTACAGATAATTTTGGAGGTAAGTGCTACAGTATTCTTTACGGTACATGCATACAGCATAATATTTGCTTTTTTAAAGATGTATCTAAATCTGACCTGTATTTGAAAATACAAGGTGCGTTTCAAAGTAAACGGGACTTAAAAAAAACAGAACAAAGGGGTTTTCGGCAAAATCAATTTATTTCATTAAAAATAGTCTCCTTCTGCTTCAATACAGCTTTTTGCACGGTCTAAAAGCATGTTGAATGAGTGTTTTAGCTCGTTGGCCGGTATGGCCGCCAGTATGACGGTGCAAGACTTTTGAATGGCCTCTACGTCTGTATAACGCTTTCCTTTCATAGGCAAATGCATTTTTCCGAAAAGCATAATGCGATAAATCGATGTGTTTTAGATGTTCCATTCCATTTCTATGAATTTCAATGATGATTTCGGCTGATTCCGGCTGATTTTGATGAATTCACTCACAGTTTCGATGGACTTTCCGGTGATCACGAATTTGGATTGGCTCACATGTTGATGGTGATTTATGTCCGCACGATCACTTTGAAAACGTTGAAACTACTCGTGCACTCTGCTACGTGATAGGCAATCATCACCATAAACTTGTTTTATCAATTGAAATGTTTCGGTAAAAGTTTTACCAATTTTAAAACAAAATTTAATGTTGGCTCTTTGTTCGAAGCTCATTTTTGCACCGATAACACAAACATACTGACACTTAAAACGCAATAACTTCACTTCCCATCAATGAAATGTCATGAAATTCTCACTGGACAATGGATAAAGATAGCAGATTCTAGGGCGCTACATCAAAAATTACACTTTGTATGTACGGTTTGAGACATATCATATTCCTATTCTGACTCGCTACCCGATTTTATCCGTCTAATAAACCTGTATTTCGGCAATCTAACCCTATGTAGGTTCGTACGTCTTAAGGAGCATGAACAAGAAAAAGCGTTAACTTCGGTTGCATCGAAGCTAGAATACCCTTCACAAATAAAAAAAAAAACAATTGCCCAAACAAGATCATGATTTTGAAAGTTATGTTTATATGACAACTCTACTCGTTTGGTATAGTGTTTCGATCTGAATAATGGATTGGATTTTACCACTGCCTTATTATTATCAATCCTTGTCAACTTTCGTGAAGCTACCTTTTCAAATAAAAAAGTTTTCTATACAAAAACTTGCTTTTTGATTATTCAGTTCATATGGCAGCTATATGCTTCAGCGATCTGATATATATTGGTAATAAATGAACAGCTGGTTGGGAAGAAAACGATTTGTGAAAACTTTCAGATCGATATCTCAAAACCTGGGAGACCAGCTAAATTGACTTAGCTCGTCACTTTGATCATTTAGATATGTATATTAGATGTACTATACATACTTTCATATTATAAAATCTCCCATGGTTACATTTTAAAAAGGTTTTGAACTATTTGGGATATCGATTAAACATTTTATTATTAAAAAAGTTGTATACTCCTTTTTTTAAAGATATCTCACCTCAACAATCATCATATAAGCAGTATAGTTAATTAAATCAAAAATTAGACTGTAGTAACTTTTTACTGAGCTCCGGTCTATGTCTTCGCCTACTTATGTTTATGATAAATATTCGATTATATTGATTTCAATCAATTTCGTTTTATTACAATTTGCGATATTATCTAACATTCGTTCCGATTCGAATTCGGGTCTTCCTTACTTGTTATATATTAAAATAGTATTTAAATAATTTTCATTCCACCAAATGTTTTATTTAAATAAAAACAATTAAGAAGAGTCAAATGAATTTAATAAGATAAGCTTAAAATATAACAAGTATTAAAATTTTTCGCCCATGGGCTTTATGGTGATGTTGTGAACCTATAAAAAAAGTATAACTGGTGTTATTCAAATAAACCCCTTTTTGTACATATTTCCTGATTGTAGTTACCTGTACATTTGGTGGTGTGCTTATTGCCCATAAAACAGCATCGGCCACATCCTCAGACGTAAGACTCGGTAGCATATCCTTGACAACATTACGAATAGAAGTGGGCAGTATGTCGGTATCGACAATGCCTGGACTGATAGTCTAAATTTAATGAAAAAAAAATGTAGTATGTATTATGGGTATGAGATTAATTATGCGAGCTGAAATGTAAAATAGAATGCCAATAGTAAAGCTTATGACTTCTTTGTTCCGTTTATTTTTTTGTAATGCAGATAAATGCTTGGTAATTGATGTCATAAACAAAATAATTAGTGTCAATATGCATTTTTCGGTCTTGTCTTTGTATACGATGTTGCCTTTTCTCTTTCTTACGCTATGACCTTCGAAATTTAACATACTATCTGATCATATGTAACCCGGACTGACAAAAAAACTACATTTTAACGTAGTTTAATACAAATATTTATAATCGTCTTCGAGAGCTTTTGATCAAATTTTCCACACACAATTGTTGGGTTGACCTTCAGTAGCTCTTCAAGACGTCTTTTTTGTGCGAGTTTTAAGTCTTTTTGGACGAGTCGATTGACACATCTCATACTAAAAACATTCACCAAAATGTCAAGTCGATACATAAGAGTTTTGGATATCCTCTGACATCTGTCTAAAGTCAACGCGACGATTTTCAAGCATAATTTTTTTTTAACTTTTTCGATGTTATTGTAATTACGACTTCGCTACCTTCACTTAAGCTTTTGTGTCACGCAAATACTTGTGTTATTGACCAAGCGGACTCCCAAAAACACTTTTGTAATATTTGCAACGAATCTGTAGTCGTAAATCCATTAGAAACACAAAAAATCCACACAAACTCGTTCTTCAATTTTTTTCGTAATTAAAAAACGCCAGATAAACCCTTCGCGTCGTGAACAAACCATTGGCAAACACACACTATTGAACATTTGGAATCACACGAACAGAAAAAGGGTTGTACCAATATAGGAAATTTTCGTTTTTGTTTGCGCGCGCAGTTTATATGAATCAGTCTGGGTCAAATTTGATCAGCGGAGTCCTATTGATGCCACTTTCATTAATCTCTACAACATTTTTTTTTCTTAATACCACCACCTACCGTTATTCGTACACGAGTCTTGTACCGCTGAAATTCTTGTCGATAGATTTCGTTCATAGCTCGTAAAGCGAACTTTGTTGCAGGATATATATTGAGCGATGGCAAGTTTGGACCCAAATTCGGAACTTGCAAACCAGCCACACTATTAATGATCACTATATGACCTTCAACATCACGTTCACGCATTGAATTGAAAGCCTCGCGTGTACAAAAAACCGTACCCAACAGGTTCGTATCGATGGTGTTGCGTATTTCATTCGTATTCTGACGTGCACTCAACTCCGTAGTCGCTATAATACCAGCATTATTCACCAAAACATCAACACCGGCGCCAAGTTTCTGCTGCGTCCACTTGAAAGCATCGTTCACACTCTCCTCCTTTGTTATATCACATTTGCAGGCGTGCAAATTGGAGCGAAATCGCGTTGGTAGTTCCTGTTGCAATTGCGCAATGCGTTCCTGGCGACGTGCTAAACCAACAACAACAAATCCAGCACACACCAAAGCCTTGGCACAAGCAGCACCGATGCCACTGCTAGCACCAGTTACCATAGCAACTTTGCCCTGCCAGCGCTCCATGTTGAATGTGATGGCAAGTGATTATGATTTGATATTCAGTTATTCAAGTGAAACCCTCTAACTGCTATATTAGTTAATCGATATTGTAAAAAATTAGTATCGACCTAAATCATCATGCATAAGTAACTACATATGCAATTGCAAAAATATACATATTTATGTACATACACCTACATTAATTTGTAGCAAACTGCATGAAAATTGTCTATATTCCTCACTCAGTTACTACTTAGTTGTCTTTGAAAGTACATGCAATTCCATGGAACGTTGGCAGGGTAAATTGGCAGTGGTCACCGGTGCCAGTGGCGGTATTGGTGCTGCCTGTGCTCGAGCTTTGGTGGTGGCAGGTCTACGTGTCGTCGGTCTCGCGCGGCGAGAAGCTAAATTGCAGGAGCTCAAACTCAGCTTGCCTCCAGCGTTGCAACCACAGTTCATACCACGTCGCTGTGATGTATCTAAAGAGGATCAGGTTGTAGCGGCAATCGATTGGACGGAACGTATGTTGGGTGGCGCGGATGTACTGTTAAATAATGCTGGTATCACACGTGAAACTGAACTGGTGGCGCCTGATAATACTGAGAAGATACGCCAGGTAATTGATACTAACGTCATGGCAGTGTTATGGTGTACACGAGAAGTGTTCCGCGGCATGATGAAGCGTGGCAACGAGGGCCACATATTGGTCGTTAACAGTATAGCTGGGCAGCAGGTGTTGAATTTTATTGATGTGCTGCCGAGCTTCAATATTTATCCGGCAACTAAGTTTGCCATTACGGCGATGACGGAGACATACAGACAAGAATTTCAACTACACAAAAATAAAGTTCGCATTACGGTGAGTATGTAGTGCCATGAAGCTTAGCCTTAATTTTGAAATAAGCAGTAGTATGCTATTTTGACTTCTCTGTTGCTTGATTCTCTGTTGCTAATTCCATATATTAATGCATTTCAAAAATTTCTGTTTTAATTACAAAAAATATGTAGTCACATTAAACGTCATATTTTTCGGATATACGTTCTAAAGAAATAAAATCATTAAATTAAATTGAACGCTTTATTTCGATAACTTGCAGCCTTTTTGAAAATAATTTCATCATGCCACTGTAATAGAAACCCTCATTCCCCCTTCAGCAAAAGTCGATTTTCACAAGCTCTCTTGAAGCATATTTTTTACCCACAAAACGATTTGCCATAACTAGAAACAAATAGTAATCACTTGATGCCAGTCCCAGACTATAAAGTGAAGCTCTCAACTAAACTTTCAGAGCTTCTGCCGAGTCACTGTTGAAATACGTAGGTTGCTTTTTATATTTTGGAATTAGAGAACAAAAACAAAGATTATTCATCGAAAATTGTTTAATTTTTTATTTTTCAAAATATTCTCACTTAAGATCTATAGTATACACTTTGCCATGCGTTTTAACTAATTCTTGAAGCACTTTTGCCAAAGCATGCGTTCTGAATGCATCTTCCGCCTCTTCAACTTATTTTGGACGACTTTCCCGAAATTCGTCTTGGAGTGATCTACGACCTCGATTGAATTCATCAACCATTGTTAAACGCTAGTTCTTGAACTAATTTTATCGACACATTGTTGCTGAGGTAATTCACGTCGAAAGTGCTAAAAAATAAAATGTTCGCGATCTGATTCCATTTTTTGATCGAGATGAATATTTCAAGTTACTATAAATAACACTTCTTCGTCGAAAAAAAATGTCAACATAACTTTGGTTTTTGGCCAGCCTTGGCTTCTTCGGCTCACCATTGTCACGATATTCGGCCGATTAATCGCCAGTTTCCGGATCGTAAGCATAGATCCAAGACTCAACCCCAGTAATAATACGTTTCATGACTTTTTGGTAGTCGGAAAGTATTGTTTCACAGACGTTAACGCGACGCTTTTTTCGAAAGAATTAAGTGGCTTTGGAACAAATCGTGCTTTCACTTTTTTTTAGACCCAAATGATCTTTACAAATGGTTTTCACTGCTCCTTCCCATGCCAGTAAGGTTTCTGACTGTTAATCGTTGATTCTCAAGCATCAATTCCTATATTTTGATCATGACGTGTTGATCATCTTGGACGTGCTTCGTGGTCAACGCGTTCTCGAACCTCTTGGAATAATTTATACCAACCAAAAACTTGGCACAGATGTCACTCTCAGTCCTACCAAGCTGGAAAAAAAATATTTCAACGAATGGATTTTCGCGTAAAATTTAAATTAAAAAGTCTTAATATTTCTGGTGAATCTTAATTACTCTCCTACTGATCAAAGCAGGGCGCTTCTGGACGATTGTTTGCTTCCGACGGCTTAATTGTTGACAATACAGTTGCGAGGTTAAAGTTTAGTCCTAAGAGAGTAGCTCATGTTCACTGCCAGACTATAGGAAAGCCTTCCTGATCGCCCTGTCTGGCACCGTTAGTGCCGACTCCCTGCCATTCGATTACAAAACACGACCGTTTTCGCTTGCCGTAGTAAGTGACTTTTCGACACAAGTAATCATCAACTTTCTTTCTGTATTCAGTATTATTTAAATAGTTGCAAACGATTTTGTTTGACTTGGCTCACCTGGATCTTAACATTAATAAATTGACAATGCGGTTTTAGTTGTGAGCTCATAACAATTCAACCAAAATTGTGTCATGTTTCTTCCTGCCGTTTAGAAATTGAATATATTAGGATTTGTATACTCTGTGATACTCTTTCTTCTAGATCGTTTTAGCAACTTCTAAAATGGTGGTCCCGCACTCCCTGTTTCACTTTTCAAACGTTTCTTGAATATTAATGACACGTTTCTTCAATATAATATAATGACATTCCCATTAAGAAGGGCCTCATCTAGTATACTAAAATTTGCCACATTTTAAATACAACCTGTATTTCCACTCCCTTCTTAATACTGGTGCGTATTCATTCATTTCATTCATAACTCACGGATATAAACATTTGCAGTCCCACTAAAAGGTTGCGTGAATTTTCAATTTTTCACCACTATTAATATTATATTTAACTTGACATTTTGTCATTTGGAAAGGGTATTTGTCCCGGTGCCGTGAACACAAACATATTTCCGGAAGAAATTCATTTCTATGTGAAGCATATGGCACGCTTGGAGCCAGCTAATATAGCTGATGCGGTTTTATATGCGCTTCGTACTCCGCCCCATGTCCAGGTGGGTAACCAACATATTTTTGAATATGCCTGTGTAACCCTATATTAATATGAACTCTTCTCGAATATTTAGATTCACGAGATCACGTTAAAACCGATGGGGGAAATATTTTAATGTACATATTTTTCATTTATTGAACTTTGAAGTGTTACAGCAAACAGGAACTGTTATTGCAGAAAATATTAAACGTACTATTATATAATTAAATGTAAACTGTTTTTAGAATATATATTTTTTTGTTTCCATTTTGTGTAACTCATTTCAAAACCATACAAGGGATGGCTTTATTTTTCATTTCTTGTCCAAAAATGGTGGTGTTATTCTTTTGTTTAATATATAGTCCTTATTTGATCACACTTTTATAAGGAGGTATACGCCCATCTTCATACAGGTCAAACAAATCCTTTAGCTGCATCCTTCCAAAAGGTTGAAGTTTCCCAAGAGATAAACCAACATAGGCAGCTTGTGACCTGGTATATGCGTCACTGTAGGCTAAGTGCTCGAATTGGGGTTCTGCTTTACAGATAACCATCTATTCTGTGACCTCACGACAAGACAACAGGGCGTATACCAGTTTAATGCCTCGAAAAACTTCAGAAATAATAAGATAGAAGATAATAAATCCGTTGCGAGAGCAATCATAAACACTAGATTTTCTTTTCGATTAGGAATTTCAGTTAATATCTTTTCATTCAGCAGTTAGTTACTGCTTATTTAGAGTTATTGAATGTTCTACCAGTGATCTATTGTCGTCGATGAGAACGTTCGGTATGTAGAGCACTGCGACTGTTTTGCCCTTCTCCAAGTAGTCAATATACCTAAATCACAATTTGTTGACCTCAGAAAACGTGGGTAATCATCTTTCAAACCGACACGGCACTCTTCGGCTTCCTCGAAATACATTTGCCGTGTGAAGTTCGCTGTTATAATATCCTTTTGTTTTTGGTTTGGTTCCAGTGAAAACATGTTTCGCCGATCGAAATGCTTTTAAACGACGTCATACTCTTTTGTGAAATAGTCTTACTATTGCGCTTGTTGTCCATTGTTCAGGAAATAACCTACGCGGTTAGGTTAGGTTAGATGGCTGATCAAAGGTCGCATGTGGACTACTATATGTAATCCTTTGCGAGGCTATAAAAATGATGAACTTCTGTGTTCGAACTCATAAATTAGCAAAACGCTTAGTAAAGTAAAGCGTTAAAAGGGAGATGCTAGCCTTACTGAGGGCAAAGAGATCATTAGATCTCTTGCGATCGATCTTGGGCCAAAAGGCTTTTGTGAAAGTGCATGTATTGATGGTGACCCAGCGCTGGCTTAGCTTCCGCGAAACCCAGTTATGTAGTAGTAGAACACAAGAGGATACTGGAGCATTGACTCGCTCCCATTCTAGCGATAGTGGGTATAGGGTGTCTTCTCTTGCTAGCTCATCAGCTTTACAGTTCCCTGCGATTCCGCTGGGGCCTGGCACTTATAACAATCTTTTCACAAAAACACTTGTTGTTATTAATAGCGAGGTTAGGCACTCTTCGCCGCTCTGCTAATCTAGTGGATGATCACTTCTACTTAATGGCTGCTGGAAGAAATTGCAATAGTCAGGAAGTCTGAAATTAATTAAGGGGAAGAGTCACCGTTTACAGCATCATAGCCCTCTTTGATTTTGCCATGCGATTTCCTCCTAAAAATGTATATCTAAAATCTACGGACATGTCACCGCTTACAATGTGTATAGTAATTAGGGCGGTGATACTAACTACTCATCGGACCGTCCTTCTTTAATTTCCTCTAGTTTAGAGTTAGGATCGAAGGCTCCAAATGCAAATGCTCCATAGCAAAACCTTCTTGATCGTCAATCCTGGCTTGGTCACCTTTTGCGTCGATTTCCCGCCATTTGACTCAATTAGTTTATTGTTATTGTAAGTGACCCACTTCTCATTAATGGTACGCTTCAGAAATGGAGCGATTTTGTTACGATTCGGCAGCCGATATTTTTTGTATTGACATTTTCGACAGTTGGCGTTTCAAAGTGTTATCCGTGTATCAAGTCAATAAACATTTTTCACATTGGTGTTTTCGCCATTATAGAAAATGTAAAATATAGCGGATTTTATCTGTGCTAGTTTACATCTTTGAATTGACGAAAAAGTTGTTTAGAACGAATCTTATTTTTCTAACGCCTTATAGCCTAAGCCGATCGCACGTATCCAGTACAAGATACAGATTTAGAAAAATAAATAATTTATTTACAACAGAACTTATATTTATCAACAATAAGGTTCCAACCTCCAAGCGTTTTGAATTTACTTTTAAATATAAATATCCGTTAGTTGCATTAGCACTCAAACAAGTTGTAAGCGAACTCATACACTGGTCCGAGGCAACCCACATATGTTCCAATGAAACGTAATGCAATTGTTAAAACCATTATTGCTATCAGCGCTGCAATTTTTGTCAACAACAATTAACATAACTACAACAGTTGCTTCAACCGACCGACTGTTTGCGTCTTAACACCACCAAACAAGCGAGCCGCGCAGCTCGACGGCGCGATCAACGCTCCAGCCACGCTTACTGAATGCCTACCATGCGCCACAGCCAAACTGGAAACGCTTTAATGGCAAATGTTAAAAAAGTAAAAGGTGACGTCGACTCACGTTGACGTTGCTGCCGGCGTTGTCGTTGCGCCGCCGCTTTTATTGGCCGTCGTCTGGTGATTTTCTTGGTTTGGTCGTTTCTTGAATTGTGTACTTTCAGTTCGTTTGGAACCTTATGCGAAGTCGGTTGAGTGCGAATTGACGCTTTAGCGAAAATAGTGTTGTATATTTTTTGAAAAATCATCGTTGCGCTTTACAGTTAAATCATTTCATGCTTGCGGTATTGTAACTTTTTATACTCACGCCTGCTGCTGTATTTACCACGCTTACGTATACTGGACACTTGTGTGCTTGTTTTGACCCGTTTTCAAGCGCAAATCCCTGCGCGTTAAGTCCGGCATCGCATTACCATTCATCACGTTGCCGACGTCGTCGAAATGGGGTGTTCTGCTCGGCTAATTGGCAGCAAACACACTTAACAAGCAATATTGTTTATTATTAGCTTAAGCTTAGGCTCTCTTACTCCATTTACACTCGTGCGTGGCGACGTTTGTTCTTACGGTGCTCGCGTGCATTTTGTGTTAACGTGAGTTTGTTCTACGTGAAACTGTGTTGCATTTGTTGACTTGTGACTTGTGCAGCAAAGGTAGTATCTATCAGCGGAAAATCTGAAAAATGTGAAATGTGAGCTGAGCAATGTGGCAAATCGCGTAAAAGTGCAAACCTGTCAAAGCAGAATATACGTGTACAATAACAAAAACACAACAGAAATAAATAACAAAGAAAAGAAGCCAACATTTACAATAAGAAATTAACGTCAGCAACCTGTCGTAAAGTCATCATCATTGTATGCACACATACATATGTACACATATATATAGAACAAGTGCAGCGATACTTGCCCACAGCTGCAACTACTGCAGCAACTAATGATTTTCCCGTGCATGATTGTCTCAATACTTTTACAATAAATAAGAGAAATATATATGTATTTTCTGCCGGCATTTGAGCGATTTTCCCTCCCGGTGAAAAGTTTTGCTACTGTAGCTCAGACGCGCCTAGACCCCTTTTTCAAGCCTAGTACGCGCATTGCTGCTGTCGTTCGCTGGAGTTTGCTGCTGTAAATTTATATGTGTATTACACGCCAGCGCAATAACTTACTCTCCGTTACCGGATTGCAATGTGCGCGCTGAAGTAGAAAGTTGCCGTCAATCGCATTGTTGGCAACTTAAGTGCGCGTGTGTGTGTTTGTGCTTTTCTTTTAATAATTTCGCATTTTTAGCGTTTGTGTTATTGTTTTAGACATACATCATCGTAGACATACATATATACAAATTAAAAAAATACACTTAATGCCCTTGAATGAAAACTCTGAGCAATATGGAAAATGTATAATTTCGTTGTGTTGTTATTGTAGCGTTACATAAAGAAAGCTTTTGAGTTAAAAAAAATTTTGGTGAGATTGAAAGTCGATAAATTTGAATTGTAAAAAAATAATATTTAATTGTTTTTTGGTGAAAAAGTCACTTTCGCGTGAAGATTATTTATTGTCTGTGCAATAAACGTTTGATTATACTTTTTAAAGTTAAATATTAAAAGTATTAAAAATACAACAGCAACAAAATGTCGGATATATATTATTGCAGTAACAACAAGGTGAGTGTATTTGAAAGAAATTTATATTTCTTATGATTGCAAAACTATAATTTTTTGAGGATATTTCTCATATGAAAACTAATTCCACAATAAGGAAATTTATTAACAGAAGATAATAATAAAGAAAACAAATCTTCCATACGTTGATCACCACTTTTTCAAGCTACTGCTATGCGTTGCATACAAAATGCTGAAATTATTATTGTCCATTAAATTTGGTGAAAATTTTAGTATTTAAACATTTTTTTTCTCACTCAATTTAAGGGGGGAGCCTGCTTATCGGGCTTCAAAAATCGATTTTTTGAGGACTTTTTTGGGTGAGAAAGAAATAATTGATTAAAACGAAATTTCTATGGTTTTTGAGGTATCATTCGAAGTTTTCGCTTGCTGCCCAAGCGCTTATATAATATATCTGCTAGACGTTCGGTCACTATTTCCCTTCTAGCTTCAACAATATCTCGAATTCCCATCTACAACTTCTTAGATAAATTTTAAAAAGATTTAAGCTAAAAAATTGATATTTTTAAGCTTCTAAAGCAGGCTCCCTCCTTAAGGGGTGTGTGAAAATTCCAAAAAAATCACTTTTTTGTTTTTGCTTATTTTTGATAGGTTATGTGTTTACAAATAACATACAAAAATTTTAAATGAATATTTCAAATATTTTTTGTTCAAAATAATCTGATTTTTGAGCAAGTTTAGTTTTGTTTTCAAAGTTCATATTCTTAAATTTAAAATTAAAAAAAAAACGACTTATGCTATTTGTCTATGAAAATGGCTGGGTAATATTCAGGGTGTAATGTGTCTGACAATGAAAAAAACGATTGTGACATTAGTTACTAATTTTTGTAATTATTTAATAATTAAACGGATTTTTAGTCTAGATTTGTAATTTGTTTCTAATTTTCTAATATACAATACGAGTTTGTTGCTTAAGTCTTTAGTTTACAAATAGAAAAATGAAGTTTTCAGGTTTTTCACTACTTGTCTAATGGATTAATGTCTTTGCTGCTTGAAAATATTGTATACATAATCCATCCAATATATAACCTTATCAGCTCTTAATTTCACACATCGACTTATCGCTCGTTTAAGGGGTTGTATATAATTCAGAATTTTTTTTCTGTGAAAACTTTTAAATTTGTAGATCTAAAAATTTGTACATATATTGTGGTATCTTTTTATTGTATTTTAAGACTTCGTATTAGTAAAAATATTTATTTGGAAAGGAACTATAGCTGATCTCCGGGAGCTTCTCTCAAAAAAGACGTTTTGCGGTGACCATCTTTGAATCTTAAACCTCTGAAATTAAAAAACCAAACAGATTTCATTTAAATAATGTTAAATTTATTTAAGCAAATCAAAGGAATACGCAAAAAAAAATTTAACAAAATGTCGGTTTCTTAAAAAAAATTATTTTTTAGCAAAATTTTGGACTTAAATTGTTTATAAAAACTTGTTTATCGATGAAAAAAATATTCCCTTAATTACTAAAAATATATTTAAGAAACTCCTGTTAAACTTTTAGACTAATCGGTTTAGCCGTTTTTGAGTAATGTTGGTCACCGACTCTAAAACACCATTTTGGCCTTTTATGTAACGGGTGATTTTTTTGAGGTTAGGATTTTCATACATTAGTATTTGACAGATCACGTGGGATTTCAGACATGGTGTCAAAGAGAAAGATGCTCAGTATGCTTTGACATTTCATCATGAATAGACTTACTAACGAGCAACGCTTGCAAATCATTGAATTTTATTACCAAAATCAGTGTTCGGTTCGAAATGTGTTTCGCGCTTTACGTCCGATTTATGGTCTACATAATCGACCAAGTGAGCAAACAATTAATGCGATTGTGACCAAGTTTCGCACTCAGTTTACTTTATTGGACATTAAACCAACCACACGAATGCGTACAGTGCGTACAGAAGAGAATATTGCGTCTGTTTCTGAGAGTGTGGCTGAAGACCGTGAAATGTCGATTCGTCGCCGTTCGCAGCAATTGGGTTTGTGTTATTCGACCACATGGAAGATTTTACGCAAAGATCTTGGTGTAAAACCGTATAAAATACAGCTCGTGCAAGAACTGAAGCCGAACGATCTGCCACAACGTCGAATTTTCAGTGAATGGGCCCTAGAAAAGTTGGCAGAAAATCCGCTTTTTTATCGACAAATTTTGTTCAGCGATGAGGCTCATTTCTGGTTGAATGGCTACGTAAATAAGCAAAATTGCCGCATTTGGGGTGAAGAGCAACCAGAAGCCGTTCAAGAACTGCCCATGCATCCCGAAAAATGCACTGTTTGGTATGGTTTGTACGCTGGTGGAATCATTGGACCGTATTTTTTCAAAGATGCTGTTGGACGCAACGTTACGGTGAATGGCGATCGCTATCGTTCGATGCTAACAAACTTTTTGTTGCCAAAAATGGAAGAACTGAACTTGGTTGACATGTGGTTTCAACAAGATGGCGCTACATGCCACACAGCTCGCGATTCTATGGCCATTTTGAGGGAAAACTTCGGACAACAATTCATCTCAAGAAATGGACCCGTAAGTTGGCCACCAAGATCATGCGATTTAACGCCTTTAGACTATTTTTTGTGGGGCTACGTCAAGTCTAAAGTCTACAGAAATAAGCCAGCAACTATTCCAGCTTTGGAAGACAACATTTCCGAAGAAATTCGGGCTATTCCGGCCGAAATGCTCGAAAAGTTGCCCAAAATTGACTTTCCGAATGGACCACCTAAGACGCAGCCGCGGTCAACATTTAAATGAAATTATCCTTAAAAAAGTAAATGTCATGAACCAATCTAACGTTTCAAATAAAGAAACGATGAGATTTTGCAAATTTTATGCGTTTTTTTTTTAAAAAAAAGTTATCAAGCTCTTAAAAAATCACCCTTTACTTCCAAGCAATCTGAAATGCCTTTTCAAATTTGCGTATAAGTTCGAAAGTATTCACCGAAACGATATAAAATTGTCTGTGTGTATTCTTAAATATATCTACATTAAGAAAATAAAAAAATATTTTTTTTGGAAAATTCTAACTACATATAACCCCTTAAGAAAGCAACCCAATCGTCGATATGAGTTTTGAACTGACACAATAATTGAAACGTTTTTTAAGAAAATAAGAAAAGAAACACATTTCATTACTAACAAGAAAGCTACAAATTTTACGCTCTATTAGTATTAAAATTATCGCCATTGGTTTTGCATTTTTGCTATCCTCCTCATAGTTTTGCGGTATACCATATACTCAAACTTTTACTTTTACAAAGGCTTTTATTGTTATATATACATACAATTATTTTTTCGTTTGAATTTTCTTTAAATATCTGCGCTTTCTACGACTTGCTTCAATAACTTTTGCTCACAATTCACTCAGATATGCGCTGTCAACTAACAGAAGCTTGTGCGATTGTGTTGTGTGCTACATAGGCCTAGAATGTCTAATGTTGCTTAATTTAAATTCAAATATCATGCAGATATTCGTGATTTGCCTAAGTTTATTGTTCAATTTGTGTTATACTTTTAGTTTTTCTACCACTTAAATGGAATTTTTCTTTTTTTACTGCGCTCTGAATGGCGAATTAATGGAGAAGATATTCTCTTTCAGTTTATGAGAAAATGTTTTTCGATATCTTAAATATTTATTTAGATAATATTTGAATCTATGATTGCGATCTGAATTTATTTCATTTTTAAAGATTGATTTTTTAATCCATATATTAATTTAAGTTATATTGAAGCTAATGAAAGGAGAACTTGAACTTGCGTCATTTTTAATTTAATACTTCTTGATTTTCTTTTGATGTATGACCCAGCTATAGTCTAGTAGAAGTAAATTTCCTAAGAAACTTTGAGTCTTGTAATTTAAAATGATTTTTTAATGAGTTATAAAATTCGTAAGAAATTTGCCTTTAAATAAACAAACTTTCCTTAATATCTTCTAAGCGGTTAGGTTTACGAAAAAAATATATTATTTTGGTAAGCATTCAAACTAAGAAACGGGTAAATTCTTCAAGTAGTTGGAAACGAGTTATGAAGTTTTCGATCTGACTTTCAGGCGGAGGACCTTTCTGTTATAATTAAAAGCTCCTACGTGGGAAGAGTTTCATATATGTAGGTGTCTAAAAATCTATTATTCAGAGTACCAAGTGAAAACAAATATTCGTTTTTTTGACACACCCGAGTATATACATACATAGATATAGCCTACCCTGAAGCACGAGCGATTCTGATCTGAGAATAGAGGTTTTATTTTTAAAACCAATTGGTTATCGGTCTAAGAAGCTTTTTAAAATGATTGTTTAAATAAAATTTCCTAAAATTAATTATTAGAGCCCTAAAAAGCTTTTTTAAAATGATTGTTTTCATAAAAATACTCTTTAGGACCATAGAATATTATTTAGCGTCACTTTTGGAACATAAAATGTTGTTTTCATCATACAATATCTTTAAAACCGCTGTTGCTTATATGGAAGAGCGTAAAATCACACTTGAATGCTAGTGTGACTAAAATTTGTATCTATTTCGTATTCATTTTAGATAAGACAAGATTATTTAGATTTAGACAAGAAAAAGCGTTAACTTCGTCTACACCAAAACCTTTCACAAATAAAAATATCATACAAGAATCTGATTTTGATTGATCAAATTGTATGCTACTCTACATATGCTATGGTATATAGCTTCTCATAGAAAAACTTGGTTTGTACGCAGGCAGTTATATGGTATAGTGGTTCGATATGAAAAATTTGTTCGGAGATTATAACATTACCTCGGGTAATAAATGCCGAATTTCGTGAAGATCTTGCAAAATAAAAAAAAGTTTTTCATAATAACTGGATTTAATCATTCACTGATTTGTACGGCAGTTTTATATTATAGTGGTCCGATATCGTCAACTCCGACAAATAATCAGCTTCTTTGCGAGAAAAGAATTTGTGCGAAATTTCAGACTGATATCTCAAATACTGAGGGACATGAACGGACAAGGCTATATCGACTCAGCTCATTGAGCTGTTAATTTATATCTGTTCATTTATATCTGTACATTAGGGCCTCTTTGCTCGTTTGCTGCAAAGTTCCTGACAAACTTAATATACCCGTTCAGAGTATGCAAATTATACATTAATGATAAATATCAAAGAGGCTAACCAACTTGTTAAAATCTCTGAGTAATTTTTAAACTTTTGATCATAATTGAATCGGCTGTTATTCTGTGTCCTGAATTCTAAATATTTTCCATTAGCTTTCAGGTATTATTAATCCTTTATTTTCCTGGTATATTGCAGTTTATTTTCGAAATATTTTTGTTTTATTTGCTAAATTATTACTCTAAATAAAGTATTTATGATTACTTTATAATAATAAATATACAGACCTGTGTGTATGTATATATAACATAGTAACTTTCGTATTTTTTTAAATTTTTATGCAAATACCTAATTAAAACTTAATTCATTTTCGCAACTTCACATTGCCAAAGTATCTCATTTACTGTTTAAATACTAAATTGATTGATGTTCGAAATTTCGAAATCCAAGCAGTGCATTTAAAAGAAAAACTATTACGCTTTCCACATGTGGCAATACACAAATATTTATGCATACACTTATCTACATTTCTGCATATCTTTTAATTGGTTACGGAGGCGTCAATAAAAACAATAATTATAGTTTTTGAGCAGAGAAAATATATGAGCAATATTACATCATGGAAAAATAGGAAAAGAAATATAATTTAATGGGAAGAGATTTGAGCAATAATTGTTTGGCTGAAATAATAACGTTCAGTTTTAATTAGGCATAAATGTTTGGCATGCCTCTTGGCTATACAAACCATTGCACACATACTACATTAATCATATAATCGCTCACATGTTTACTTATTTCTTTAATTTCTTTTATATCATTGTTTTTAATAAACGCTAAAGGGATTTTCATAACGATCACAAGAGCTATTGAAATATGATACACACTTTTTGCCGATTGCGTAAGTTGCGTAAGTTTACATCTTAATGTCCGCTCAAGCAACCATTAGTCTCCGCAGACATTTATATATGAATGCCGGTAAGCAAATGCATTAAATGTTTACCGTTATTTTTCCGCTTGCGATTACGAAAAAATATTTATAGACAAAAAAAAAACGATTCATTGCTTTTCTTTTTCAAATACTCACCACACACATACACTTACGCATTCCAACAGTGCTTACAAAACATTTTCGTGTAAAAAATTGCACTGTCTTAATGCAAAAAGTTTGTAGTTATGTGTTTAGGCATACATATTCACATGCCTAATATTAATTCATATGTAAATAACTCAGGTTCCACAACAACAATTAATCTTTGAAAATTTCTCTAACGTCGTCGTGATGTGTTCGACTGCTGGATTCGGTTGACTAAAGTGACACAAATGAGTCTCAACATGGATCAATAATGATCGTGTTGATGTTGTTAATGACGATGACGTTGGGGAGATTTTTTGTGCTGGCGGTTACGCTACTGCTGCTTATTGCTGCTTGATTGTAGTTGTTAACTTATTATTTTTTTTTCGATTCCACATAGTTTTTGCTTTGATGGCGCTTGTGAATGTGATGACTTTAGTGAATATCAGTGAAAGTGCAACCGTTATAATGGGCCTACAATTGACTCAATCCACTGAAAGAGTCTTGGAAATATGCATCTACTTATAGTACTGTTTGTGTGTTAGTGTGTCTTTATAATAGCGCTATAATTTAAATAAAAAAATCAATAACATGCCATTGAAAGCAAAAGCGAAGTCTAGGTTTTCTAAAGCGAGCGCTTGTTATAGAAATCATAGGCTTAATGCGCGGCATTTCTTTCCGAATTTTTGTTTTCGAATTTTTGTTTACAAATTTTATAGGCGGAGATTCACAAAGAAAATCTTCAAAAGGCATATAAACCGTTACTAGATTTAACTTTGTATAACTAGAAGAAACAACTTATTCAACATTGATTTCATTTCATACCAATTTTTTTTTTTTCAAGCTAAAGAGAGATACAAAAATAATATATTATGATTATTGTTAAAATTTTAATTTCATTATTTGTGTATCTGTGTCTAACAAAAAAATTCGGTCGAGCAATCCCTGATATTCTGAACTATTTCAACTATTACGCGGAGTTGGAAGTAGAAACTTCGAACTGATGAAGTTGTGGTTCTAAATTTCAATTATAAACAAACGGCTGCACCGATGCTAATATATCCTTCACAAGTGCATTTCTTTTAGTAACTATGTGTTCAGTTTGTATGGAAGCTATAGGCTATAGTAATCTGATCTGAATAATTTTTTCGGAGATTATATTATTACCTTAAGCAGTAATCCATGTCAAATTTGGTGAGATACCACGTCAAATGCGAAAGTTTTCCATACAAGCCCTTGATTCCGATCGTTCGGTTTGTATGGCAGCTATATGCTATAGTGAGCCGATCTGAACAATTTCTTCCGATATTACATTATTTCTATGAACAATAACTCATACCAAATTTCGTGAAGATATATCGTCAAATGAGGAAGTTTCCCATGCAAGCATTTGATTCCGATCATTCAGTTTGTATGGCAGCTATATGCTATAGTTAACCGATCTGAACAATTTCTTCGGAGATTACATTGTTGTCTTAGAAGTTTTCCATACAAGAACTGGATTCCGATCGTTCAGTTTGTATGGCATCTTAAAAACTGAGGGACTAGTTCGTACAGACAGCCGGACATGGCTACATCGACTCAGTTCAACATACTGATCATTTATATATGTGACCTGGTCTATGGAAAGGGGGCTTAGGTGTCAAAAAATCAATTTTCACTTTTTAGTTGATTCGGATGGAAGATGAGATGCTTTTTCTGTTTCCCAGAAAACTAGTTTTCGCACGTTAGCTCTCTTTTCGTAGACTACGTCACATATATGCTTTATAGGGTCTCCGACGCTTCCTTTTGGGTGTTACAAACTTCGTGGCAAACTTAATAAACCCTACAAACAAACGTCGATTTGTGGGAATTAAAAAAAAAAATCATTTTAAATTGCAAGACTGCTCATTTCTCCCCAAGAAGCTGCTCATTCATACAAACTGAATCAAGGTATTGAATGGAAAACTTTTTCATTTGAAAATATAACTTCAAAATCAAGATAAAGATCTAGATTTCTTCTTATAGCATAGATTTATCTTTCTAGAAAATTATCTTTATAAGATACCTATAACATGATATACCAGAAATATTCAATAATATAATTCAGTGCAGCTGAGGTTAACGGTGTTTCTTGTTTCATTTAAATTATATATCAGAATCATATTATTCTCTCATTTAAATGTGGGTATTAATAATTGTGTTTTTAATACACAATCTTAGATTTTAAATTTTTCCTCCCCTCTGCCACCCTATAATTGTCAAAATATATTTTAATATTCAATTCACTTTGACCTTCCTAGTGCTGCGTAAGTTTCTTATACTATTCGCGCTGCTTCCAAAACACATTACTTTTAAATACACATGTATGTATGTGGCTTTGTACATTTTTCCTCAAGTATTGTTTACTTCATATTTCCGTGGGAAAACGAATTTTCATGAAAACAATTTTTCTTTTATTTTTTGAACGTTTTTCCACGTTGAAGTGTTACTTAAATTTTAGTAATTTTAATTTTTCAACACCAACGGCGCAATTAATGCACCTTCAAGTTGGAACGCCTGCAGGTGAGAACCGGCCCAAGGTTTTTTCTTTGCCTACAAATTAGCTGAACACCAAATTTACCTTTGATGGATTTGTGGTGGTTGGAGTTGTAATATTTGTGTATATAAAATTTCGGTTTTTATTTTATTTAAATTGTTATTTGTAGTTTTGGGAAAGATGCATATATTATAAATATATCGTTTACAAAAAAATTATGTTCTGGCACTTTAAAACTGCGATGAGCTTAAACATTCACTTTGAAATAATTTTTAATATAAATACAAAAAAAGTCGGAATATATAGGGTGATCCATTTCGACGTTCCCTACTTTTTTAAAGAAAAAACACAGAAACTTCAAATTTAATTAGGAATTTTTATTATCATTCGAAAGAACATTCTTTGGCATTTAGTTTCTTATCTCTTTCAAATGTTGGCCGCGGCTACGTCTCAGATGGTTCGACTGGTAACTTGCGAATGACACACGTGATGTTTTGCTCCAAGGCCTGAATCGAAGCGGTATTGTCCGCATAGAGTTTACACGTTACATATCCCCACCGAAAAAAGTCTAACTTTGTGATATCACATGATCTTGGTGGCCAATCGATCGGCACAAAACTGCTCACCGAAGTGCATCAAATAGTCGATTATCATGGGTGAGGTTGCCATCGACGATAATGTTCTCACCGGCATCATTTTTGAAGAAATATTAACCGACGATTGCACCGGTCAACAAACCACACCAAACCGTTGTGTTTTCTGGATAAAATTGCAGCTCTTGAATCTCTTTAGGTTGCTCTTAGTTGCTTTTCATTGAGCCAGAAATAGACTTCGTGGCTAGAAAACGTCGGTTCTTCTTGGATTTTTTCAAGAGCCCATAGAGCGAAGAGATGACGCTGCGAAGGTCGAACGGCTACATTTTTTGCGCAAGCCGTATTTTGTACGCTTTCTATTTACGATCCCGACATGTAAAATATATATGCCAAGTTGTTCCATACGGCAGTCCGAGTGGTTTTTTTCATTAATCATCGTCGATTTTCAGGAATATTTATGCAATGACACTTCTTGACAAGTTTCATCTACGGAGAAGTTGTAATCTCTGCTGCAGTGCCCTTTTTAAAGCTATCATGCTAGGTCTTCCACTTAATGATGTATCCAAATTTTTCATTTGTCATTGGCTAATTTTTTAAAACTTTACTTTGCTGTATAAAAAAATATATATTCTTAAAGAAACCTCGTCATTGAGTTACCAATTTCTCAAGATTTCGCTTCGGACCAAACTGCGCTTAGTAGGCTAACATTAAAATGAGCCAGTTTGCGCAGTCGTCATCGTCTGAATACCGCAAAGTGAAATGCAATGCTATTATTTTTCCATATTCAGCAGCAAATGATTGACCTAAACCGGTGAAGTACGCGCAAATGCAATGCAACAACATTTCTGTATATATTTACTAGCACAACTATGTATTACATATGCATTTACGAACATACATATATACATACATACATACTGCATGAGTCCATAAAACACCAAGTTTTTGCACATTTTGCTCACACACTTCACATTTTCTTGTCGTCACAGCACATTTTAGTTGCCACCATACACAGGTTGCTGCTGTTGCTTTTTCATTTATATGTATATAATTGCTTTTTTCTGTTTGTTTTTGTTTTTGTTGTTTTCTCACATTCATTTGCTTTGGCATTTCACGTTAAATGGCACTGCAACCTGTTCTGCGTGACTATTTTGGTGTAGCTGTTGTTTACCGCCACCGCTGAGCCATGAATTGGCAACAACCAACAATTTGACGACAACAAAAACAGCATAAACAGTGAATAACAGCAAAACCTTAAGAAAAGCAGCGAGTAGTTGGCAAAAAAAAAGTGAGCAACTACAAAAACAACAGTTGATATAACCTCAACAAAATTGAAACATTTAAACATTCGCTAAGCCACAATCAAGCGACGCAGTCACCAAACACACCAACTCCAACACAAACAACAAATCAACATCAAACTACTTTGCTATTCAGGCTTTGTTGTAGTTGTAGTCTGCATTTCATACGTACTAGTGCTGAATGAAGCTAAAACTGTAAGTTGTTATTGCTACTGTTGCAATTGAAAGTCGCCGTCGCGGCTCGAAACAAGTTTTGGGAATAATCTATCGCTGATTTTTTTCTGTAATGTGTTTTTAACATTTTTTTTTGTAATTTTTATTCAGCATTAGCTGGTTTAGTATACATACCAACCATAGTTGTGCTTACAATACATATATCCCTAGTATATGTTATGTTAAGTATTTCGTATGATATTAGACACATTTTTGTCTTCTGTGTTTTTGTTGTTATTGCCTAGTTTTAACAATTGTTATTGTTTCTTTCGAATGCCACACCGGTTGGGCAAAGTGCAATTCTTCATTTTTTATGAAGATTTTCCTATATGTGCGCCGATAATCTATTGCTTCTAGTATGGGTAGACCAAACACACCTTTTAATCCGAAGTCGGTGTATGTCGAAAATTTCATAACACGAAATCGGTGAATTTTTTTACTAGGTGTGTTCCTGAATACGATATTATTGAAATTTGAAGACAATGAAGACATGGAATTCTGCCATTTGCTGGCTTTATGTATTGTTTTTATTCTTAGCTATTTTGGTGTGTGAGTTCCTTAAGTGGTTATGGCAGGCTAGAGTTCTCATCAAAGGTCTAATAAAAATAATTTATTGTGGAAGTAAGGAAATAGCCAACGGGTTTGTTTACACCAGGCTTTGTTAAGAAAGCATTTGAATGTATAAAAAATGTTTGCACTCATATCTGGTTAGAAAATATCGCCTGCTGGGCCCATCAAGAGAATCTTGAGGGGGTCGGTAATTCTGAGAATTCGAGAATTTAAAGAAAATCGATTTTTTTCATATAACGGTAGGCTTTATCGGATACTTGGAAACACATCTTCCGATAATTATCAATTTTTTTTTGTTGGATTTTCTATTTATAGTTCACCATACAATGACCAGTTTTTTATGATCTAATCAAAAATTGAATATTGAGAGACCAAAAACGACCACAATTTTGGTAAAATCAATTTGTTTAAATATACCGCTATTTTGTGAATTTCCGACCATGGATCATTGTACGGATAATATCTTCTATAAAAATTTTTTTAGGTTTCATCCACGGAGCAGCAGTGTCTCCACTTCTGTCTTTATCTGTTTTTTGGTCAATGATCACGTGTAACTCGAAAAATATTTAAGTTTTTTTCCTTTTACTGTGTATTCTTAAGGGGTTACATGGGTTTTATCGGATAAAAAACGACCTTTTTCAAATTTTTTTTCATCATATCAAATTTGTTTTGTTACCAACATACACAATTAACAAAGAAATTCTGAAATTTTTAGAAAAAAATATTTTAAACTCGCCCATAGCGACGCCATTTCCGGTTACTCCTCGGAAAACAGATACGCCCGCGTTGGCCGGATAACCCAGTACAGGATCATATGAAGTGAAAAAATACGTGCTTTAGTTAAAACCTTAACTTAGAACTTGGACGAAGTAAAAAAAACTAAAAATTGGATTTTTTGCAATCATTTCTACAAAAAAAAAAAAAATGAAAATTTCTGTTAAGATTTCTCGACATTTTTTCTTCCTTCGTCCAAGCCTTTTAAGTTGTATTTCAAAGACCTGTGTAAAAATTTAATGAAGATCGGTTGAGTAGTTCTAGAGAAATCTTGCCAACCGACTTCAAAAACACTGTATCGCCAAAACTATTACTCGGATCAACTTGAAATTTCATAAGAATATTTTAAAGGTGTTGCAGAATTTAATAAGATAACAAAAATTTTATATTTTTTGAAGCCCGTAAACCCATGTAACCCCTTAAAATATGTATGCATATCTATACCATTAATTAATAATAATTTAGATAATTTTTGAAAACAAAAAAATCTTAGTAGGATGAAAGCCGTGCGAACCAAAATATAAAATTACAAACATTGAGGAAAAAATAATTTACGGGCGATCTGAGGTTGGAGAAAAGGAATGAGAGGGTCGTGACTGAATTTTTAAGGGTTAAGAAAAGTTTAACTCGTTGTCCGGCAAAACTACGATCCCTATACAAAAAAGATAAGTAGTAATGTTTTAGATAACGAAAAGATCTATAACTTTTGAATACAGACTTTTTACACATAATCTAGAATTGTATAAAAAAAGTTCACAAACTCCAAATGAAAATGACTTACGAACTACCTCTTTTGCAACACTTTTTTCACACTATTTTTATCGCATAATTTGCCATTTCAATTTCATTTAGCATTCCGTGCCAATTTCACCTATAAAAGTTACACAACGAAAATTAATTTCACGCAAAATTTAAGGGTTTCTGTAAACCAGTTGAACACGCCACTAAAACAGCACTTCAGACGAGAAAATTTTATTCGCATTGCATAAAGAATTCAGTACCATACATGGCGTTGCATTCAAAATTAAAATAATTAAAAAACAGCAACAACAAATACAACATTAAACTGTCAGTTTAGTTTTAGCGCACGGCAGCTTTAGCCAACTGGCTGCTTGGTTGTTTGGCCGCTCGCTTGGCTAAAAGCGCTGATGTCCGTTGGCGATAAGATAACCGTCAGCTGTCTTGCACGTTGTGTGGCGGCTGCAGGGGAGTTGCATGAAAGGCTGTTTTAAGAAAAGCGTATAAAAATTATATTGCGCTGTAGAAAGCTCAAAGCGTGGAATATTGCATGAATAGAATTTAAATATTATGCAACTGGCAGTTGCATGACAGTTGACTAAGGTACTTTTTAGGGCGTGTTCTGGCGCAGTAAAATATTTGAAAATTAGAAATGAATGCTTGCATTGACTCTTTACTCAACTTTATAGGTAAAAAATTCGAAATCTTTCAAACAATTTAACTTCTCGGCGGATATTTTTAAATATTCGAAATTGTCACTGTAGTTTTCAATGAAGTAATAATTTTTTTGAAGTTGATCTCTTTGACAGGCATTACTTGATTTATACTCAGTTTAGTTTGCCATTTTATAATGAGCAGATTTACTCCGGAACAAAATTTATTACTTGAAAAATTGGTTCGACGTATTGCATGCTGCAGCCGTTATTATTCGAGGGGATAATTAGAGTAACCATGGATCGATTTCGCTCCACTTTTAGTGAATACTGAGTCTCCTCAAGGACGGAGAACAGTGCGCACCGAAGACGCTTTTACTGCTGAAAAGCAATATGATAATTATTATTAAGGAATATTTTGTGTAGGGATCTTGATTTGCGGGCTAACAAAATCTAATTTGTGCAAAAAATGAAATTGACCATAAATGGGATGGTCTCCGATCGTAATTTTCATCAGAAAAATTTATACAGTGATGAAACTCTTTTTTTGGGGACGTATATACAAAAGTTTCACATTTTGAATAATCTACAATTCACAAGCCATTATTGAGACGCCGTTACTTCATCAAAGCGTTGTTGATGTGTTCTATAAGGATAGGGAATCATTGGTCAATACTTCTTTAAAGACGATTATTAATGAATGCGAAAGCTGATGTGGACGACCTTTGGTTCCAACAAGACGGCGATATAACCGAGGTGGTCATTTGCTCGAAATCTTTTTTAATAATGGCAATTTTTTATAAAGGATGATCCATTTCGAGGTTCCCTACTTTTTAAGGAAAAACACACAGAAACTTCAAATTTAATGGGGAATTTTTATTATTATTCATTAAATGGCAGCTTTTGATTCTCTTCAGGTTGCTCTTCGCCCCAAATTCAAGGATTTTGCTTGTTTATATACCCATTGATTCAGAAATGGGCCTCATCGCTGAACAGAATTTGGCTCGAGTCTTCATGGAACTTTTCAAGCGCCCGTAGAGTGAAGCAATATCGCTTGGGAAGGTGTAGCGGCTTCAGTTATTGCACAAGCTGCGAACGGCGCCGAATCGACTATCCACGGTTGCTATATTTTATTCCCTGCGTGCTGGACGTAGTCTATTCCGTCGAATATTATCCAATATGAATGGAGGATCTCAAGATGGTGCTGCTATTACCTCAGAAAACTGAGTAAGTTGACCATACTTTGAATGGAGCGCGCGAAATAAATTCTTTACAGAACGTGAATTTGTAAACGTAATTGTAAATTTGTCCAGATGAAAGTCTTTTCATAATGAAATGCCAAACAATACTGAACAAAAATAAATTCACAGCTTGAAACGACTCACGCGTGATCTGCCAAAAAAAGGTTTTTAAAAAAAGTGCCCCAATTTGTATCACCCTTTATTTGGAATAAAGCTAAAATGTTGGAAATTAACTTATATGCATTTTAAGTCCTTTTCTCAATACGCTGACCGCCGATATCGATACTATAAGATATAGCTGTCATACAAACATACTGAGCAAAGTCAAGTTAGAGGTCTTTTATATCTTTTATGCTACAAGGGATGCACCTGCTTCGGACCATTTTTTAATAGTATTAGCTGTGGGACCCAGCCATAAATTTTATTTAATATAATTATAAATGCGTCGGTCAATATGTGAGTAAATGAGAGTGTTTTCGGCTTTTCTTTAACTAAATATCTCAGATTGAAGGAAAGATAAAAGAAATCGCGATTTTTTCTAACAATTTTTCTCGACATCTCGAAATATGGTATATCAAACTTCTTAAATTTTTATATGTCAACAATATTTTTACGATAAAAATTAAATGATATCTCAAGCAAGGTTTTCTAATTAGTGCATAATCGAAATAATCTATAATGAGAATGTAGAATATTGTGAGTTTTCACAGAGTCTTATTTGAGTTGAAATTTTTGGTAATGATTTATCACAAACATTAAAAAAACACTTCAGTTGCTTAGAATTCGATCAACGACCATTGTCGATAAACTTATCATCTACTGTTTTGGTTTACATTTTAGCTATATATACACTTATTTTCACAATTTATATTTACTCAACTTTACGTACATGCTTATAAATGTGTGTATGTAATCAGTTGTGTTGGCATGTGCTTTCTGTTTGCTGTTCAATAACTGCTTTCTCCCACAGCAGCTGTGCTCTTTCACTACATCATCTGCTCATTTGAATGCTTTCTGTGCTGAATGCTTTCTTTTAGTCAAAACAAAATGTGCTAACAGAAACTTTACAATCATTCACACTCACACTACTACACTCATATACCCTAGCTGCGTCAGCACCAAAAGCGTGTACAATGTTAATGATCGAAATCATGATTATCATCAAAATCATCAACACCAAAAGCGACGCTTTTTATGTGACTAAAAAACCAAAAAATAAATAACAGAACTCAAAAGAGGCAACAACAAAACCGTTTGCACACCGCGCGCTGCCTAAAAGGTAGAAGATTGCTCATTTACACGTTACTCCGCATTTATTGTTGTTGTTTGCGTTACTGCCTTTGTTGGCGTGGTCCGGCCGCTTACCTAGTTGGCGTCTGCCTCATTTCTCACTTGAACTTCATCTTTTTGTACTATTTTACCGCCTTTATATGCTGTTTAACTTTTGATTTCCCCAACTTCGGTTCATTTTGATGGCCTGTGCGTGCGCTGCGGAAGCGTGTGCTTATAATTTCATTAATTTGCGTTGGCTCAGAAATTGGCGTACTTTTTGTGTTGCTAGAAATTAGTTGAAAGAATTGTAAAAAATTATTATTAAGTGTTTGTTATGTACTTACATCCTAGTACTCACATTAAAGCAGATTGCGGGCAATAAGTTCGTCGCTTAAGTCTTTTATATTTCTCATCTCGCTTTATGGCATTCAATTTTTCAAAGAAATGGGCACGCATTTGGTATGCAATCACTTTTCTAGTTAAAAAATGTTAAAAATAAATTATTTTTTATTAGTTTTTTTTGTGTAATCAGTTTCTTTGTCAATAGTGAAAGAACTTTTGGACAAATTTTTTAAATTGTTATATTTAATGTTTTTTCACAAAGACATAATATTTGTGATTTTACTCGTTTAAGAATAAAGCGTAAAGCTCTGTAGAAATTGTATATTAAAATACAAAGAAATTGCTTTAGAAGTACTTTTTCTGTTTAGCGACAATTTTGGCAAGTAGCACACATCAATTTTGAACCGATTAGTTATTGTTGTTAATTAGAGAAAGTATTTTTTTGTAGAAAACATATTTTTCTTTTTGTGTACCGTTAATAATGAGGTTTTAACATGGATGGCATTTGAACAGTATTAGAAAATATTGAAGATTAATTAGTATATGTAGCATCCTTAGTAATACGAGTTCGTAGATGGGCGTAATCTGACTATCGCACATGGCATCGCAGTAACAAGTGGCACCTGTGTGCAAAATATTTTGAAAAAGTTTCCAACTTTCTTCACCTCAAATAATATAAGAACATCTACCGACAGTGTGAAATCGGATGATAACCTCACTCCTCATAATATAACGGTACGCCAGAGGCGTTTAGATTTATCTCCGAGATGGTATAGGAAGGCTTTATGGGATAGATTTAATCGATTCGAAACTAGCCCTTTGATTTCTGCAAGTTGCAAGAGTATAAAATGTTCGGTGCACCTGAACTTACCCCTTCCTTACTTGTTTTAACTAATTTATTTTTCTCACCGAAGGAAAGATTGACAAACTCGAAATATTTTTGACCTGGCAGTGATAGTTTGGCTGTTTTATTTAAATTGGCTGCATTTAAGCATAACACAATCTTATTAAATTTAACTCGAACTAGTCCACTTATTCTTAAATTAAAAATTGGTACAACCTTTTCTTTTCAAGTACTAGAGTAATGTTGGCATTAGAGAGAATTTCAAAATCTCTTTATGAATCGACTCAACACATTTTGGTTAATGGCTTGGGTATGAAGCTTGTGTATACTACCCCCGTACCAAAATACCTGAATCTCTTGCAAAAAAGGCGTTCGAGTTGAGGCCACTTAATCATGCTTGACAACGTAGCTGAGGATCTTGCATTCATTAAATGCATCGTTGTTGAGGAGGAGACATGGGTTTATGAATATGACATCGAAACTGTCCAACAATCAAGATAGTTTGAAGGCGATGGTAAAGATTTGTACTAAAATACGTGAATATGTTTTTTCATTTGTTAGTCCGGGTCATTTTTGTTCTACTGTATGATTTAATGTCAATCAGTACCAAACGAGTTCTAGCGAGCCAATTTGACTTCTTCTCGGGAATTCATTTACGGGGTTACAAGGGTTTCCTCGGGTAAAAAACGGCCTTTTTTCAATAATTTTTTTTTACATATAAAAAATGAAATATTTTAATGAATTTTTTTTTTTAAAGACTCATATTTAATAAACATTTTGTAAATTTTTCAAAAAAAAAATATCAAAAAAAACGCGTTTAAAGACGCTGTAGTTAGCCTAGCTAGCTGCAAGCGCACAAGTTTTCAAGGCTATATTTCCGAAACTATTACTAGAATCAACTTGCAAATTTAGGACAATATTCTAGAGATGTAATAGAATTAAATAAGAAAAAATTTTCGATTTTTTGAAACTGTGAAACCCATGTAACCCCTTAAATTAAGGGATTATATACAGTTAGAAGGCCCAAAAAGTGAATTTTTCTGAGAAAGCTTTTAAATATTATATATTGATCCAAAAATTTGTAAGTCGCATGACTTTGGATTAGTAAAAACCATTTATTTGGAATGAAATACCAAATGATCTCCGAGCCGCTTGCGAACGTTTTTCTAAACGTTTAAAGGAAGTACAAAAAATCAAAGGGGAAAGAATTGAAATTGATGCATAAAATAAACATATATAATATTTGTATTTATAAAAGAATTACTATTTAATTTGAATAGAACTATTAATCCTGTTATTAAAAAAAAGAGGTGCGAAGTAAAAAAAAAAATGCCAAATGGATTTTTTTGAAATGAATTTAATCGAAGCAAAATCAAATACTGTACATATAACCCCTTAATAATTTCTGATTTAAAAATTATTATTGTTTAACTGAAATCCAGCTCAGCTTTTAAGCATATGATTTATGATAACAACTATGTGTATGCACAACTAATACACTTTATCTTTGCACTTGAATGGAGCAATAAATTTTCCAATAGTTCAGACTGTGGCCACCCACAAGGCCTGAAGATAATTATATTATTTTGTTGTTGTCTTTAGCAGCTGCCTCAGCGCAGCGTATTGCTGCAATAAGCCTGTGAAAAGTAATTTTCAAAATTACATACTCCGCATGCCCAAAATTGGCTGTCAGTTATTGGCGGCTGGTAGTGGCGGTGTTGCCAAAAACACCAGCAACAACTTGCCGCAGACAATGTCTAAATTAGAGCTGAAACATGCTTTGAAGCTTTGTCTATGCGGATTGAGAATACATTGTTTTTGCAATTACGAGTTTTTCCTTATTACTATTTTTTTCGCTGCAACTAAATATTTTTTACTGCGTCTCCGCACATTAAGCAGTAATTTATGCGCACAATGCTCTTTTAGGCTGACACAGACGTTGTAGTACCAAAGCAGTGAATTATGTTTATGCGGCGACGCCATAAATTTCTCGATTTTCACACAGTTAGTTTTTGTTATTGTAGCAGTTATATGGATTTTCTTTTCGCAATTTTCCGCTAAAGTATATGGTATATATGTATGTATGTAATGTAAAAAAGACATTAATTGAAGGCGTTGCCGCTGCTGCCTTTGTCAAGCTATAAAAACATGTCTCTTGCAACTGGAGACATACAAATTCAATTGAGAAGAAATATAGATGGAATTAAGTGTATTAAATGGTCGGGATTTGTTTTGTACCTATGTTTTTGGTTTATAAATCATGTGAACCTAAGCAACTTTTTTTGTCGACGTTATGGCGTTTTTGGAACACTTTTATGGCCTGGACAATGTATATTAATGAAGATTGTAACACCTAGAAGGAAACGATGGAGGCTTTATACTACAGTATATACATTAGGGTGTTTTTTTTAACTATTAATCTTTCTCAGTCCCGTCACGAAATTTCCTTGGAAATACCCTAAAAAAATTCCCTGAAAATTTTAGCCCTTAATACGAGGGCTGCTATATATATTTCTGGCCTAATAATGAAAATAGGGTTAATATTAAGGGCTAAAATTTTAAGGAAATTTCGTGACTGTTCATCTGATAGAACCGTCGATATCGGACAACTATAGCTTATAACTGTCATATATGCTGATAGATCAAAACCAAGTTTTTGTACGGAAAACTCTTTTTTTGTAAAGATAACTTCATGAAATTTGGCTTGGGTTATTGCCCAAGACAGTAAGGCAATCTCTAAAGAAATTGTTCATTTCGGTTGACTACAGCATATAGCTGCCATACAAACTGATTGATCAAAATTAAGTTCTTGTATGGAAGGATTTTTTATTTGACAAGAAATTTTCATGAAACTTATCATAGAATATTTTCTAAGACAAAGTTGCAATCTCCGAATGAATTGTTCAGATCGGACTACCATGTCATATAGTTGCCATATAAACATATCGATCAAAATTGAAATTAAATTATCTTTATACCCTTGTATGTTATAAGAAATGTATCTATGAATGGCATTTTAGCTTCGATGCAGCCGAAGTTATCGTTGTTCTTGTTTTTTTCTAAAAACCCCTTGCATAAGAAACTCTTTTTTAGCTTGGCATTGTCTCGCTTACTTTCATTTAATTTATTTTCGCGGAAATCTCAAAAAAACCCAGATAAACAAAAAAGATTTCTAATATTCGTAGACCATTATCATCATTCATTTATAAACATAGTTGACACAAGGATCCTATTTTTAGAAATTTACAAAAAAAAATCATGGTCCTTATTACTTAATCATCGTATATTTCAACCATTCTGCTGATTTGCGCTCCACTAATAGTGTTGTTGTCGTGGGCTCTGCTGTTGGTGTCAATGTTGTAATTACGCAAAATTTAGTGCACTTCAGAAAACTGTAAAAAAAGGCAGGAAATTCAAAACCCCACAACAAAGTGTGAAAAAATAAAATAAAATAAAGCGACATGCAATACAAAGTAAACAACGAAAGACTTAAGCGACAAACTTGCTCAAGTTGCATACAGATTTTTTGAGAACACATACGCCGCTATGACTCATACAAGTCACCTTTTGCTGTGGCAATTTTTAATTAATGCGTTTTTTTCAATATTCTGTTTTGTAGGCGTGCACACATGTGCACCTATACATAGACACACTGATGTCATTGTATCATCACGGCGCATCTTGCGGCCCACAATCGCGTGGTTGCTGGTGCATTTTGTTTGACATTTTGAGCTCAACCTACTGAAAAACACACATGTAATATATGCGAAAAACAAATACTCGAACAAAGAGAGCTGAAAAAAAATATTTCATGCAATTCATTTGCCTTTTTGTCATTCAACTTTGTTATTGCTTTTTCCGCTGCGTTAATGCGGCCATATTCTATTTAATTCATTTGTTTTAAAAGCTTTGCCTGATTTGGTGTTTATTTTTAATGCATGTGAAGGTCTTTGCGAATCACATAAATTTTTATATTTTAATTTATGTAAATTTACAATCTGCCATGTAGTGCTGCCATTTATTTGCAATTTAAGGTTATATCTGCGATATTAGAACATAAAATATACATATAAGACAGCTAGCACAAGCTGAATGACATAATGGTGTATGATAAATGTTAATGGGTACATTACGAAAGTATTATTATTGTTTAGCGAAACCGAAAAAAAAACAAAATTCGTTGAAGACCCTGAGGGTCACCACAGCTTATTTTTGCCTATTTTAAAGCCGATAATAAATTTTAAAATACTTGCAAATTTTGTCAGTTTGGCTCAAATTTGATCAGGTGGTACAAATAGTAGGTGTCGTCTCTGGGACCTACACTGATAATACATCATTAATAGTCATCTTTACCTTTTATATTGTATGCATATTGTATTTGAAGTTTAAATTTTGCAATAAATTCACCTACTGTTTCTAGTATTATCACAGATGAGAAGTTGTTTCATAATGAAACGTTTTTTAAGCCAGGATTTTCCAAGGAGCGAACCATTGTTGTGCTACACGAACTGATACAGCATAGTCTCCGTAAACTTCAGAAATTTCATTTGGTGGCTTCCCATTTTTATACAAAAATTTCAAAATATACCGAATTTCTTCATTATTTCCTCTCATTTTTGAACAAATGTAACTTTTTTTCAACTTTCCCGAATTTAATTTTTTTTTTGGTTAAATTAAGCTTAAAATCTCATCTTTCCAACATTATATGGTATGACACAATGTGATTGGTAGCACTGGAGATATACGACTGCAACGACATCTATTGACAAAATACGAAAAGACTTTTTCGACTACTCAATATTTCCCATTTAATATAGTCAAAAACGAATAGTAAGCTACGATAATTATTTTTGGCCAACGTCTCCTCTTTTTTAGTTTTCGAGGTATGGCCTTTGAATCACAATATTTTTTTCCTCTCCATGCTTCATTTGATCACATAATTTTTTCGAATTTCGAAGAGTTGCAAAAGTGTTAAAAATTAAAAATATTTGCTTATTTACTATTGGATATACATATAACTTAAGAATACAAATGTATGTTGATAGAAATTCACGAACGCTGCTTTGACTTGGCGCGTGTTACTCGCATCAAAATATCAATATCAATCTCGTGATTAATATTTGATTGAAATATTCAATTTCAGAAACTAACTGTAGTTTGGTTGAATCATCATCATAATTTTCACCTTTAGCAACAATTTTATTAACCAATTTGCATACGTTCAACTTGTTTACTATTCTGGTTTTAATGCATAACACAAACCAGATTGATCGGATGCCATTTTTTGTATATTTCCTATTGTTAATTAAACTTTGACTCTTGTAGTTAATAATCACCATATTTGTAAAATTGTAATATCTTCAAATATGTGCATACGTGTTGACTTGATTCAATTTAATTATAAAATATGTTAAAAGGACGGATTGTTAATTTGTTTTTGGGTGATATGTGTACTTTTTCGGAAAAGAGTACAAAAAATGTCGTATGTTGTTTGATATATGAAAAAAACGGTAGATAAAAAAAGTAGTGGTATATTTGTGGTTCAATGGAAGAATATAAATGTGAATTTTTTACCACCGAAATCATTCGAAGCATGTAGTATTCAGTTGATTCCAGATTCTAACTATAAGTTGGATGCTTATGAACCTTCTAACTCTCGAAGCTTCTGGCGGGTCACTATCAGTGTGTTTGCCCTGGTGTTGTCTCTCTCTCTCTTTATCTCTCTGTCTCCTATTGGCCAAAGCTAGTCACTCCTGGGCGGTTATTTCCTTCAGGTGGTCTAATTGTTGTTAGTACAGGGCCGGATCAAGAGTCTGCCAAAGATTTAGCAAACCCTTCTTGATAGTCAATCCTGGCAGTAACCATCCGCTTCAGAAACGGTTCGATTTTGTTGCGATTCAGCAGTCATTAATGGTCCACAAGATCTTTTTGTGCTAACTCTTATGGTACCCATACATCGGCTTCTTTTTATAGCCAGAAAATGTAGGAAAAACTTTAAAGTATGGCTGGTATTTGCATTTTTTTGTGATGTCCATCTTTGACGCGTACTTAAACATTACTGAGTCAAGCAGTCACAAAACTGTATGATTTTTGTTTAGTACGGAATCTTTTCTTTCCAACGTCACAGGTTGAAAATTGTTAATTCAGTTATTCAATTAAATCTTTGAAATTCAGTCCAAACTTCGTGAAAGTAAATAAAAAAAACCTTTATTAATCCAGTGGGTTGAAAACATAACCGATTACTATCCGAGTTCTGTATTACTAACTCACTTTTTACTTTGCTGCACATTCATGATTTAAAAATTTTTTTCTGGAAATATATGGCTCACAATTCTCAAGTTTCACTGTATTCACAGCCAAAAAAGTCGTTAAAATCCTTAGAACTATAATTCTATTTCCTGCAGGGTTTGTATAAGCTCTATAAAATTGGCATACCTGCAAAGCCAAAAAAAAAAGACTTAGACTTGTCACAGATTAAGTAATCAGTGGGAGATGAGCGCGGATTAAAACAAAGAAAGTTAATTTAGTCACACAAAGCGCTGCTTGAAGATTATTTCCATACATAATATGCAAATGCATGTGTGTAAAGTTAATCAACGGCATTTAATTTGCTGTTGTGTTTTTTTTTTCTAATGTGAATATGTGATTCAAGTTTTAATTAACGCCGTGCATTGACTCACATAATTTTTTAAATAGTTCCAGGTAAGTGAGCGCATGCGTGCTGCTGTAGATCGACATAAATATAGTTAAATACATGTAAGCCTGTGCGATATGTAAATATGTAAGTAGCGAAGGCCAAATAACTTTCTCCTTTCACGTTGATTTTTTAATATGCACACAAGTCTGGCGCGTCGAAATTCTTAGTCAGTTTTCTGTTGACCGAACGAACGTGTCGCACCCGAAACCGGGTAACCAGGTTTTGTGTTTAAATATTTGTTTTTAATGATAAAAATATGTACGCATACTATATGTGGTGCCATTTGCTACGCCCTAAATTCAGCTGGTTTTGTGGTGAATTTTAAAACGCTTTCAAGCACTGCTGTTGGCCTGGCCTAAATATATAACACATTTGCTCAGTTATTTTCAGCTTTGATCCCTTGAATATTTAATCGCTATAATTTTCTCGCAAATGTTTTGAAATACCTAAACTACATACATACGTACAGTAACAGCGACTTCTGACTTCGGTTTATGCCATAAACACACTGCTGTTCTCATGTGTTGGTGAGAAAAGTGACAGTTGACATATTGGGGCGTGTCTGCAATTGAGCTGCAAGTTGCTTGAAGCTAATTCTGTTGCACGTTGTGGTGATTTGTTTGTATGTCGCATGCGATACGAGTGTACATTTAGTATAGCAGTATACTATAAGGCAAAAAAGCTCACTATATTATTGTTCTTTGGTTGTAAGACTGTTAAAAGTCCATGCATTTCTGTTATACGAGCTGGTATTGACACTAACAATGTAATTGGTATGGCTAACACGTAAATTACGAAATTAATATGTATGTATGCCGTTCGTCAAATGGTCTGTTCTGTGCCAAAATTGCGGGTGAGACTGTCAATGTGTCACTTTTTATCGATGACTGTACAGATTATCTCGAAATTTCGGCACAATTTTTCAGCTAAAACTCTGCAAGTTTCTGTTATGTGGGAAACTATTTTAAGCATATTCATATATGCATACCATATATACTTGTTCGTTTCAAGGATACTCCTACACATTTTGAGGGATGTATCAAAATAATGACCAAAAGATATTGGTTCATATTAGGTTTAGAGATGTGAAGTTGAGGTGTTTTTGAAGTGCTACTAAAAATTAAAAAATTGAAGACTTAAAATTAGCTTTTTGCTAGAAAAACGAGCCGAAACCGAAAATAAGCAAAATTCGCTGAAGACACGGAAGGATATCATAGTTCGTTTCTAGCATCACTCGCTAGTTTGTTACCGTCATTTTCATAAACCCATGTCTCGTCACCAGTAATGATGTGTTTGATGAATGCAGGGTCATTAGCTGCATTGCCAAGCATCTTTAATGGGACCTAAGCAAGGGAGTTTGAATTTAAGAGAAAATATTCAAACAAAATGTTTACGTTCCATTATTCTGCCAATATGAATATTTTATGTTTTTTTATTATTTATTTAATTATAGTAAAATGTATTAACCGACATAAAATCCTCGTTCTATTTTCATATTAAATTATTAATTTCTTACATTGTTCATTAAACTTTGAATAAACTGTAGTCTGAGTCGTTGAACTTCCTAAAGGTAAACAAAGCTGAACAAATAAAAAACGAGATACTCTGCTGGCATTGTCAGTGAAAAATAAGTTCATATAAATTATAATATAAAAAATGTTGGGAGTCATGAGCGAAAAAATTACAATAATAAAATAAAATGAAATAAGTGAGCGCAAAACATGCAAGCAAAAACAAAACTGCTCACAAAATAAAATGTATAAAGGAAAACGACTACTGTCAGCCCTGGTTTTGATGTACCAACGAGTATAACTATTTTTTATTGTATTTGCAAATTTGTCTAAAATATTTCATATACGTTAATTTTATTAAAAAATATTATAACCACAATCCAAAATAAAAATTTAAGTGCAGTAAACTGAACTGTCTCTTCACAAAGTGCTACTTAACTGCTTTTGACTGTAGTTCAAAGCGAAAGTGAGCTTTTGCTTGCTGTTATTAATTCGTCACGAATGATTTGGCAAAATGATTGCAGCGCCCTCAAGATGTTCAAACAATTATCAATTAAAAGTGAAGCAAGGAGTGAAAAATCCGTTCAACTGTAAAAAAGGAGAATTCGGTACGCCTTTGTCACGGACGATTGTGGACTGCTGAACAAAGATATATTTTTTCTGAAATTATATACAAATTTTCGCTCTTGTTACTTTACTTTCCACTGGTTTGTTGTTGCTAGTTAATCATTTCCCCTATTTGCTTTGCTTGGCGTTGACAATGAAAAAATGTGCGAGTGTTGGTGTTGATGGCAAATTGCAGTCAATCGCCCGCAGCATACCGTGATTTCACTCGAATGATAACCTCTTTAACGGACTGCATTTCAAGTGAAGTGATTTGCTTATTTCTTTTCTCTCCCTTCCTTTTCACTTTCTTCACTTTTTCAACTTTTTAACGAGCTAGCTTCCCTATGCTTGCCTTCGCCCACCAGACGAGGCGCTTTGTCGTGATTATTTGCGCTGGAAGGTGTCGTTATCTATTCGTTAATAGTTACATATACATATATATACATATGTATGTTTGTGTATATAGCCTGGATCGGTAGTTGTCTACTTTGCTACTGTAATGCACGATTTTTTAGTGTTTGATAGCGATCACAGAGTGTCTTGTTGCCAGCGCATTTGGCGTGTTTATTTACCGCCGATTGCTTTTGTTGTTTTTGTTTTACCGCACTTATTGATTTTTTATTGAGTCGTTCGCTCGGGCGCTGCCTTACTATCCGTTGATGGTTGAGGGCGTGCGCGTGTAATTATAATAATTCCGTGTCGGCGTCGGGGCATGCGAGGCTTGCGCTCAACGAATGTAGTAATTAGTGTTTCGTTTTACAATCGACAAATTATTTTCAGTGCTAATTTTCTGATAGCGTAACTTAGGGTCTAACATTTTCAAAAAGCATGCTATAGATGTAGGGGTTGTTTGTGTCACTTTGAGTTTGATATATGGGGCGTCTAAGAAAATTTACAGATTTGTTAGAAAGTCCTCTCAAATGCTTGCTTATATAACAATATATGAGTTCTCGTTTTTCGCGTGCGAAATTTAAAAATAACAATGAGTTTAAATTTATTTGCAAGGATTTTTCTGAATATTTCCATAATTTTTATGCAAAATATTGGTCCAGAGAAGGTCGTGAAATATTTCATCACATAGTCTGCTCGCTAAACCGATACTCTTGACTTTTAACCGTGTTGGCAATAACCGCTTCGGTCGACTGAAATTTCAGCCCGGCGAGTCACGTTTTCAAATTTGGAAGCAAAAAAAGTCTGTACAAGCGGTATTTGTCCCTTTCCAGAGTCATAAAACCCAGAAAATGGATATCACTTTTCTATTCGATGTAAGAATCTTCGTCAGTTCCGAAGCAGATCGATATGTGCTTAAAGCCATCGAACACTACTGAACTGGTTTTACGGCTACACTTGTTGTCCGGAGTGAGCAAAAGGGGCAGAAAATATTCTCATACAGAATATAATTTATATGGTCTTTTAAGATGTCTTGTTGTCCGGAGTGAGCAAATGTGGCACCCATCGCGCTGAAAACATTCTAATGCAGAATATGAATCACGTGGTCTTTCGATATATCTTTTGCCTCAAGAGCACCTTGCAGAGAGTCGATATATTCCATGTCCTTTCTATAATTGACTCTTCACCATCCTAACACACTTTGAAGCAATTTTTGACTTTCGTCATCGCAAAAGGATAGTTACGTTTAATCGTTTCTTTGATTTCTCTGCATGAATTTCTTTTAAAAAACAATACTTAAACTGCTGGAATTAATTTTTTGCTATTTTTCTTTTTTTTTCTATAAACTGCGGACACGATATCTTCCACACGCGATCTTAACGAGTCAGATACGACTGAAACAAGATAGTACATTTTTCTTGCGATAATATTTGGTCTGTGTATCTAAACACCAATGTACGTCGCTCTGTAAAAATAGAGAGTATGTTTGGTTAGAATACATGGCTGATCTAAAGATCGTACCTCTACTACTATATATGCAATCTCTTGTGAAATCGTAAATATAGAACTCCTCCTTTCGATCTCTTAATAGTCAGCAAAGCGCCTTTTAACTAATACAAATTTGCTTAGATGTTTAATTTCTATTAAGATTATTTTGAGATGCTTCCAGTTCGTCTTCATCATTGCATCTTCTGCATCTGGTGCCTATTAAGATTCTTTACCTTAAAGCATGGACGTTGACAGCAGTGGCAATGGCTTGTTAGAGCTCTCACAACTAGTGAGATGCTAGCTTTACAGAGAGCAGTGAGCTCGGTGGATCGCTTATGATCTCTTATGGGTTAAAAATATCTTGCGACGTCATATGAACCAATAGTGGCCCAGCATTGACCAAGCTGTTGTGAGGCCTAGCTGTCTATTTAGCAGAACACACGAGAAGAGGGAAGCACCGATGCATTCCCATTTTACTGATAGAGGGATTAGTGTGTCTTTTATAGTTATCTGTGTTTCCGTTGTGGCCTGGCACCCATACTAGTCTTAGCACAAAGTGACTCGATACCATTGATAACGAGTTGAAGGTATATACCATAAATACATATTTATGGAAATTTTCGCTTTTTAACCGTGTCGTTTCTACAATCTACTCTTCAACATATTTCTTGTCATGTTGGCACTAATTCTTTGAAAAGTTGATTTTGTTGCAAATAAATGCAACATAAATTTAAATGTTTGCTTCATTTTGTTCCGAAATTTCACTTTCCAACTTTCATTTCCAAAAATAAGAAAATAAGCTACCAAATGAAAAATAGAGAAGAAATATACAAATGTATATGTATATAAACTGAAGGTAGATTTTCCAGCCAAAATTGAATAAAAGCGTTGAAGAGGTGTTAAAGCTGTGAATAATTCTCATGGCTAACTCCAGGCGCCACATGATACACGTGCGGATGAGCAGACCAACAGATAAATCGTGTCGAAATGTTGCAAACAGAGGGGCAGTGAAAATGGGCAGCGGTATGCTGGAGTTGTAAGCTTGTCATTAACTTGGCAGGCAACAGCAAGCAGCAATATTAGCGGTAATCGTTGATCAGTTGGCTAAATGCTGACTGTTGGGAGATTTAGAGCTGCTGATGGCAAGGGAAAAAGTGAAAACGCTTCAGCGTGGTGGCAAACAAAAGACTGAAGCGACGAACGCGACAGTGTGAAAGGTGGCAAAAATCAGTGGCGATTAATGATAATCCATTCAGTTGTTTCGTACATTAATGAATATTTTTGGTTGTTAATTTTTGTCGTATTATAAATTAAACATACAAAGCGCTGTTAAAATAATACCGCCTCTTCGTCACAGTCGATTTATTTGCTGTGCATGATTTGCTTATTTTTTGTATGTTAAATTTATTTATTATTTTTTGTTTATTTTTATTATTATTATTTTTTTTTTCAATGTCAGTACCGTTATTTGTAAGTGAAAGTGAATTTTCCAAAAATCGCAAATAAATACAAATAACACAAAGTCATAAGCAAGTTAGCGCGACAATCGCTTTTAATGACATTAAAGCCTTCACAACGGTGGCATGCAACATCTGTGCTGGCAGTAGAGACCGCCATCGCAGCAGTAGTGTCGGCAACATTATTTTCAAAATGCCACTAAACAAGATCCTCTTCAAAATTAATGTTGCTTATAATTTTGCCATTCGGCACTCACTTTCTTCACAGCTGCCAACGTCGTTGCAACAAACAGTTGCAGCAAAAACCAAAAAGACGAAACAATTTTTGCGCGCCTTCAATAAATTTTCGTGGCGAAATGTCAAGGTCTTCGCTGTCGTTGTCTCCTTTTGCACACTTTTTAATTGAAAACGAAAATTCCCAACTACATACATATTTACACAAACAAAAACAACATAAGTAAAGAAAAAATGCGAAAAAAGTTGCAATGTGAAATCAAGGCGAAAATTGAAAACCTGAGTGCCACCAACAACGCGGTGGCAAGAAGCAAAAACCCGAAGAAATTATTATGCACCAAAAAGGAAAGTGATTTTCGTCGAAACAAGCTGCCACAGCGCTCCAGTCTGCTTGCAGCTGACATTGTACGCCTTGTGGCAGCGAGTCGCGTTGTTGTTGCTACACCGCAAACTCGTTCGGCCGCCTCCAGCTACGATTGTGGCCAAAGGCATCGTTTTGCGGTCGTTGGCGGCCTCCATTTTACGCTGGCCAGAAGTGAATGTGGGCGCCAAAAAGGCGCAGGCGTCTTGTTGGCATATAATTGCCGGTTGTGCGCCAAGTTCAGTCGCTTGCTGCTGTTGTTGTTGTTTATACGTATGTAGTTTTTATTTAAATTAAATTGGCTGTTGTTGTTGTTGCGATAGCCTTCGCTGCGCACGCGTTTTCGTTCACACAATTTGAATTGCGCGCTACTGTTGTTGCTGTTGGCATTGTTGGGTAGCCACTTCGGTTGTTGCCTGCGCGATGTCATCAAGCCATTTACATTGTGTTTATTTTACGCTTTGTTTGCACATCCAATAATTTTGAAAAGCCATTTCCAAATGTTTTTCCTAACATTGTTTTGCGTTTGTTGACACTTCTCCGTTTGTAGACCCCTCAACTGGTCATTGCATATGAGCCGGCTCATGTAGATTTCATGTTGACAGTGCTGTATAAAAGTTATGGAACAAATATACATATAAAAAAATTATATAGCAGCAGATAGACGTCTAAATGATATTTGCGCAGATGATGGAAAACTTTATTTTTTGAACGAAGTCGAAATTGAATTCTACGAAGAAAGTAATACTATTATTTTCCGGAAACATTGATTTCTAGTCCGTTTCACGAAGTAATCCGCTTGGTGAGAATCTAAGGTAATAATAATATTTACTACTGCGGGCAAAAAATAGTAACCATTTCGTCGAAGTATTTTTTTAGGTTAATACGACTGTCGGTGTCTGTGCCCAATTTCACATCAAAATAATTGACATTTATTTTTTGAATATTACCTCTTTCAAATGTTGGCCGCGGCTACGTCTCAGGTGGACCATCCGTTGAACTGTTTTGCTCCGAGGCCTGAATCGAAACGGGATTGTCCGCATGTACATTAGACCTTACATATCCCCACAGGAAAAAGTCTAACGGAGTGATACCACACGATCTTCTTGACCAACCAACCGGCCGAAAACGTGAAATTATCTGTTCACCGAACTTTTCTCTCAATAAATCCATAAATTGATGCGATGTGTAGGAAGTGCCGCCATCTTGTTGAAACAAAATTTCGAAAAATGGCAGCTCTTGTATCTCTTCAGGTTTCTCTTCGTCCCAAATGCGACAATTTTGCGCGTTCACATACCCATTGAGCCAGAAATGAGCCTCATCGCTGAACAAAATTTTAATAGAAAACGTTGGATCATCTTGGAACTTTCCAAGAACCTATAGAGAAAAGCGATGTCGTTTGAGAAGGTCGAGCTTCTTGCACAAGTATTTTGTACGCTTTCAATTTGAGATCTCGACGAAAATGCGCCAACTCGTTCCTTACGTTAGTCCGAGTTGCTGCGAACGGCGGTGAATCGATTCTCCACGGTCTTTGTATACATTCTTCGCTACGGCTTCTATATTTTCTTCACAGCGTCCTGGATGTCCTCTATTCAGTCGAATGTTATCCAATAAAGCATGCTGGGCCTCAAGATGAGTGATGGTCTTGTGAATAGTACGCTCAGTAGGCCAATTACGTTGACAGCTTGATATGACGAACGCGTAATCTGTCAAAAAATGCTATTGAAAAAAGTACCTCTACTTGGATCATCCATTATATAATGAATTACTTTGAAAAATATTGCTGAATTTTGTTTGCAAAATTATTTTTAGCATATCTTATCGATCTTTGCGAATCTGTGCCGAAATTTATTGCAAATTTTGTGTACCGAATGCAATTCCATTTAATTGAGTGCAAAAACGCACAGACGAATGTTTCTTGTGTTAAAACATAAATTCATTAAAATGTATGCCTGCATATAGGTACATACATACAGATGTATATACATATACGACGAAGCATGCATAATTGTAACCGCATGAAAACATTTGTACGTACAAAATTATGCGAGCGTGTGCAAATGCATTAGAGGCGTGTGTACACTTTAGCGGTTACAGTGGCCACAACACGCTGCGTGAATAAATATCCAACCAGTTGATCTAGTTTCGCACGCAATAACAATAAAAATGTTGTCGGCTAAAAACATACTGCTACAATGAACGCAGATAAATTACATTTTTCTGCGCAAAAAAACTTAAAAAAAAAAAAAACAAAAAATGAATGAAAAAGTAAATAAATAAATAAAAACAAGAAGTTAAAGCTTAAAAAATTAATGAGTATGCTTTCCTGCGGGCGGGTGAACTTTCAATTTTCAATATAAACTCATTAGCATAAAAATACGATTTATTTATGACTAGATGATTTGCTTATTTTACTTTTTCATCATCAACTGTTTGTGGCTGGGTCGAAGAAATATGTAGTAGCAGAGTAGCAGTAATGACCGAAAAAATGGCAACGTCACGACGTCTAAGTCGAGATAAACATTCACTTGCCTTTCTTTGACTTTTACTGCATATGTATGTAACTCATATGTGCTCCAAATGAGTTTACCTTTCCCAAAAATTATAAACATTTCTACATTTTGGTAAATAAATAAATGTGCATATTTGTTCATTACTTTTTGTTTTTGGTGTCTTCAAAGAATGCTTGGTTGATTTGTGTGGGAGCTGTTTGTCTATTTAGCTGTTTCCCTTTCATACTGTAAAATAGTGAGAGTAAGGAAATACACATTTACTTTGTATTCTTTTGTTTAGTTGTCACCACTTTTCCTTTCTGTTTAATTATTTGGGAAATAAATTTTCACTTTCTTTTAAGATTCTACAATATAAAGGCCTTGCCAGCCAGAACGACGTGATGTTAAAATGTAATGAAACGCTCAAAATTCGGCCAAAATGTGTTTTGGTTTTTGGTTATGCAGATAATTTTATGAAATTTATGCCTTGAATAAAATGTCTACCAATAGCCACTGCGGTTCCGTTTGCATATCTCCACCAGTGTACGCCAATTTTCGATAGTTCGCTGCAGCATTTCGACTATAATACTGTGTTGGTGCTGTTAAAATTGTTTTAACCTTCAGCATTAGCGTTGATGATGGCTGCTACTGCCAATTGGAGACTCCAAGCGAAGCCAGGTCACTCTCCTCCTGGTCTTTCCAATGGAGTGGAGGTCTTCCCCTTTCTCTGCTGTTCCCGCCGGGTACTGCGTTGATTACTTTCAGAGCTAAAGTGTTTTCGTCCATTCGGATAACATGACCTATCTTTCTTTTAATTTGCTGAACTATGTCAATGTCTTTGTATGTATATCTTATACAGCTCATCGTTCCATCGAATGCGATATTTGCCGTGGCCAACATGCAAAGGACCATGAATCTTTCGCAGCTATACAATCTTATAGAAGATGGTTAGCTTTGGAGTTCGAATTATTTTCTCCAGCAGTAGATTGAAGAGGTCAAATGAAAGAGTCTCGCCTTGTTTGAACCCTCGTTTAATATCAAACGGTTCGGAGAGGTTCTTCACGATCCTGCCGGAGCTTTTGGTGTTGCTCAACGTCAATATGCTTCACTTTTTTATATTTTCGTTGTCCAGAATGAGGCATTTCTTTAACGATATCTCGACCGTCTTTGAAGGCTTTGTATTTGGTTGGAATACAAAGTTTGAGACATTTTTTGATCGATAATTGTATCCATTGCAAGAATCGAGTGCGTTGCGATTTGAGTTGTACCGACTTAAGTAGCTGCTGTAAACAAACCAGTTCACAGGTCACGCTCGTATTTGGCTTAGTAATTAAAGACAGTCCTACCAACTTAGCCAAATACATTTTATTGAAATATCATTTACCCAGGGAATTTCATTACAATTTCCATCGTAATATGTATATACTCGTAAATATATCTATCGAATAAAAATCTAAGTAATGTGCTTCTTCTTTAAAAAAGGTCACAACATCCGACTAAGATCTTCGGACCAGTTAAACATTTACAGAATACAGACAAAAGTTTTTATGAGGATTGAAACCAAGTGATCAAAGCCAACGACATTTAACAAACCACAAATTAAGTAGACATAAATACAGCCATAAAACATTTAAATACAACTTAAATGAATTGTTGCAACGCCATCGTTAATGACATTGTAAATGTTTGCGGCATCACTTATTGCTTGAGATAATTAGGCACAAGCAAATTTACTAACAAATGTACAAACAAATACTTATGTTATATCGCACCAACAATACATATATTTTATATTCTGTGCATTTATTTAAATTGTTGCTGTTTGTATTTAACTGTGTCAATTATCATTTTGTTGCTTTGTTTTGTTGCTGCGCACCAAGAGACGATTGATATTTTTATCGGCCTTGCCATTTCAACAACTAGCAATCGCAGCAACATATAATTACATACTCACATATTGTTGTTGTATATTCATTAGCTTTAGGCATTTGCTTGGATTTGTATATATTTTGGAGTTACGTATTTTCATACTTATACATATGCATACATTCCGATTTTTTGTTTTTGATTGCCTTTCTCACAGTAAAATCCTTAAAAGCTTAGCAATATTTTCGTATTGAAATTTAAATGTGACAAATATTATTATTATAACGGTTTTTGGTAATACATTACTACAATGGTGACATATTTAGGGTTATTTACGGTATTTAATTACCCCCACACTTTATTGCACAATACAGTTAATTGTTGCGAATTCCCCACCAAATTTACGAAAATCAAGTTTTTTAACAATTTTTTTTTTTATTTTTATTGCATAGCAAATAATTGCACATGTGAATTAATTGCCTTCTTCATTAAGTTCTCTGTTTCTCTATCTTTATTACACTTTAATTTTTGTCATGAAAAACGTTGGCGACGATTTTTTACTCACATAGCTATTAGGAGGAGTATGAGAAATTGATGCAAATCTTGATTGCTTTGACGTAATGATGACAGTTGAATTAAATTGAATGAAAATATTAGTATATACACAAAAATATGTATATAGTAGCAGGCAGAAATCATTACATTTCATTATTTGCATATCATGTGTTTTATTTAAAAAAAAGTAGAAAAGGAAATTCTTTTTCACTAATATTAAAATTTGGAAGAAGTAGAAAAAAAATCGCAGAGAATGTTTAGAGATTAAGCTTATTTACACTATCTAGATGCTTGGATACATTTTATACCAAGAGCACCCTCCCTAAGCTTGTTCAAAAAGTTCAGTCAAAATTGTATGAGTTGTTCAGTTTTTGACGCAATTTTATTGAGAATGACATACTGATGCTGTGTCCTCTACTGCTGCTCTGCTTCAACGAATATCCCTTCTGAAAAAAATAGATATTGTGCGTCTGCGGGTTCTTTCTGGGCCAGAGTTGAACGTTAAAGGTCTGCTGACCTACTGTTAATTATTTAAGCTGTATGGAGGAAGGTAATCACCCAGGTACTTTCTTAATTAATTTCCATCTATCCCCAGCTTGAAGTTAAAATATCTCGTTAGATATATCTTCGGCAAACCTAGTGAATTGGCTGGAATTTATAATACCGCTTTAACATTTTTGTGGACGTCTCAAATGCTTCGTTAATCCAAATCTAACAGGTTTGGACGCCATAAACACCAGCTTTCACAGTTGTCAAAAGGGATAATTGGTGTGAGGATCAGACCTACAACTTAACCTAAACCATTTCTTCAATATTTTATCATCGCCTTCGAAATAGGCTCCTGAGCCAATACTAGCATATAAAAGCTTAATCCAATTTTCCATACACTTCTTGAGTTGGCTTCAGTTAATTTTTGGGACGCCTTTCGCATTGTTGTTGCACAGTTTCGACGTGATATTCATAAATTCGCCATACCTTATCAGGAGCTACTTTCTCTGCATTTATTTTATGACTCCCAGTCGTTGTCGTTTTTGCAAAAGATTCAGGTTTTTTGTACGAGTCTAACGTTGATACACTTCATACCTAAAATTTTATACAAAATGTGTGGAGTTGATCCACACGACATACAGAGATCATCTCCACCTCTCTGATGCCAACACGACGGTTTCAAGTACTGTTTCTTTAAATTTTTTAATGTTATTATAATTAACAGATATTTATCGATTACTCGCTTCAGGCAAGTGGCCAGCGACTTTTCGCATCGTAAACAAATACGAGTATATGCCAAAAACACACAAATTATAAAGATCTGTCGCAATCCACTCATCTGGGTTATTTTGAAAAAACTTCTTTGACTTATGATGTTCCCGGTCTAATTTTTTCTGTATATCGAAAAAAAAATTGGACGTGGTAATGAAACATATATTTTGACAATATGGCAATTCAGAAATTGATACATAAAGTGGTTATATTCATATAATTAAATGTACTTTTAATAATTTAACTAAGTAGACCAATTCTTCCAAAGAAAATTTTACTTAATTTAAATTTTTTCAAATACTTATAACCATTATGATATTTTCCTAAGGTGTGTGCTTTATACTTCATATATATAACTACATACATACTTATTAAGTTCTTCAATATATATTCAACTTTACCTTTGTTTGAAAATTCGAAGCATTTAAATATTCTAGATTTCATTTAGCACTTACTTTTTATTTACTCCAATATTTACATAAAAAATCAGAACACCTTCAAAAAATAATTTAATAATCTAGGATAGCTTGAGTCAGCTACTCAAAGCGGTCATAATTAATGTACTGAAGGTGTTAAAAACTCGTTTTAACAGTTCATAAATGTAATTAACATAATTAGAATACACTGCGACGCACAAATGTCACGCAAAGAAATCATGTCAACGCAGCAAAGTGTCAACAAAGCGTCAAAGAAGTGAAATACCACAAGTGAAGTGTGTCAACAGTTTTAAACCAAAATGACCACGAGCATATTTCAACTGAATTTTTTAGTTGAAAAATAAAAAAAATCTTTACTTCATGAAAAACGAAAGCTCCACAAACAAACAGAGTGTCACACTTTTGTATGTGTGTGTCTTGGAACGCGTGCCCATTTTGTTTATTTGTTGCTTTTAAATGGTGCACCGTTAGTTTGTCTGCAAAAGTGTGGTACACATTGCTCTTATTGTTGTTTTTTATTTTTTCCTGTATCTGGACGGTGTTAGGTCGTTACATTGTTTTTAACACGCGTTGACACGCGCAAATGTTTTGAGATAAGAGTGAGTATGAATCTAACATGCAACCATTTTGGCTAGTTCCAATTTAGATTTGATTAATTTATTGACCTTTTTTTTGGTAATGCGTTTTAGTTCAAATTATCTATAAGATTGCATTTTCTTGAATTTTATCAGAACTCCGAAATAATTTTTTAACTGGGAATTATCCTTAATTCACGAGAAACCATTATAGGGTAATATTTGACAACATTTTTGCTGTTACAATGGCCACTCCTTTGAGAACACTTGTATTTCAAGTGAAAATACTGTGAGCAAAAAATAGTAAGACTCTTTAATTTGAATTTCACGTGAAAACCCATTCGCCGAAATACTTTTTTTCTGGGTTGTAATGACTGTCAATGACATCTGTGCCAAATGTCATATCAAAATCAACATTAGTGTTTAATATAGTATTTGCTTGTCTTTCTGAAATAATAAAGTGCATTCGGCAATTTTTACGATGAGTGAAATTATTCAAAAAATAAGTTCCTTAAAATTTTGTATGCGGAATAAAATTTCAGGTGTCGAAACGTTCAGAATGTTGGAGAAGGAATTCGGTGATAATTGTTTGTTGCGAGCAAGTGTTTTTGATTGCTAAAATTATTCAACGAGCGTCAAGGACTCGTTAACGAACCAAGTTCTGATGATAAACACGTCAATAAAGTAAAGGAATTGATGCATGAAAATCGACCATTAACAGTCAGAGATCTTATTGGCATTGTTAGAATATTGGAAGGATCAGGAAAACCATTTTGAAAGATCATTTGTACCTAAGAAAAGTAAAAGCACGATTGGTTCCAAAATCACTAAATGAAAGTCTGCGGAACAATGCTTTCCGACTACCATATCATGAAACGTATTATTACTGACAATGAGTCTTGGATCCTTGCTTACGACTTAGAAATGGAGGATCAATCGGCCGTATATCGTGGCAAAAGTGAGCCGTAGCCGAAAAAACCACGCCTAAGCAGGTCAAAAAAAGTTATAACAGTTTTCGTTTCTCGATTATCGAGGTGTGGCGCACTCTGAAGTCCTTCCGACCAGCCAAACTGTCAACAAGGAATTCTATTTGAGTGATAAGCGTCATTTGCGCGAAGTTATGAGTAAAAAGAGGCTCGAATTATGGGCCAAAAACTCTTGGTTTTTGCACCACGATAATGCTCTGTCGCATACTGCATTGATTCTCCGTGAGTTTTTCGCCAAATTTTCAAACAATATCGTACCGCAACCACCGTATTCGCCTGATTTAACGTAAGACTTCTAGCTATTCAGCAAAGTCAAACGACCGCTCCGGGGAAAACGTTTTAAGTCAATTGAAGACATTAAACGTTAATCGCTACGCGCATTAAAGGATTATTCCGGAAATTGTCTTTAACAATTATTTCGTGGATTGGAAAAAACGTTGGCACAAGTGTGTTGGTCCAAGGGATGCTATTTTCTGAGGGAAACATAGATTTTAAAAACTAAATAAATTGTTTTAAAATTATGAGCAAAGTCTTACTATTTTTTGCTCATATTAGTAGTATGAATATTTCTGTGCTCGTATACGTATTTTTAAATAATCGTTTTGCTTTGAATTCAATTAATAAACTAATATAATTTTTATATTAGCAGCAAGAAAATGTTTATACGCTTATACACACAGATAAGAAATAATCGCAATATGGAAAATATCGACTTAAGATTTTTATTACTACGAGCATGTTGTCACAATTTTATATTATTCATTTATTTCCTTCAAAAAGTCATCAGTGGCTTTTGTTGTACTTGTCCATGAGATTGGATGCCCCAGAAAATATTTCGTGGTCAGTAGCAACCGTTATTTGTACTCCAATTAACAACTTCTTTTCTACACATTTCCTCTTTCGGTTGGTGATGCTCAAGCTTGAGTCTCATCCAACAATAAAGCCTTTATGTTTGTTGCGCAGGCGCATGCGTGGCCACACTCGTCAGCTTGCTAAGCTATCATTACTCTTATTACTTATAATCTTTACTCGCTGCAGTACTAAATATGTTTATAGCTTTTTTTTACCCGTGTGCACTCATACATACATATGTTTGCATATATTAACTCCCGCAGGGCAATTGTGTACCGTAATCTCTGCAACGGTTAATTACTTGGTTATCTGTGCACCTAGCAATTAAACGATTTTAATTAACACATTCACTTTTACTTTTATTTCCACTCTTAAGAGTGTTTGCAGCTTAGTTAATTATTCATACTCGTACAATATGAGCGTACAAAAACAATATATTATATACAAAGTAAACATTTTCTATGAAATTTGAATTCAGAATTGAAATTTTCACTTTTTATTTCTCGTTTTAGAGTAAGCAGAAATCAAGCGCGGATGGCAAGAGCAGCTCAGGCGAAAAATCGTCAAAGTCAGGCAGTGCCAACGGTGTAAACAATAGTAACAGCAATAGCAACAACAACAATAATAATACTACTCGAGAGAATAACAATGTTTGCGGTAAACACATCTCGAACGGCAAAACAAATTGGAATGCAAAGGTTAGTCTCTTCTAAATTAATTTATTGGTGCGGGTTTGATAGAAATAGCTCGTTCCGAATATACTTCTTCTTCTTCTTTACTGGCGTAGACACCGAGTCAACAACAGCGCGCCAGTCGTTTCTTCTCTTCGCTACGTGGCGCCAATTGGATATTCCAAGCGAGGCCAGGTCCTTCTCCACTTGGTCCTTCCACCGGAGTGGAGGTCTTCCTCTTCCTCTGCTTCCCTCGGCGGGTACTGCGTCGAATACTTTCAGAGCTGGAGTGTTTTCATCCATTCGGACAACATGACCTAGCCAGCGTAGCCGCTGTCTTTTAATTCGCTGAACTATGTCAATGTCGTCGTATATCTCGTACAGCTCATCGTTCCATCGAATGCGATATTCGCCGTGGCCAACGCGCAAATGACCATAAATCTTTCGCAGAACTTTTCTCTCGAAAACTACATATACTTACATATGTATAAATAGATTATATTAACCGGCTGATTGTATAATAATTTACAGTCAGAAATTGTGTAGGGTAGATTAAAGTTGAGAAATGTACTGCGACCTATCGTTCCTCTTTTTATCACATCCATTCATATACCATTACATATGAGCAAAAAATAGGAAGACTTTGTCATAATTTTAAAATTCTTAATTTATTTTTGAAAATCTATGTCGTCTCCCTTGAAAAACTCACGAAGAATCAATGCAGTATGCGACGGTGCATTATCATGGTGCCAAAACCAAGAGTTGTCGGCCATCCATGACGACATCCTGGTAGTGGGGAAGCATTGTTTCACAGACGATAACGCGACGCTGTTTTTCGAAAAATTTATTGATTTTGGAACCAATCATGCTTTTCCTTTTTCAGGCCAAAATGATCTTTCAAAATGGTTTTCGCTAATCCTGACTGACTGTTAACCATCGATTTTCAAGTACTTATTCCTTTATTATACCCTGAACAGGGTATATTAAGTTTGTCACGAAGTTTGTAACATCCAGAAGGAAGCGTCGGAGACCCTATAAAGTATATATGAATGATCAGCATGTTGAGCTGAGTCGATTTAGACATGTCCGTCTGTCTGTCTGTCCTCCCTCAGTTTTTAAGATAGCGTTTTGAAATTTTGTAAACGTTATTTTCTCTTTAAGGAGCTGCTCATTTGTCGGAACTGCCGATATCGGAGCACTATAACATATAGCTACCATACAAACTGAATGATCGGAATCAAATGCTTGCATGGGAAACTTCGTCATTTAACGATATATCTTCACGAAATTTGGTATGAGTTATTATTTAGCAAAAATAATATAATATCAGAAGATATTGTTCAGATCGAATTACTATAGCATATAGCTTCCACACAAGCTAGACACGTAATTAGTAAAAGAAATGCACCTGGGAATGGTATATTAGCTTCGGTGTATCCGAAGTTAACGTTTTTTCTTGTTTTATTAACATGTTGATCATCAGTTGATATTGATGGCCATCCTGGACGTGGTTCGTCGCCAACACATTTTCGACCTTTGAATTATTTGTATCATTAAAAAGAAATTGCTCGCGACAAACAATTATCACCGAAGGAATTTTTCAACATTGTGAACATTTAGGCACAATTTGATTCCGCATACAAAATATAATGGAATTTCTTTGTTGAATAATTTCACTCATAGTAAAAATCGCCGAAATGCACTTTATATACTTCAGCGAGACATGTGTATATTAAATACTAATGATTATTTCGATAAGAAATTTGTCACACATATCACTGACAATCATACCAACTTAGAAAAAAAACTTCGACGGATGGGTTTACTCGCGAAATTTAAAATTAAAAGTCTTACTCTACGATTTTTACAAAACCCTATTCTCCTTCTGTATCATCTCTTGTAATGTGTGTGGGCTCAAAGCGAATAAGTGCTCCAGCTCTATTGGTTTGGCGGCCACAGATTTTTTCGCTAGAGTTTCCTGTAGTGCCTTTGCCCCTATACCATTGAGGGTGTAGATTTGTAGGTCCAGAGTGGAGTCCTCTCAGTTTCGTTTACCACTTTTGATATTTTGAACCTTTTCTCAACGATCTACGATCTCTAGTATATTTTTGTGATAATGCCATCTTTATTGCTAAAAGTGCCATGGGTAGATTTTCCCCTATGACCATCTATTTCTGAACGCTTATGACCCTGCTTTGATGACACCAAAGCTAGGAGGTCACCTCTTTACCATCATTTCGCATCGGTTATATACACATGCCAACTTCTGTAATTTCGTCAACTGTGGTAGTAGTTATTTTGCAATAGAACTCAGAATTGCTCTTCCATCTAGCATATGCGGCTTTTAAAGCTTCTATACTTCTTAATTAAAACGTGTAAACATGCGATTTTAAATGAGTTTTAGGTATAATTATAAAAGTAAAAAGCTTTTTCTAACTGTTTACATGAATTTCTGATTTTTTGTATTGATTTAACTGTAATTTTTTTCCTATAATGCATATCAACATGTTTTAGCCTCATTATGTAAATGTAAAAAATCATAAATTCCATTTTGAATAACAATTACATAGTCGCGTAGTCGAATTTATTTTGCCACGCTTTGACATACAAAACAAGAAATGGTTACGATTACATCTGTAAACTAATTTTTTGACCGTCTCAACTGCACGTCTTCAGCACACTGACTTTTATGACATTAACACAATTAATATTTCTATTACGCTTATCTTCCCGCTTTATTTCGTTTTCTGCTGCTAGACATACCATACATATAGTATGTAATTAAAAAAGTTAAATATATGTATATGTGTACATAGAAGTGGAGAGAGAAAACTAAAAAAGTTTTCCTTATTGGCGATCACGTAATTGAGATCAACGCTTCTGCTTTATACAGCTTTTTTAGAGGAAAAATATGATGCGCTTTTAACTATATATGCTTTCAAATGCACTACTGTAGCAGTATTAGGGTGAGCGCTTTGATTGGTTGGTTGGAAAGGGAGGGTCTTCATTAGGCTCATTGTACTCCCGGGTGGTAACCAAAATTATGTCTTATTCAAGTCTGTGGATCTGTCTAATCTTTGTCTTAAGCATTAGGGGCCGTGGAATATACTCCATCTCATCCGGCATTAGTGTGCATTGCCTTGTAGGAGCTAGATGGTTTTGGGCAGCTTAGGAGAATTGTGTTCCCAGCTGCCCCATAGAAGGTCAACTCGTCTGCTTTTTCATGTTCTTCTATTACAAATGACTGGGTACTCAGATGATTTTAATATACGATTAAATTTTGAAAAAAAAAATGTCTTTTCATTAATACAAATCTCTAAAACCGCCTTCAAAATAAGCCCTGGATCAAAACTTGTTCGCCAATTGTTAATCCAATTTTTCATTCATTTGTTTAAGCCTCGGCTATGTTGGCCTTTAGTGGCTTAAGAAAATTTTGGCTTTTTTGGTTTCGACCATAATAAGTTCAGTCCACCCATAAAAGATGTCGATATCCACTTCGCTTTTGATTTGGTTTTCATGTACAGCTTTAAGGGGTTACCATAAATGGTTTCCTCGGGTAAAAACAGCTCTGTTTTAAACAAAACTCTATATATAATATTTTATCAAAATTTTATATTGTTAGAAACATACACTATTAACAAAGAAATCCTGAATTTTTTTGAAAAAATATTTTAAACTCGGTCACTGTCACGCCATTTCCGGTGACCCCTTGGAAAACAAAATGCGACAGCGTTGGCAGAATAACTCCTTACAGGATCATCTAAACTGAAAAAATAGGTGTTTTAGTTAAAAACTAGAACATGGACGAAAGAAAAAAAACTGAAAATTGGATATTTTTACAAAAAACAGAAAATTTCTCGAAATTTTTTTTCAAATAGTTGTAATCGAAAAAAATTCTTCCTTCAAGTCTTTAAGAATTGTTTATCAAAGACCTGTGTCAAATTTCATGAAGTTGAGTAGTTCTCGAGAAATCTTGCCAACCGACTTCGAACAGTTTCGCGAAAAACGCGTTTAAAGACGGCGAACTTAGCCTAGCTAGCCTCGAGTTCATAAGTTCTCAAGGCTGTATCTCCGAAACTATTACTCAGGTCAACTTGAAAATTTAGGACAATATTTTAGAAATATTGTAGAATTTAATAAGACAATAAAAAAATAGACCAGTCTGAGTCAAATTTGACCAGATTTTATAAATGATTTTTGGTTTAACCTATATAAGAACTTTCTTAAACATGCCAAGCTATCTATATGAGAAATACTTTGAGGGAAGATCTGACTTCAAGACTGGTTTTCAAAAATTGTATGACGATTTTACTTATCTTTTTAAAATTATCGATTTCTTCAAATTTGAGCACGCTATTTCGAGTTTTTGTGTGAGCTCCTTTAACACCTTAATAACATTAAATTATGCATCATCAGTCTCTAGTCCCAAATATTGTATCTTCTATGGAAAATATCACACCCTAATGTAGTACTGTGTAATTAAGTATTCGCACTAACGAAGCAGTTTTTTCAATTTTTTATTTTGCGCTCATTTGTCGAATTTGCGATCTATGAACCATGCAAACTGACATGGTCAATAAAACTTAAATTGTATTGTGCCACACGCATCTACATATCAAATATATGTACATACATATGCTTTTTGCACATTATGAGCATAGTAGGATGAATGGACATTGAAAAAGAAATATGAGCTGCCGTTGTTTATGCAGCAGTCGCATAGATGAAGGAAAGAAAGTCGGCTGAATAGTTATGAAAACCAACGTTGCCGAGAAAAGAGAAGAAAGACCCCAGTGACGTTTACGCTTGCGCAATGAGGAAGAAAAAAACTAGACAATGATAAACACAAAAGAAAAGCGAATCGTCTTACGCATCAGAAGACGGCAATTTGTTGTTGCTGGTCAAGCAGAGCTACAAGTAATGGCAGAAAGTCATGTTGCGCATTATGTTGCATGCAACATTTGTGCATTTACTGTAGTATATGACCAGCTAAAAGTATATGTATGTACATGTGGCAGCGTAGTCGCTGATCCATACATGTGTATTATGGTACATACATACATATGTACATAGGTGCATACATGTCCAACTGCATTGTGTGCTCATAGATATATAGTATATACTCATATGCCACAAAGTAGATTTAATTAGCCGTTTTGTTCGCTAACAAAGTCGTATATTTAGTGGAGGGAAAGTAGGCCTTCGTAAAGATCTGTCGATTCGTACGTATGTTATGTTTATCTCTTTGTGTTGAATCTCTCAGCTTTTCCGCGCTTTTCGCATTACATTGTACTTTCAACTGATTGACCGGCGCTCGAACTTCAAATTAGGCCAAAGCTTCGGCACATTAGGTCCACTAGAGGTTACTGAATTTCTATATAGTCAAAAGTTCATGTTTCGTCAAACTTTGTGTCTGATAAAATTAAAAAAACCTCTGCAGAAAGTCGTCTAATTTTGATGGAACCTTATAATGAATATGATTTAGCTAAGTGAGTATGCCAAAGGTGGTTTGCATGATTTATAAGTGGTGATTTTGGTTTGGAAGACGAAGAATGTTCTGACCTAAAAAGGGTATAGGCATTACTCGATTAAGATTGTTGTCAAACAGAAGAAGAGTTCGTGGAATCGCTCCGAATCACTCAATCAACCAGGAAAGTTGCCGGAAATATTCAAAAGTGATGAAATTGGATATGAATTGAAGCCAAGAGACGTTAAAAACGAATTTGCTTTTCAAAAATGCTACTTGAACGCTACAAAAAGAAGTCGTTTCGAATCGGATTGTGACTGGCAAAGAAAAAGTGGATCCAATGCGACATCTTCAAACGTAAAAAGTCATATGTGAAATCTTATCTATCAGCCAAATCAACAGTAAAGCTGAATTGTAATTTTATATTTAATGAGATCAGAAAGGCTGCTATATTATGATCTTCTAAACTTGAGTAAAACCATTACTTGGGAATATTAGCGACAACAACTCATTAAATTGAAGCGGGCGTGTCGAAAAATGGACGATATTAGCGATTAGAAATGAAGTAACAATTTTCCTCCTGTTGTTTTTTGAAAAACAACGGCCCACCTGGATTTACCTGACCCACCTATCTTTCAGATCGATGCAAAACGTCCTCACTGAAATACGCTTGACATCAGAACCTCCTCTTCTTTATTGGCGTAGACACCGCTTACGCGGTTATAGCCGAGATTGCAACCCCGCGCCAGTCGTTTCTTCTTTCCGCAATTTGGCGTAATTGCGAGATACCAAGTACAGCCAGGTCCTTCTCTGATCTCTCCAATGAAGTAGAGGTCTTTCTTTTCCTCTGCTTCTGCCGGCGGGTACTTTGTCGAATACTTTCAAAGCCGGAATGTTTTCATTCATTCGGACGACATGACCTAGCCAGCGTAGCCGCTCGTACATAAATCTTCCGCAGAACCTTTCTCTCAAAAATTAATAACGTCGACTCATCAGATGTTGTCATCGTCCTTTGTTCGTCGAGAGAGGACTTTACTTCTCAATTGCCTACTGCATCTGTTGGCAAGAGTTATTTTGAGTTGGATTTCGAGGCTGACATTGACTTTTTGTTAATACTCGTTCCAAGATAGACGAAATTATCAACGACTTCGAAGTTATGACTGACAACAGTTACGTGGGAGCCAAGTCGCAAGTGCGACGACTGTTTGTTTGATGACAGGACGTCTTGCCGTCGTTCACGACCAGAGCTATTTGCTTTGCTCCTTATCCAGTCTGGAGAAAGCGGAACTAACGGCGCGGGTGTTGAGTACCATCGGACATTAGACATTGGCTTCCTGGCTGCCAAGTCGGTGCAGTTTTTTTGGGATAGAATCCACCAATTGCCAGAAAAATGGGAAAATGTTGAAGCCTCATATGTGCAATAGCCAATATAAAAGTTTAAACTTCACATCCGTCGCAGATCAGGAACTTGTTGATATTTAAGGTTACCCAACCCAGAATAGGTTTCTACATACCGTGTCCCGACATTACTAGTCCAGAGAAACATGTCATTCTGGCAACAATTATTTATGTTGGATCATACTGACCAATAATCTCTACATGATCGAATCCAATTTTTAATAGATCTCCCCTCTTAATTTGAGCAATAAAACCTTTTGCCCAGTGTGTTCCTAGTAAATTTTGCATCCCACTCCAAAATAAATCTCAAAAGTAAAACGGTCATATAAATGTTACTATCACTCGACCTAATTTCTTACAAACTATATTTATGTACATATGTATATATTTCGAAATTCCATTCCATATCAAATACCCGCTGCCACTTTAAGGTCGGAGATTAAAAAGAATTTAAAAAAGGAAATAACAATATAATTATACTCGTAGTAAGCGCGCATAAAATGTTTATCAAATTATGAAAGAAATGAAATCAGCTGGTAATCTTTATGTAACCTAGTTTAGCAACTACACTTGAGATTTCTTAATAACACTTCTAAGTAAGAATTAAGTCAACTAAGTAATCAGGCAATCAGCAGACAGCAACTTTAACCGCATACAAGACATTACTTCGCAACTCGTAACTATAATATTTATGTACATATGTATATTTATATCTTTACGTAAGTGGTATGGTACATAACATGCAACCACAACCTGAAACTCACGAACAAACCACACACAGCTTCCGCATTCGAGCCGCAGCTTGCGAACAAGAAGCCTTTCACGCCAACTACAACAAATACCTTTCCCCACTGCTGCTTCTACTTCTTGTTAAGACATTCGAGAATACTAGTGTTTAGTGCCACGCCAACTTGGTACTGCTTTTGTTTTTGCTGCAGCTGCCCTAGTCGTGATTACTGCGACTGCATTGTTCTTTGATTGTCCGACTCTCTGTGTCGTGGAGTGATGATGAATTGGTATGGTACTGCTATTCTGACTGGTTTCAATTACCGCCGGTAACATTGGCTTCAGAACAGGTTCTAGGTTGATATTAATTTGCCAACTTTGTGATACGAATCGTTTTTATTTATTATGCTTTCGGATCTTATTTTTTATTTTTATTTATTATAAGTAATTCGGTCTATAATAGTTATAATAACTAATAGAGATAGATATAGATTTATAATTTGTATATATCAAAAGAATCATGTTGACGAAAAGAACTGAATTCCGGATGTCTGCTTGTCCGTCTGCCTGCCTGTAGCGAAGACCTGAGTGAAAATTCAGATCTTGATCTTGATGAATCTTGGAACACGTATTCGTTGGAACTCAGAGCAAGTTGATATTGTAGACGGACGAAATCGGACTATTGCCATGACCACAAAATGTCATAATCGAAGGATTAAAAAGTGATTTAACTAAGCCAAAAAGTAAGATACAAAATTGTAGTTTGAGAGCATCAAAGTAGGAAACGGCATATGTAGCTTAAATGATTTTGAAAGGTGGACTTGGTCCCACCCTTTGATAGGTTATACATATGTCACGAACCACCAAGGATGTATCAACAAAACTTGCAGAGCACAAGGTCTTTTAGCATCTTCTCAAACAATATGGAATGTTATTTCACAGTCAAGATGGTACGACGCGGTTGGGTAGAGACTGACTTTTCAGCGAAAATAACGGTCATTCTGTGAGATATATTAGGTTGTCAAAAAAGTCTTGCGGTATTTTCGCTAGTTGGCGCTGAAAGCGCGTAGTTCTAGTTTTATTCGTCGCATCGGGTCATGCTATACCTTTTTGGAAAGCTCATTTCACGCGCTAACACGTTTGATTGATTGTCGTTTCTTTGAAGTCGTTCGTGAGTTATAGCGTCGCAAACATGGAGCAAAATAAAGAGAAAATACGGCATATAAAGGCAAAAATGCATCTGAAGACGCTAATAAAAATTTGCAGTTTATGGACCCGATACAGTTTCCATTTCCACCGCACAACGATGGTTTCAACGTTTGCGTTCTGGTGTAGAGGTGGTCGAAGATGCGCCACGCTCCGGAAGGCCTGTCGTCGAAAATTGGGAAAAAATCGCTGAATTGGTCGAAAGAGACCGGCATAGTAGCAGCCGTAGCATCGGTCAAGAGCTGGGCATGAGTCATCAAAAATTCATTTCAATTTCAATAAAAATACCGCAAGACTTATTAATGAAAGTTTAGTCCTTGCTTACTCGTATATTAACACATTTTGTGAACACCTGTAAATGTGGCCTCGACTTTGGTCTGAAAATTTTGGAAATATAAAATGTTCGGTTAAAATCCAGCATTTATATTTTTTTTGTATATTTAAATCATGAAATTAAACTTTGATTATTGATATTGAAGTAGTTGTAAAAGTTTCTTTAGCCAAATTAGCCTTTGTGGATTTAAAATTTGAAATCCTTTGTAGTAGTCGAGGTTTCTGGTTCTTGCAAGTGATTTATTCTTACGTACGTGAGGGGTTTCGAAAATTGAGATTTCATTTAAAAAGGGTGATGAACTTGTCTCATTCGGGCTACTGTTACATAGTCATATAACTTTATTATAAGGACACTTTTCAAGTATTATTAAAATAATATAAATCCTATCTAATTTCACAATTGACAGTATCTGCACTTATTCTGCAGTCTTTTAAAGAGTTTCTATGGAATTGAACAGTATAACACAACACTTTAAAACTAGAACATGCGTTTAGTCACAGTAATTAGTCAAAAAATTATAAAGCAGGGAAACATTAGAGAATCATTAGCAAATTTGTAAAGCTTTTGCAAAGTTATGCTAATCAGATGACTCAATATTTGTAAATGTCTTAATAGTGGTTGGAGTGATCAAGTCGAGCATTGCGGCAAGTGATCAGAACTTAGTCCAGTGGCTGACGCAGCGCTCCAGTGGCGCAATTGGTTAGCGCACGGTACTTATAATCAGTAACTTGTGTGTTGAAGTTGAGCAATGCCGGGGTTGTGAGTTCGAGCCTCACCTGGAGCAGCACTAGTAAATATTTTAGAAAAATTTTTACACAATAAAAATTGTTGGAACATCTTAAAAGTATACGTATATAAGGAAATTTTTAAGGAAATTGTTTCGCAAAGGGGAGGGAATATGAAAGTAAATAATATGCTTGTATAAGCATATCCGGAGAATTCATGTACATTTATGTATGTATACAACCAAAATGTATACATCCTTCAGTGTTGTGGAAAATCTACCAACAAATTACTCTGTCAAAATAGTAGTCTTCCCTTATTCGCTAATTAATATGTAAATATCTCAGAATTGATGTACAGCATGATTACTAGGGTGTTTCATTTATTTTTTTTTTCTTCACGAACATTTTTTTGAAATTTTAGATTTTAATTTTTAACAACGTGATTAATCAAGGAAGTATTTTAAATCAAATTTAATACTCAAGTTTTCAGGGATTTTTTTTCAACATAAAATGTTACGTGCCGCGAAAAAAACAACAAAAAACTCTAAAAAAAGATGCGCCTGCGTTGGAGGGTAACTCCTTACATGGTCATCTAAAGTGAAAAAAGATAAAAAATAGATTTTTTAAACTCATATAATCCCTTAAGAAAGTAAAAATCGAATCGGAGTCACAAGAAGACGATATGTAAGAAGTAAAACATATCATTGCTTCATCAATGAAAAAAATTTGACATTTTATTTATTAAATTTTATAATACAGTATACTCTCGAAAAGTAAATCGATTGGTATTTTGGGTAATTTACTTTTTCGAATAATTTACATACATAATTTATATACTATAATTATCTGTCCAAAGTTTTATAATATTAATGCGGTTTTTAAACTTAGAAAAAATTCATTAATTTATTTGCTTAAATAAAACATATGTATTTACATGAAAAACATATGTATTTATTATGAAGAGAAAAAATTTTGAATATTCTTTTGTTTTTTTTCTTTTGCAATATATTTTCTGACCATTTACATATGTACATATCTCAAAGTATATTTACAAGAAAGAAGTGTTTTTGCAACATCGTAAAAAACGCTGCTTGCTTCGTTTCGAATTTTTTATCACACTCTCTGAAAAGTAAATTAAAAAATTTACTTTTTCGAGGTGCATGTGTAATTTTAAAGGTGATTTACTTTTCCGCGATTATTTACTTTCTGAGAATTTACTTTTCGAGAGTATACTGTATTTAATTATTTTATAAAAGGCCTTTACAAATAAATTCGGCATAAATATAAATTTTAAAATTTTTTTTTATGAAAAAATAAATATTATATAAGATGTAGTAGCACTAGAGCAAACGACTTGTCGTACAACTGTGTCAGTCGGTCGATAACCTCTCGCTCGCGCTCTATTTTAATGCTAAAGGAAGACCACAAGTGCGCTCTTATCAGTGACGTCATATGACATTGAGTTTATTTTTAGACGTACATACATTCTTCTTCTTCTTTTTCACTACACACACAAAACCATATATACGTATTTACAAAATTTATACATACATATGTATGCACTTATGTACATATTATATATTAAATATGTATGTAGAATAAGAACAAAATAATATTCTTTATAGAACTAGATTCTACCATATCTTCTGCCTTCCTAATTTGCTGATTTTCTCTGTTCCTTTGTGTCCGTTATTCCCATTCTTTGGCTGATGATGACGTTTTGCAAGGCAGACATGGCTACCACATGCTTTGGGGAAGCTAGTAATTTATAGAATAGCTAATCGTCTGCCCCATTTAAGTGTGTATGCGTATGTGGAGGTTTCACGTGCTTTGTTCTTGTTAATGGCACTTGCTGTTAGAGCATTGTTCTGCCTCTTGCCTCTTTCATATCTTCGTATACATTTCTTCGTGCTAGTGATGATTCATCAGCTTGCTGTGGTTCTAGTGCGACATTGGCCAGACCCCCTCGCAGCGCTCCAGTGGCGCAATTGGTTAGCGCACGGTACTTATAATCAGTAACTTGTGTGTTGAGGTTGAGCAATGCCGGGGTTGTGAGTTCGAGCCTCACCTGGAGCAGCGTAATTATTTTGCAAAAGTTCTTTTTTTTTACTCTTTTAATTATTTACTAAAATCAAATAATATAATTCGCCTTGTAAATTTTTGTTTCGCGTGCAAATTGTTATTGGATGTAATATTTTAAATGGTTTCATTTAGCCACTTCGTAGCTGCTGGCGCTAAATACGCGCGCCATAAATAGTTCGCTAATTTGGCAAATTAAAGCCGCCTTATAACATGAATATACAAATACAAAGGAATGTAAATACGTTAGTATTCATGTAGTATGTAGGTACTTACATATGTATGTGTATAACTTTGATAAGATTTTATGTGCACTGAAATATTTTTTACTCGCATGGCTAGGTAAACATTTTAATAGGCTGTAAAATATAATAAGGTTTTAATTATTATTCATTATGTTTTTACATATATTCATATACATACATATATATGTATATGTACATATGTATCTCATATTATTATTATTATTTTTTTTTCTATAATTGATACTTTTTTCTTAAATTCCCTATAAATTTTTTTTTGTAAAATAAGTATACCAAACAAGAAACTATCGATAACAAATGTGTGCAATACCATCTAAGCCATGTACATGTGTATGTATGTATATGTATTACCCCCTTAACAGGTGCGTTCTAACATAGCAGCATAAAATTTATAAAAGATTTGTTTGGCAGCTAAATCGACTAATCTCGCCACTCTAACTAACAGCGTACATACATACATATGGTATGGACTTGTATGTATGTACTATGTGCTACTATTTATGGCAAATTCTGTTACAAAGTTTACAATGATACATCCAGGACAATCTCGCGGAAAAAAGTAGCAATATTTTTTTTATTCTAATTTGTATGCAGTGTCTACTCTTAAATACCAAAATCAGTTAAGTTGTCGCTTTCACTTGTTAGCAATGAAGTAGGTGGAGAGTGTCTAAAGTTGATGGCAAAAAGAAAAGTGTTTGTTCTGGTGTGGTTCGAACCAATTCGGCCATAAAAACTGTTCCCGAACATATTCGCGGAAGCTCCCTTAGAAAACAGAAAATTATGTATAGGAAAATTAATATTATATGTCGACCAAGTGATCATCTTCTGACAACGCCCTTGTAGCACGCCTTAAACGGTCATTAAAGTGTTTTCTTACAGCTGAAAATATTTTCACTGTTGAATCAGTTTTTAACAAGCACAATGACAAAATCCACGCAAAGCCATCTTAAGACGTAAAAAAAATATTATTTAAAAGGTTCAACGTGATCCTTATCCAACGCCTGTAATGGTTTGGTCGGTAGTAAAGGCTAAGCAATATTCTTGGTTGCATTGGATTGTCCGTCTGGAAGTCCAGAATTTAATTCATCGGACTACAGTTTGTGCTCAGAGTTGGAGAAAATGATCTTTTGAATACCCAACAAAAATTTGGAGAGTTTAAAAATTCATTAGTTCGAGCGTCGTCAATACTAATGAAAACTGCGCTTGCTGGTACTAATCAATGGCCAAATGAAAGCCAAATAAAAGAAAAATAATTCCATTTTGTACCATGAAACCACGAATATCGAAAAAAGCAATACGCGTCACCTATATTTTTGAGCAGCTTTGGCGTGGATTTTTTTGGTTTCGGCTCGATTTTTCCCCTCCATTCCTACTTACTTATTTGCATGTCAAACTTATAAACTCATGTCTCATCGGTGCGTTTCATGGCCAAAATATCCACCAAAATCATTCGAATGGACTCAACGAGAGATTTTCAAGCACTATATCCTTCACTTTTTTAATTATTTATCAGTTGAGGAGGTCGAATGAGGCATGGCTTCAACGCTCTCTCGATCTTTTTAGAAGGCTTTGTACTAATCGTAGAGAATATATGTTATAGAACTTATGGCAGGTCTTAGCATATTACTTTACGAGGTCTCCGACAGGGTATAATACTATCTTACTTCTGTATTGAGTTACTTCTTATATTTATTTTGAATTAAACACACGTTTATTTTAAAAATTCTCACGTTTTCTTTTTTAATAGATTACAAATGTTTCATGCTCTTAATTTAGGGCTAATACTATTACCATTTCAGATTCATATTAGTGTTGCATTTTATTCACACCTTAATCACCTATGTAACTACTACCGAATTTCTTTCAAGTGCATACTATATACAATATATTTAATATACACACATACTACCAATTCATAAATATACACACTTTTGAAAGTTTTTATTTGCGAGAAAAGTAATTGTCATCTTCACTAATTAAGAGCCGTGAGATCAGTGGCATGAGTTACTAAGAGGAAAAGTATCAACAAATACTGCTAAAATAAAAAACTTTCCTATCAAAACAATTTCTTCAGCCAATGACCATTAAATCATTAAAGCAAACAATCAAAAACACTAAAACTTTTAGAGAAATATATAGTACATTTATACATACAATAATTTTAAACTCACAAATAGTAATTAGAACTGAGTAGCTTCATAGAAAAGCCGAAGCGCCCGAGAAAATTGTAAAAACGCTGCGTCATTAAATGATTGACAACCATCAAATTGTAAAAGGTCAAAGAAACAGCAATTGAGAAAATTTGGTGTAGTATTTCCAAATACCATGTAGGTACACATTAGTGTTGTGAAAAAAGTAATCGGTTCAAGTTCTTTTTGTTTATGAGTTTATAGTGTCAAACCGCCTCCAAATTACTTTTAATATTTGCCTTTTTGAAATGTGCCGTTTTCTTGCTAATTTATAGTATTTAATGCTAAATTATAGTTAATTATAAGTGCTAAGAAAAATTTCATAAACATATCATAAATCAATTTGCACAAAAAACAGTGAAGACTCATTGTCTCAGAGTCCACTAATGAACTTCAAAGCAAACCATCACGTTTGGATAACATATTCACACATAAAAAATAATTAAAAAATATGCAAATATGGTAAAAATTGAATGCATCAATCACTACAACAACAACAAAATGTTTTATGAAGACGCATGCGCATCAGCCGTCAGCGTTTGCATGCCTCCAAAGGCGCTAATTGGGTAAGTGCATTTCTGGTTTTTGGCCATTACAACGCTTGCCAATAGGCATAACAGAGTTTTCCGTTACAAAAAATACTTCAATTTTCATGTGCATCGACATAAAAATATAAATATGTAAATGCATTAGAGTTCATACAGCGATATCGCATGTTGCTACAAGCTGTTTTGAGTGGTGCATTAAAAGCATAAAAGCCTGCTGCCTCCTCTGAATGGCAGTTGATTGTGAGATGAGAAACTCTTTTATGGCAAAAATTTACAATTATGTCTATATTGTCTTTCAAAGGCCAATGGCTTTTGGAAAAACATCAATTATAGCTTCAAAATGTTGCAGTTTTCCGTACAAAAGTCAATTAATGTTTTACTTTTAAAACAAACTTCAATAGCAGTGGATATTAGAGGAGACAAAGATAGCGCAGAAGTACAATGATTTTGATGCCGCTAAAATTAAAAGTGATTTCAAGTACATATGGTAGCTTAATAAAAACTTAATATTCATCTTTTTAATGTTACGTGTAGTTTACTAGATTTCGTAAGGGTCATTAAAAATGCCAGCTTTTAGTTTTTCATTACATAAATCGAGACACTTTCTTGAAAAGTTTTTAAAATACGGACCAGTTTAATTTAATGCCTTAACATGTTGCTTTCGGGCTTGTAGAGAATTGCAGGGGATAAATGGATAAATATCTGCAAAACAATGTAGCAGAGCACCAGGCCTCCCTGAGAGCTCCTCGGGCCATGGAGGAATTGTCCCCAATTTTCAAAAAATCAAAAAAGGGTTCAGAGTATATAATTGCCGTAATTAATTGTAATCAAAATTTTGTCTTGAAAAATCTGATTGAATTCAATTAAGAGGTTTCGAAAGTAATGTGAATACACCATTTTATATCAGAGTATAAGTGCTGTACCAGACTACTAATCCTAGTGGCAAAAAACTTGTTGTATTGTTAAGATATCCGAGTGCGTTAAATGCGTCAGAACTCTCTGCGTGGTCATAAGATCAAAGCCACACAGTTGTAAAATCGAAAAAGAAAATTCGTCCAATTCGTTTGGAAAAGCCGCATTTTAACATCAAACAGATTCATTTGATTTTGCAAGAAGATAATTAATAATCACTGAAAATCTGTAAGAGTCTATTATTATGGTAAAACATTTCTTCAATGTCTACATTCTATATAGTGGTAGCGGTGGCTAAACATCTGGATGACCTCTGGCACAAATGCGTCTACGTCAATGTTTGCTGCCATAGAGTTGGCTGAGCAGAAAATAGAAGTCTTCCTCATAAGCAGATGGAAGGTGGAAGAAAGGGTCATCTTCGGGGAATGCGACATTCTTTCACAGCCGCAGCTGAAGTATCTGGGAGTAATATTGAATTCCAAATTAAAATTTAAGGAACACCTGGCGTATACTTCTGGTAAAGCAAACAAAATATATAATGTTCTATCAAGAATGATGACCGATGAGGGCTGCGTGCGTTCCAGCCGGCGAGCTTTAATAGCAAAAGCAATGAGTTCAGTAATCTTTTATACAGCACCAATATGGATACAGGCACTAAGGGTGACGAATTCTCTCGATTGGACCAGCTATCAGAGCCTTCTGTAGGCGTAAAAAAGGAGGAGAGCACCAAAAGCATCACAATTTAGCAGCAACGGTGGCAAATCAAACACTGAGTGGACATAAATGCTTTAGAAGCTAACTGTTCCGATTCCATTACGACCTTAGACCGGACTCTCCGACGTTTACAGAGTGATTAGAAGACTCTGAGCACTCGTTTTTCAAATGTAAAGGAATAGTTAAAAACTTCATTTACTTGGTGGCAGCTTTTCGGTGGAAAATTTGACAGCTCTCATGTGTCAGTCCTCTGGAAATGGAAAGCTGTCATCGAAGCGTCAGCTCTAATTATGACAAAACTAAGCCATATGTAGTATATTAGGCGTCGGATAGATGATTCTTAAAGTCTTTCTCTCTCTCTCTCTCATGAAGTAATCCGATGGTTCCGTGGGAGAAATATAAGTTGGTAGTAGGTTAGGTTTAGCGAATTAAAGTTCCACACTCCGGCTTTCGATGCTTCCTCCGACTAAAAAAAACAAAAACATTTCATGTATGTAAAATTTCAAATATTTTTTCAAGATATTACTATATCAACTACCCAACTCAAGCCAAGTCACCCCAACAGTATTTCACCAAATTCGTTTAATTTATGTATAGTGCTATAAAAACACCAGCGGGCCAGTGGGGTCTATAAGAATTTCTTTACTGCTTGTATGATTAGTCCATAAATAAATCTATTTTACGAATTCCTAAGTGTGTTAAGCAAGTATGCCAAAGAACTCACTCTATTGAAATTTAATTACCTTCATTAAGTAGATGTCGTGATCTATGAAGCCATGCAAATAGTTTTTGAATTTGACTTTAATACCAGCAAAATTATAACGGTATTAATTTAATCGTGTTGTCCGAACAAATTGAATTGCTGAAGTATATTTATATACATATATAGAACAACAAATGCATATATTCACCTAACTTAATTATATTTGATGGTGTGTGCAGACTGGTTATTAAAAATACTTGGACAACGATTTGTATTAAACTGAATTGTTGATGCTGCCAAAGTAGTCAGCCTTGAGCCAAGAACGCGTTTCTGGCTGCCGATACAAAAATTCTTGCAGTCGATGAAGTATTTTTGTTTTTGCAGTGTCTTACTCGTATTACGAATGCCCAGTATTGCTCAGTACCCAGCGGCAACGTTCCGCACAGCAGGTGCTTTTGTCATTGAAAGTGAATGGGTGCGTACAAAATGCTTACAAGTACTCAAGTGGAGGCGAATAAAGAATTAGAATAACACTATGCTAACAGTTATACATACATAATACTTATACATATATATTAGATATGAATAACTTTTTACGTAAAGTTTTTATTTTAATTCCCTGATGATTGATGAACATGTTCCGAGTATCAGCCGAATGTACTTAATCATACCTATTCCGTTATTTTCGCATTTTCAGGGCGTACAGAGCAATCCGAGCGGACATCGCGATTCAACCGGAAATGGCTTAAATGCGCAAGCGCAGCCGCAGAAAGTTTATCACAATGCGCGTTGTGCGCGTCACCACAAACCACATCACAATCATAGCCACAACAGTAGCAACAACAACAATAGCAGCAACAACACCAACAGTATTGCCAATGGCAACAATAACAACAACAACAACAGCAATAGCAATGGTGTTCTCGCGAATGGTGCGACGCCGAATGGTCTTACCGACTTGTGTCACCATCAGTTGGCCAATCCACCCGCACATGGACATGGACACAATCACACACACACAAACGGCGGCGGACATCGAAGAAAATCGGAGTCTGTGCTATCTACAGATTCGGATATACGTTTCACCCGTCGCAAGCTGGGCGATAGTCAGAAGTGTGGTTGTGCTGTGATAGCGGGATTTCTAGTCGCCCTCCTTGTGGCCGGCGCTTTCGTGTATGTTGGTTGTAAGTGTCTAAAGCGTGTAACAAATTTCCGTTTAGTGAAACAACCTTACTGTATTACATTTTAGATACATATTTCCGCCCTGAACCGCTGCCAGATCGGACCTTCCGCGGTAAATTTCTGGTAATGAACGATAAGTGGTCCATGGAGTTGGCAGATCAGAATTCATTGAGATTTAATCACAAAGCACGTGATTTCCGCGAGCGCATTAATTTGATTGTAAAACGTTCAGATTTACGTGAGGCTTACGAAGGCAGCGAGATATTGGCGCTGGATGGGTAAGTTTGTTTTTTTACATGACCATTCCAATATGAAAAATATTTTTTTCTATAAATAACAGCACGGAGGATATCAATGAGGTTGTTGTACATTTCAATCTCATATTTGATCCATATGCCGGTCTGGTATCGACTGCCGATCTTTTGGCCCTCTTCGCTGAGGAAATTAACGAACCGAATCGTAAATATTTCGCCAATATGACCGTTGATCCACAGAGTTTAACGATCAAAGAAGTTACCGGCCTCATTGAAGAACCTATTATGTCTTCTTCACCACTCGGTGGAGAAGATGATACTACCGAGATAATTACTACTACGCCGAAACCACCTCGCCGTTGCGAACCGCTCAAATTGAACTACTGCCGCTCGATCGGTTACAATATCACGACATATCCAAATTTTCTGGGGCATCACTCGTTTGAGGAGGTACAAGCGGACGTGATTGCTTTTCGCGAATTAGTCGATGCCGAGTGTTTTCGTGAAGCTTTCGATTTTGTTTGCCGTTTACTGCAGCCACCCTGTGATACGCATGGTTCATTCGAACCGACGCCAGGTGTGATGTGTCGCGAATATTGTCAGCTCTTCATGAGGGGTTGCGGTAGTCGTTTGCCGGCACGTTTCAAGCGATTTTTCGATTGTGAAACTTTTCCGGAATCGACGGGCATACAGAGTTGCCATCACAAGCCACATTGTGCACACGATTTGCAGAACAATGCACAAAGTCCGCGTCTCTGTGACGGTTTCGTGGATTGCCCTGATTTCTCTGATGAACGCACTTGCACTTTCTGTACAGCGAATTCATTATATTGTGGTAGAGGGCGCGCTTGTGTGCCACGTAAGGCGCGTTGCGATGGCAAAGCTGACTGTCCAGATGGTTCGGATGAAAAAGATTGTCGTGAGTATTAAATAAATCGAGTGCATATATGAATGAAGTGTTACGCAGAGAATATTTGAGCTTGGTTTTTTTTTAATTTACAGTTGCTATAGCACCACTGGCTGCCGATCTCTTAAAGCCCGAGCCTTTGGTGCCCTATTTACCACGCTTCCATTCAGAAGGTTTCGCGGTATTTTCCGAAAAAGGTGTTGTGGGAAAATTGTGTGCAGAAGGTCTGGAAGCAGATAGCAAATTGATAGTACGTCAAACAGTGGCAGAATCGCTTTGCAAATCCCTCGGCTATGAGTAAGTAAAAGAAGTGATATTTTTTTAAATTTGATTTTAACTTTCCATTCAAATTCGTGCAGATCCGTAGAAATATTTGAGGTGCGCAACGATACAGAACAAGTAGAAGATTACGTGCGTGTGCTAGATCCTCACGCGCCGGAGATATCTTTTATACGCACTCACTGTCAGAAGCGGCAGGTACTCTACGTCGGTTGTGGTGAGCTACAGTGTGGGGTGCAGTCGGTATTATCGCCCAAACAATATCTGTCGTTGCCAAAGATGTCCTCACCTGGTGATTGGCCTTGGTTGGTGGCGCTCTATCGCGAGGACATACATGTGTGTGATGGAACACTGGTTCGTATATAATCTTACGTTTTAGGTTTCTCGTTTATTAATTGATTTATACATTTTACTCCAGATATCTCGCGATTGGGTGCTTACTACCGAATCGTGTTTCCAAGGACAACCACGCGCCACTTGGATGGCTATATTTGGCGCCGTGCGTCTATCATCCAACGCACCTTGGACTCAGCGTCGTCGTATTATTGGTTTGATAAAGAGTCCTGTAGAAGGCTCCACAGCGGCATTAATTCGACTTGAGACACCTGTTAACTTCTCCGATCACGTGCGCCCTATATGCCTACCCGATGAACTGCAGCGCAAACAGGATCAGCTAGCGAAACGTCGCGCTTTTGTACCCAAAGCTGAGCGTCTAGAGGGTAAACGTCCACAGCCGAAGGTACCGCCCACTCCTAGCGCTGTCCAACGTCATTTGGCAGAATCACAAAAGTTCTTCGTATCACCGGCGGTGGAACAGGATCCAGTTGATACGCACAGCGGTAGCAGCTCGGAAAGTGGAGAGGAATATTCACGTTATGATTTCGATCACTCTGAAGCGGCCGCCTCACAAATGCCGCATGCTGAAGCGCTGACCCAAACAGTAGAGCAACAATTCAATGAATATCCGTTGCCGGACAGTGCGCCACAAGTACATTATTACAGTGGTGCTGCATCATCTGCTGGCCGTTATGCGCCTGTGCCTGTGGCGACTGGCGGTGTCGGTGTTGCGTCAGGTCGAACGCCAATCGGAGGTGTGAATAGTAAAACATCAACGCCGCCGCCCAGAGTTGAAGAAATCTGGACAAATTGCAATACACTAGGCTGGTCTAGACAACGTGATCATCTGCAGCGAGTACAGCTGAAAATCGGTGATATGGCACCTTGCGAAAATATTTCCATAGCAACGGTAAACAGTATGTGCACCGAGGCGACATATCAGAAGCATGATTGCACGGTAAGTTTGAAATCAATAAATTTTAACTGTTAATTGATTAGTTGTTTAAAACTCTCAAATGGTTGTTGTGCTTATAGCTAAATGTTGAAAGCGGGTGCGGGTTTAATAAACGGGAGGAAAATCTATTTCAAGTAGGGGTTCGAATAGTTTATGAAGCCTATATGTATGTAAATAATGCAAATTATTGGGTGAGGACCCGAGTCGATTTAGCCACGACCGTCAGTGTGTTCGTCAGTGTGTCCTTTGCGCCCGTCTTTTTCTCCCCAAGAAGCGAAAAGCTGTAGAAGCTCTCGGAACGGCCAAACGAACTGAACGATGAAAATCAAGTCTACTACTAAAAGCGCAATAAATCCATAACTAATTGCGCCAGAGACATTAAATTTTACTTCCGAGATGGTATGAGAAGGCTTTATGCGAGCCGTGTGAAAATTGGACAATGGGAGTGGCATCGCCCCATTTTTGGTGCAATCCCATACCTCGGTAATGGGACTTGTCTCCGAGCACCTGGAGAAACAGAAAAAATATTTAGAGGTACGCGATTATATTCTGTGCGAAACTCCGTAAATCTGCGACAGAGACATTTGATATGATCAAGCAGATTACCTAGATTTAGCTTTAGCAAGAAGTGTTGTGTTTCGGTGGTACCAGGCCTTTTTGGAGGGCCGGGAAGAAGTCGATAATAAATGAGCAAATCCAAAGTAAAAATGATACTCATTGTCTGAAAGTCCTCAAGAGACTCAAACGAAGGTTCAGTCGTGTCCGACAAGATATCGCAGCCGATTGGAAGTTGCAATACGACAACGCCTCGGCTCACACCGCTTTTGTTGTGAACAGCTATCTAACCAAGGCCGGCAGCCGCCCTACAGCTCAGATGTGGCCCTTGAACTTCTTTGTTTCTTTGCCTAAAAAGGCCAATGAAAGGGAAGAATTTTGAGACGACAGAGCGGATAATGCATTCCGTAACGTTTTCAATGCTTGGGAATCCCGTTGGCAGCGCTGCATCGACGCAGAAGGAGCCTATTTTTTTTTAAAGGGTTGTAACGATTGGTTAAATAAATTTTTTTAGATCGACTCAATCCTATTACTTTCCGGACAAACCCTGTAAAATTGAAATTCAGACAAAATTTTTTCCTGGCAGTAGCATTTCTGTATATCAAAAGTGGGTTGAATCGGGTCAATACTTCTCTGAGCCCTATATATCTAATATACAGATATTCGAACTACTAGGTGCCTTTATACTGGATATATTGGGCAATACTTTAGTTATCTCAACGTGTTTAACTCATATCAGTATATATTTGTGCCTAAAATAGATACAATTGGGCGAAAACTTGACCTAGCACTATTACTAGGATATTCGAACACCCGGCTGACTTTGCTCCATATAATTGGTGATAGTATGTACGGTACCTAAATGAAACCCAGAGAAAACTTTTTTAGTATGTGGCAATACTACCCCAACTGAATATGCCTCTGGTTTTTTTTTGCTGCTCAAAAATGATATTTTATATTTTTTTCATTCGTTAACATTAAAATTGAGTTATTTAAAGTTTTTATAAAAATGTGAGAAAAACAAAAGATTCTCACATTGTTACTCTAGGTTGCTGTTTAAAAGCTGAAATAGTTTAAGAGAAAATTCCCTTCAAAGTCAAAACATTTCTCTGTAAAAATTGTTTTTGTTCACTGTATAACTGAGCAAAAACTTGCATCTGTTTCCCAATGAAGTGCCAAACTTTGTACGCTTTTTGGTTCACCGAACGCAATTTGACTAACTTTTGTGAAATTTTATTAAGGGGTGCCTTTGTATGGGTATAGAAAGTTTATTTCACAGGATATTTAATGAAAAGACCATACGAAGTGCGAAATTAATTTGCAATTTCTATGACATTAAGGGTTTTTACCATATAGTCATGCTTAAACACTAAACAAATATCTCTTTAGGAAATACTGTAGAATGTAGAAGCATAATCGAAAAATGTTTGCCAGTTTATAAGTTAAATATTTTGTTTTTATTTGGTATAAGTTTTTTAACGTTGATATACAAAATGAAGTGAAAAAAAGTTGATTTACAAAAAATAATAATAATTAAATAAAACACTTAAGCGGTAAAAATTATTATATATATAATATGTATAGTGTTATAAGTATGTACACAATAATTTGATTGCTTTGCTTGCTTGGTTGAGTATATGATTAAATCAGTTCATTAATTTAAATTAATTTAATAACTAAGAATAAATATATACTATATAGTCGTATACAGTCTGCAAAAATGAAAAAAAAAAATGTTTGTGGAAAAATAAATTTTACAAACCTTAATTCTAAATAATAATACACTAGTCATAGATTGCTAGGCTCTTTATCCTCCCGCTTATAGCCGCATAAAGCGCTTTACTTGCGCCAAAGGCTTCATTGTACGCTTTTTCAATTCACCCATTTGCAAACGCTTTTTCACGCGCTTCACAAATTCGCTACGCGGTGACTGTTTCTTCACATTAGCTTTCTGCTTCTTAGCGCTGTCATTTGCTAATTTGATAGCTGTTGTGGGATATTCGTAGATGAAACAATTCATACGATATACTGGTGTAAACTTCGATGCACATTGATCATCATCTTCACTAGCTGGGTTCTCACTTTTGTTTTTTACTTGAATATCACAACTCTCTATTGTTGTTTTTGCAACTTCCTCTTGCGGTTGCGTTGACTGCAAGATGTCGACTGCACGATTGTAATCATAACGTATGTAGAAAACCCTGGTGGGGTTCGGGAATAGCGTGAGAAAGTAGTCGAACTGCAACTTATCAAAAATTCTGCCGTTTTCGGTGGAGATCAGCAGAGCTGTCTCATGCGAGGCGGGAATATTGAAGCGCTGAATAACTGGTGGGGAAATAAAAGTCAAATTTAGTAACATTATTGGATATTTACATGTACATATATGTATATAGATAAGTATATATGTAGATACATGGAAGTATGCGTACATATGTATTAATAAATTTCCGTTAGCTTTACTTACTCAACTTAATGATCTGTTCGTAACGATTTGTGGCCTCGTAATGTATGTTACTTATTTGCTTCCGATAGCAAACAATCAAACTGCCGCCCTCAACCATTTTTCCTACTTTCCAATCGAAGTATTATTAATTTAATTTAATTTGCGAATCTCTGGCCGTTATTCCATAAATAAAATACAGCTGTACGTGTGCTCACTTTAACGACTTGTTTTGTTTTGGCAGACAAGGAAAAGTTTCTGCTGTTCGTCCATACGCCAGGTGAACAACAGGGATGAGTTTGTAGGTAAACAATACGCTCTCGTTTCCAAATTGCATTGACTGTTCGCTCTCTCTCTTCATATTCTATTTGCCGCTAGAAGAATGCAGTTGCTTTGTGCGAACAATGTACAATCCTCCCTCAAAAATCGCAATAACGAAGTTTTTGTGCCTGCAAGACAGCCTGGAGTAATGTTTTCTTCATGGTACGTGCGCTTGGACTGGCGCTTATTTCGGAAATGAAAAGGTTGTAGCGGCAAAGTTTCAATTGATAGTAGATGGTGTGCAACAATTGAAACCAGCTCAACACTGTGAAAAATAAGTGACAAGAATTGAGTTAAAATTTTTTGTGAAAGATTTCATAGAAAATAATAATAGGTCTATATGAAAGAAATTTACAAAAATAATAATTATAACAGTGCAACCAGTTCAGTCATTATTGGGAAAGATTTTTTCGAATATACCAGAGTCAAATTTGACTCAGATTGACAAAAATATATACATACACACATACATATGTATGTCTTCAGTGAATTTAGTTTTCTTTTGGTTTCGGCTTATTTTTGGAGCGCCATTCGTTAGATTGTTGGACAGTTTTGATATCGGGTTTATAAACCCACGTCTCGTTATTCATTAATGATTTCTTTGATGTTGGGTTCTCAGCTACGTTATCAAGAATTTCTTTTGCGATCTCTGCTCAAGGTTAGTTTTGCAAAAGACTTGGGTCTTTTGCATCCTTTTCAATTTCTGTTTCTTCAACTTTTTCGATGTTTGACTTCTTTGGAAATTAATAGATTTTTTTTACTAGCAAAAGACAAAATTAGTATTATAATTTTTTAGTGAAAATCACTTAAATACTTTTATGAACATTTTGCTACTTTCCTTAAAAGCATTTTTATCATCATTCTCAATTGCAATCCCGTACATTTTTTCTTATTGTAGCTATTATTATTTGCTCAGTGTAAAAAATTGTGTACTGACGTCATTGGTAATAAATTAACTCAATTCAATTGTTCGCAAGGCGAGTGCCAAAGTAAAAATTCATTCATCTCATCCAGCTGCATGCCACTGCCGCCAAGAAGCAATTGCTTTTGAGCACGTTCTATTCGGAACTCTCTTTTCGAATATCGCATTATCGCTCTCTGTGCTCGCCAGACATGTTGCTGCATGTTCATTCATGGTGTTTTTTGTTTTTGTTTTTTCTTTCACTGGCAGCCGTTACTATTACTGACATCTATGCATGCGTCATTAACACCTCACAAATGTTTGTACATGTACATAGTACATATTTACATATGTATGTATGTATGTATGTTCAAATGCACTCAACCATCACTGGTACAATAACAAGTAAAAACACAGCAACATGCAAATAGCTACATACATACATAAGTATGTACATATGTACTCATACATACTCTTTATTCCCTGTCCTGCAGGTATTCCACTGCATGTACCTAAACTATTATTGTTGAATAAATTTTAATCCTTAGTTACAACATGTATGGAGTTACCTGACAAGATATCTGGTAGGGTTCTGTGAAAATTTTCAAAACATTGATCAATTTTATTGCATTTAGTTTATAGTATAATAAATAATATTATATTAAAAGGACAACTACATATGTATGTAGTTATTCTAATAAAATGCTTTTCTCCCAATTTTTTAATGTGTCAAAAACATTATTTAAATTAAAAAAATTTAAATTAGTAAAAATTTTGCTTAATTTTTGAAAATGTATGAACTAACTTAATCTAATATCGTAAATATGATTTCCATATTAATTAACTAATTAAAATCCATTAATAATACAAATGCAGTCTTAGATACGAGTACAATACTTCTATGAATACTTTTTCGCTTTTAGCGAATGTCTAGTAGGACATGGCCAGACGTACAGCCCCGTTAAGCTATCCGGCTTCTTAAATAAAGAATCTTAACTCAAAAGCTTGATATGGAAATGGACGAATTAATGCCGCTACAACTTCCGTTGTTTATAACCTCCTATTAATTTAAATGCTCCGCCGTTAGTTTTGTTTGTGTAGCCATTTGCGGATATTCACCCATAAAAGAACTCGTCCGCCGCAATGCACCTTCTACAATCTCCTTTGTTTCGGACCGCGCAGGTATAATTCTGATGCTGTTTGAAGATTCGCTGAAACGGACACGTTTTGTAGGCGGCGGTGAACATTCGCTGGGATATACGCCTATAAAACAGTTCATGCGAAATACAGGTGTCGTTGGGTAGGTCGGATCGTATTCGTAATCGCTTTCTCGTTGACGTTTTCGGCTCTTTTGCTGCTTTGTGGTTACAGTGTTAATTGCATTATTGCTTCGTGGCAGTATTCTCAGGTTCTTTCCCGAACTTACTGTCGTTTGTTGGTTACTTTGTAAATGGAATGTAATTTTGGGGCTCGGAAACAATAAGAGATAGTTTTTAAGGTGACGTTTACTAAATACTTTTCCGGCTTCGTTGGTAAGCTTGAGAGATGTTGCTGATTTGCGTTTGTATGGAATCTGGAAGTGTTGCATTACTGGAAAGAAAAATTATTTAGTGATATGAATTATTATATAGTAAATGTTTGAATGTTCTTTTTTCGTATACTTACTCGTCTTAAGAATTTCATCATAAGTGCTGCCCAGCTTATAACGGATTAACTGACGTTTTCCGTGGTAAGAAACTTTTAAAACTTTACGTTGGGACATTATAAATTTAAAAAAATCAGTCGCTTTGAATATTATTATTTATTTTTATAATTTTCTATAACACGTTTGCTCTGCTCGAGTGCTTGTTGTGTAATGCTGCTCTACCGAAGCACGTGCGGCTTTTATAGGCATAAAAAAGTGTTATGTAGTGTTGAAAGAGGGTGTGAGGCAGGATATTAGTAAACATGTTTGTTCAGTCATGCACACACACAGACATATGTAAATACATTTATACTCGCGACTAAACAAATTTTGTTTACATGGCTTTGTGTGACCTTGACATATCGACAAGGTTATTTTCAAACCTTTATCCTTCGGGATGAGCTACCACACAAACAAAAATATTTGCGTGTTTTTGGTTGTTTGGGTATTGTTTTTAAATGAATTAGTCCAAAATAAGTTTTTTTACTATTGTTATGTAAAGTATTAAAGCAATTATCTCAAAATAATGCTTATTGTTTGGCATTAACTTGTAAACAAGTTTTGAGGTTAGGTATAATATACTATTTTTGAACAGTATTTTCTGCCTGCAAAGCACCGAACTTGGACATGAAATTAACTTTTTAAATTTTGTATATACCAGTAAATATTTTTTACTCCGTAGTAGAAGATACGTCAGTGAGTACATACCTACATATATAACCATTCATATGTACAGTGACTCACACGTCTAACCGGACGCGCGCATTGCCAATGATGGAACCCTCCAATCATATAGTGAACATCTTAAAAATGATACATATGATACATCAAATTAAAGGAAAAATCTTCTTTTAAGAAACTAAAATAGTAATAAATTTATTCACTGCGTAAAATTTAGAGAAATAGCTCGCAACATATAAAATTCGTTCCACACAACTAACCGGATTATTTAAAAAGCTAATGATTACTTATATTTCGTAGCATATCCTTTTGCAGATAAAACTGCTTCTAGTCGCCTTAGTATAGAGGCGACAAGTTTTTGACAAAATTCTGTTGGTATTGTGTTCCAAGCCTCCAAAATAGACCTTTTGAGCCCAGCAACATTGGAATACTGTCTTTAGTACACTTTTCGACTGACTTCTTGTCATACGTGCTCAATAACGTTCAGATCTGGGGATTGGGCAGGTGTCCCCAGTATATGAGGGCAATTGTATATTTACCAAATACGAGCAATCTCCGATTTGTGCTTCGGATCGTTGTCTTGGTAAATTGTAAAATTGTCTTTAATTCCCAATGTGACACATGACTGCTTTAAAATTTCCTTTAAAATGTCGACATATTGGAAACCATACATAATACCTTGCACAAAATGCAGGTTGCCCCTTCCTTTAGCCGATATGCATCCTAAAACCATTACTGGCCCACCACCGTGCTTAAGTGTTGCCCTAGTATGTTTTGGCAAGTAAGCTTCGTTGGGACGCCGCCATACAAAACTTCAGCCATCAGATCCCTGCAAGTTAAACTTGCTTTCGTGTGTGAAAAGAACCTTGAAAAAGAAGTAATAATACGGTTTTATGATTACTAAATCAAAATTATGCCATTTGCCCTTTGTCAAAACTCATCAAGCCTTTTTAAATACAATTTCGCAAATTCTAGCCTATTCATTCTATTTTTTCGTGTATGTACGGCTTTTTTACAACTGCTGTACCATGTAAATCGAAGCTTCTAAGTGTGCGGCGAATTGTTTCAGCTGAAACCTTCTTCCCTTTTTCATTTTCCAATATGTTTCTTACATTTTCCGCCGAGGAAAATGGATTTTTTCAACAATTTCCAGTGTAAACTTTTCTTCGGCTTGTGTTAGCTTCTTTCCTTGACCAGCTCTACTAACATTATTGATAGGATTTTCCTTCTCAAACTTTTTTATAATATCGAAGACAGTTGAATTAATTCTTTTCACAATCTCCGAAATATCTTTAATGGTTTTTCTTTCTTCCCATAACTGAATAATTAGCTTCAGAATTTCGATACAAGAATGAGCACGTGGGGGTGTCATATTGTTGTGTGGCTTACTCACAAACTTACCGGTAACTACTAATATGCTGAAAATAATATTCAGTGTTTATTCCAGTGGAATTCCACAACGATCAGAAGTATCGTTACTTGTAGAAGGTTACTTCTTGTAATTTTCCGGTTAGTTGTGTGGAACAAATTTTATATGTTGCGAGCTATTTCTCTAAATTTTACGCAGTGAATAAATTTATTACTATTTTTAAGTTTCTAAAAATAAAATAGAAGATTTTTCCGTTAATTTGATGTATCATATGTATCATTTTTAAAATGTTCACTGTATATGGTATAATAATATAATTTTTAAATTTTTCTTCTTTACTGGCTCAGACACCACTTACGTGGTTAAAGCCGAGCTAACAACAGTGCGCCATTTCAAAATACCAAATACAGCCAGGTTCTTCTCCACCTGATCCTAAGGTCTTCCTCTGCTTTCATCGGAGAGGTTTCGCCATGGAGGCTGAATTTTCCAACTGTTTTACCAAAGATGCCTTTTTTGCCTACCCTGGCATTAAAATCCCCAAACACAATTTTGCATCGTGGCGGGAGCAGTCGTCACAAGCGCGCTCCAGCCGATCGTAAAAGACATCTTTGGTCATATCGTCCGGCTCTTTCTTCGGGGCGTGGACGCAAATTATAGTTATGTCGAAAAATTTTGCACTTATGTGGATTGTGGCTAGAAGCTTATCCAAAGGAGTGAATGACAGTACTAGATGAGTGAGTCTTTCTCCCACATCGAATTCGCGGTCCTTTATATGGCCGCTGAACCATAACAAATGTCACAAGAACCTACTCGTCTCCGTTCTTGTCCCGTCCATCACATTTTTTGGACGGCGGTGATTTCAGCCTTTATCTTTACAAGGACATCGATCAGCTGGTCGCCGGCTGCTTCCTAATTAAGCGACCGGACATTCCAAGGTGCATGTCCTCAAATCGTATCCTTAATGCGTTTGCCATGGTCATCATCAAAAGGGGGGCTTTTTATCCGAGGCTATTGATAATCTTTCATTCGGGGTGTTTTTTACCTAGTGGGTCCCAAACCCAGCGCACAACCCTTAAGAGGGATGGTTCACCTTACTTTAGCTCGCCTTCAAACGGTTGTTCTTAGGCTACCCAGAGGATACTTGGTCTGAGGCCGGAAGTCGTGAGCTGCTTGAGCCATGTGTAAAATAATATTTTCGAGCTGATCAGAGTTCTTTCCGCACTTGCGTGAATTTCTATACATGACTCCATCGTCCTTTCGTATATACATACATATAATATAATATATTGTAGTATTGCATATTTTACTACAAACATCTTGATCATAGTTTGAACACAGTCGTTTTTTAAGTTGAAATTAACTTTTTTATCATTTTCCTCTTTTTATTTTGTACATGTAATACATTTTTATTGATTTCTTTTCGCCAACAGCAAGAAGAGTATTCCGGTGCACCTGTGCAGTGCCTCATACCGGGCACAAATCAATGGGCATTGCTCGGTGTTTCATCCTGGCGTATTGCTTGTGGACCGAGCGGCGTCGAACGGCCGAGAATGTATGACAAAATCACATCGAATGCGGCGTGGATACGGGAGATTCTAAGCGCAGCGTAGAAACCTTCAAACTTAATGGTACCTGTGTTGGCATGGGTTTCAGCGTAAACACAAAAATGAACAAAAGTTAAAGCTAAAACTAAAATTAATATAACATTTAAGGTAACACGAAGCTAAATATTTACTTAATTCCTTATGTAATTAGTTTTAAATATATATTTTATCAAGTATCTAAATTGGTAAACGCATGTACATGTGTGCGTAAAAATTATGATTGTTGTGTGCAGTAAATTTTGGTTAAAAAAGTAGAAATTTTATATTATAGAATCCTTTTTTGAGTGTTTGTAAGTTTAATTGTTTGTGTGTGTGTATTTCGCTTATTTATATTGTCGATGCAATGATTGCATTTAAATTAAAATTAAATTTATTTAAAAAAATGTGTAAGAAATAATCAATATTTGAATTAAAAAAACAATCATTTGGTGTAGTTACGTAATTTTTTTAGTGTAAATGCTAAGTGACGAACTTTTTGCATTACAATTACTTTATTACTAAATAAATATTAACTTTGTAAAGTATTTTAAAGAAAGTATAAAATATTTATAATACTTAAAATATGCATGTATATTTTCCTTTATAACTGTGTAATTTTTTTATTAAACGTTGTTTTGTTATGCGTATTTTTAACAAAAATATAATTTAATAAACTAATTAAAATGTCTTTAATTATAAATTTATATTAATTAGATATTGATTTTTTTTAGATATTTTGTCTTTTCTGTCCAAATGAAGTAGTGACTAAAATATGTATTTTAAAATTGTGTATTGATTTTAGAAGTTTCAAAGATTAACGGTCTATATCCACTTGTAAGTCAGAAAAAACGAATTCGCAAGTGAACACAACTCCTTCCATAATAAATATTTTGTTACAGCATTTAACTATAACCGAAATATCATTCAAATAGTCAGCAGACGTAAAGTGATGTTTTTAGAAGTCCTAAAATTAGGTAATCAATGAGACAAATCCGTTTCGAAGTGATGAAGAAAACTTCTTCTATATTTGAGATTTTTATCTAGCATCTTCTTTATTGGATCACGTAAGTAAAATGACCTTGCCAATGTTAAACTCAAATGAAAAAGAAAGTTCCATTAATTTCTGCTCATACATGCGCAGAAACAGATTTCCTTGAAGGAAGTTTGCTAAGTTTCCTCTGACGTAAATTTAATATTAGCTGTTAAATGTTTTGTATAGTTTGTTAAAATATTAATTACTTCCACTTCCTTGTTATTAAGTTGAGTCTACCATTGACATATTTTAATATGACAGTTTAAAAATAACAACAAAAGTGAATAGTGACTTCTCGTTATTAGTTTTCTCCTGAAAGTATGCTAACTAAAAAATTTGCCGCTATTTATATTCGTAGATTTAAATCTCTTTAAAAAATAATCATTTATAATAAACAACTTACAATTTCACAAATTATTTGTACTTTGATTGAATTAAAGAAAAAAATTGTTTTTTACATAATTAATATTTGATTAAAAAAAGTATCTTGTTTATATTATTACATTTGATATGGCAATGCTGCGTACACTCGTTGCAGCTGTCAATGCGAGTGGAAAGGAGAACGAAAAATTACTCGCAGTGAAAAAAACGGGACTTGTGAAGTTAATTTTTGTGGTGGCACAATATATTTAATCCCCACAAAAACTATTTATAACTTGTAAAAAATGTAAAACGTTTAAATTAGTTGAATAATAAGTGAAAACGCGTTGGTATTTGTTGATATTGTGTGAATCGGAGCAGCAACCATGACATCTATATTGGACATGAAGCCTGGCCCGCCCGACTATTGGGCGGACATTTATAACTTCTTTCTGCCGCTAAAATACTTCATCACAAATGACCGGTTCGATGCATTAATGCAGCATGTGGACTTGAATTATTTGCTCAACGCTTTGTTTTGGATATTTTTATTATTCGCCGGAGGCTTCATTGGATTCTATAAAATATTCGAGGTAGGCTGTTGCGTATATTCATACATCTTACATGTTTTAACATGCATGTGCACCTGGTATGCATAGCGATTTATTTGTAGTTACTAAAAATAGCATGCGAGTTTTTTTTTGAGATTTATTGTTTCTTGTTTGTTGCATGTGTTCTTTCGTTTTGTTTTGTTTTTAGTATTTGTGACCCAAGGTGACGGCGCCGCTAGGTTAATCAGCTGTTTGCTTAATGCAGTTTTTACATGCGTTTTAGCAGAGCGCAAACAATATAAAACAGCTGTTGGCGAGGTCGTGTTGTTCGTTGAAATAAATGGTTGCCAGATACTTACATGAGAGAAATAAATAAACTAAGTCGTGGAAATAAAAATTTATTATTATTTGCATAAAATAAAATATTATTGAAGTAAATAGTTGCTTGATACTTGCATGATAGAAACAAATTCAAATAAGTCATGTAAATAAAAGTGAAATTCTGATAAGAATTTACATGACTTATTTAAATTTAATTCTTATTTACATGAGAGTGAAAAGCAATAATAAAATTAAAACTAATTTTTGATATAAAAATTCTTGTACACTAAATTGTTCATAATTAATTTTCGTAAATATACATACTTGCAGGTTTTCCTAAAAACATCCAATATAAAATTCTACAAACGTAAACAATTTGCACGATCCGTGTGGAACATTGCCTTTTATGCCGCTTGCACACTCTTTCTATATTTTTACAATGAATTTATGTTGTTACCGCAGCTGTTCAAGAATCAAGGACGCTACTCATTGTTCTATTCATCAGAGAACATGATCTTTTACAAATCACAACAATGCGAAAAATTTCAATTCTATTCGCTATTCATCATAACATTTAATCTACATAACGCCATATTGGATTTCAAGGAATCCGATTATCTAGAGGCTTGCTCGAAGACGCTGTACTTGCTTGCATTGGGAGCTATTGATGTGTACAAGTATGTTTATAGCTTTGCAGTACTCAGTTAATTTAAAGTTAACTATAATAATTTATTTTTCAGATATGAAAACTACTTTGTGGGTCTGAATCTCAGCTTAGGCGTCTACAATATACTTACGGAATCTCTTTTCTTGCTGGCTTTGATTAATTCAAAAGGCAGCCGTTTATTGTTTCAAGTGTTTTTGGGATTACGCATCGCTTCTTGGTATGTAGTCAGAACTAAGTAATCGGAAGATATTTTTTGGTACCAAATTTTTGTGTAAAGCGATATTTCATTATTCCAAACGCGTGCAGTTCCAAATTTTGTATCTCTCCCACTTGAATATAAATACTTCATCGTCTTTTTGTTTGCAGGTCCCACGTATTCATCAGCTTGCTACCATTTAAATATTTAGTTCCTACGTTGTTTGCCAAAAATTTTAAAATAATGTTAAATGTTACAATTTGGCTGTGGTACGGGCTGTCCATTTGGAATTCGCCAGTGCTGCAGTATTTTTATCATCAGATTTATCACTCTTCGCCGTTGGACTGCTCGGGTGAAGGATCAGCAGCAAAGTATATATGTTAATAGTAAAAGTAGACAATAAACTCTAATAAGAACCTTTGCTTTTGTTCAGATGCATTTTGCTGAAAGACTCAAGTGAACACCGTCACTTTAAAACACTTAAAAAGGCCTATATGGAAGTAAAATTAGCGCAGGAGAAGTTAAAGATCAGCTCTCTAGCAAATTCGTCTGGGTCAGATAGTTCCTGCACGTCAGCGAAAGCTTTTCAAGCTATTAAATGTAAGAGAAATACCACAAAGAAAATTATAAAAAATTAGGATTATAAATAAATTTAATACTACATACTACAGGCATAATGACGCTTAAGCGTAAATTGAAGCGCATACGTGAAGGACGTGGCTCGGAGATGGAGAATGACACAGAAGATATGAATAACGAATAGATGCGAAAAATATTGAGCTCTCATTTGATGTCGAACCGTGACCATATTATAAATGCAATGTTGAATATTGTTATACACACGTATTCCCAGTTTGACAGTATCGGTGGAAATAATGCCTAACCCAATAAGACTTTATTTATATTCTGTAGCACTAAATCTCGTAATATTATTCCTTTCATTTACTTTTAAATTGTAACATCAGACTCTCTATTTTTTATTCCTAATATTACACCAGTCACCTATTTTTGTATTCCTATGCTAGAGTGCAGAGAAAACGCTCACTTACATATTTATAATTATGAAAAAGACAATTTTGTATTGTTTGATGTAAAGCAATCGTACTACATTAGTTTTACCGCTCTTTGTAACTACCTAAACTAAAAAATATTGTTAAATTGTAATAAACACGCATATATACACTTTATATTATGTACAAAAAATAAAAACGTTAAAAATATATTTATTTGTTGTCTGTTGAATGGTTGTTTTATTATTGAAAATGATGCAGAATTTCATTACCTTTCATTTGACACCAAAATTATCAAAATCGGTGCATAATTGCCGAAGTTGTGACGAAAAATCACTTACATGTAGCAACTGGCACACACACGCACGCACACACATGCAGCGCGATCGCTGCGATTTTTACATTTTCTCAAATGCCCGATTTGCACCAGGCACCCAGAACTGCTCATAACATAGCAGGTGGCTGCCGCGAAAAATTAAAATTTTCGTTGCATACCCGAAAGGCGCAAGAAATTTTTCCACTTCCTCTCGCTGCCGGAAGCGTTTGCACGTTGCGTTTAATTGCTCATAACTAAGCGAAAACTCAATCGTTAACATTGATTTTGGTGTCAAATGAAAGATAATTTTTTCAGCTTGCGATGGGTGCCATTTTCAGCATTCCAATTAACGCGAGAACTGCGTTATAGTGCCAAACGCTTTTACATATTTTTGAGTGGTAAAAATTATAGCTGAAACTTTTGTATTGAACTCATTGTTAGCTGGTGTCCTACCCTTTCATTTGATACCTCAAACGTTGTTTCAAACATATATTTGGCGAAGTTATGCTCAATTAAGTTTGTCCAGTCAGCGCTTCCGGTGCTGTGGCGAATTTCTTGCGCCTTTCGGGTATGCAACGAAAATTTTAATTTTTTGCGGCAGCCACCTGCTATGTTATGAGCAGTTCTGGGTGCCTGGTGCAAATCGGGCATTTGAGAAAATGTAAAAATCGCAGCGATCGCGCTGCATGTGTGTGCGTGCGTGTGTGTGCCAGTTGGTACATGTAAGTGATTTTTCGTCATAACTACGGCAATTGTGCACCGATTTTGATAATTTTGGTGTCAAATGAAAGGTAATGAAATTCTGCATCATTTTCAATAATAAAACAACCATTCAACAGACAACAAATAAATATATTTTCAACGTTTCTATTTTTTATACATAATATAAAGTGTATATATGCGTGTTTATTACAATTTAACAATATTTTTGTTTTAGTTTAGGTAGTTACAAAGAGCGGTAAAACTAACGTGTACGATTGCTTTATATCAAACAATATAAAATTGTCTTTTTCATAATTATTAATATGTGAGCGTTTTCCCTGCACTCAACGTCAATTTGAGCGAACGGAAAAATTTGCTGCGCTCGTACGTGTGTGTGTGTGTGTGTGCGTGTGTGTACGTGTGTATGTAGTTTAAGTTGTTTGGTTTAAATTAGCGTAACTTCGTCAATTCTTCACCGATTTTGATGGTTGCAGTGTCAAATGAAAGGTATGAATTTGGCGCTTCATTTAAAAATAAATTGGATTTTTATTTATGATTGCGTACACATTTTATTTAGTGTTTTTCGCAAACTTAGCTTAAAATTGTTGGAAATTTGTTTGGATGCTATAAATGTTTGGTTTTTTGTATAGAATATTGTAAGCAATATTTTTGGTGCTTATTAACAATCAGAAAACGCACGTTAAAAATTATTTATTTTGTGAAAATCTTTATTTATTTTGATTGTATGCTTTGTTATTTATAAAAATTGATATTTATTTATATATTATATATATTTATATATCTTTATACTCACCATTTCATTAATCTTTCCTACAAATAAATTGAGTGAAATTGTTTTTTGTGTTTTAAAATTCATTGTTTATTTCGTTTTGTATTTTAATTATTTTTACTTAATTTAAACCTCAATTGTTTTATAACTTAATAATTAGTTTGTGTTTGTTTTGCATTTTACTGTTGCCTTTTTTTTAATATTCAACACCTTGGTGTAGTATGTTCTTGAACTCAACTTTGAGCGTACTTTGAGTTCGCTTTAACTCCATTAACTAGGCCCTGCTCCGGCACTTTTGCTAAACATATACAATAACTTCAACTTCGTCAGCAACTTCATGCTTAGACAAATTAGTTTCGGATTTTTTGTTAATTTTACAGCAATTTCTGAAACATTTTTTACTCGAAATTGTTTTTTAATTGTTACATAGTAATTTGTTTTTTTCTTCTTTTTACTGTTTTGCTGAAACATTTTAATTGTAATTGGTGTAAACTTAGTGTAAATCTTATTTAAAACTTAAATGCGCTAAGTGTAAACTTAAGTACTTTGCTTACTCGTCTTTTATTTATTTTTATTAATTTTTTGTAGTTAAATATTTTTATAATTATTTATTATAAATTATTATTTGTTAAATTTTTTATGCTCTATATATTTGTTTTGTATTGAAATCGTCTATTTGCTACAGTACATTTATTTTGCGCTACTTTTTCGTTACTTTGTTGTTGTTTTAAATTAATATTTTTTTGGAATTTTTCTAGCCACTTAATAGTTATAGAGTTTGAGTTTTAGTATCTGTTAACATTTGCAAGGACTTTCCGTCCTGTTTACATCAGCTAATTTATATTTATTTAAATTATTTATTAATTAGTAATCGTTTCATAGTTTTTGTTTTTGTTATTTTGTTAAGAATAGTTTTAATAATTTCATTTAGGTACTGACTTATGTGTAAAATTTTACTAATAATGCATGGGTGAATTCGTTTTGTGTATAAAATTAGTTAAATTTTCATTTATTTTTAATTTTATTAATTAATTTCCTTGTTTCGTTTGTGTTTCTTAGTAAACAACTAAACTACTACTTGTTTTATATTTACAATTTTTTTTCTTTATTTTATGTTCAACAATTTTTCATTAATATATTTTTCTGGCTTTGAATGTGCTTTGAATGGTTTTTATAATTTTATATAATTTTCTTTTTCAATGATAATGAGCTTACTTACAAATAACTGCATGGATTTTTGCCTAATTTAAATTGAATTTGTGCAATTAACTACCTAAGTTTCAATATTATATTTATTGTTTTTTGTTTTCTCAGTTGAAAGACTGTCTTCAATTGAACTGTGGAGTGTTGATGAGCCAACAAAGTGAAGCACCGTTAGTTATAAAAATTATTTCAAATTCGTAAACATTTTGGTTATTTTTTATATAAAATACTATACATAATATAATTTTATAAAATATTAAAAGATAAACAATAAAAAAAAATATATCTTTCATTAAAAGTATTCATGAAACAGCAAAGGAGAAATATTGGAACATGAAACTGGAACATTTTGAAACTAAATACTTCGAAACTAATCTCTGCAATAGACAACCAGACCTTATAACTAATATTGCAGGTTCCCCAAAATTGCAAGAAAAATTGTCGAACACACAATACTTAATTTAACAAGGACCTGTCAGAAATCAATGTCCAAGGTTTCCCACAGCGAGGCACCTCAGACGCACATGTCTCCGTCTTCGCAGATCCTACACGAGATCCAAGCGCAGAGGAGCCGCATTTCGAGAAGCCGAGCAATACCAAGCAACAAAAAAGGAGCTGAAACATGTCATCGATGATAGCAAAAATAAAAAAATGGGAGGAACTACGCGAGGATGTTCACAAAATCCTTGTGAGTTGTGTACATATATAAAATAGTAATAAAGAAACTCGGTGTTCGAGCAAAGTCACCTGACTTAAGCGTTGGGAAAATGAATCACATCGTAAACGCTCTCTTCCCCACACACGAAAAAAGGTCTAGTGATCCAAAACAGACTCTAATACTTCTACAAATCTGCCAGTACATTCTTCAAGAGCTGCAATTAGTCACTGATATGCTCAAGACCAACAAATCAACCGTCCGGAACGGGACTGCAGCAGAAATCATGCAGAACGACCGAACCAGAATATTCCCCAAACTTTTGAAAATATAACAGTTGGTGCTAATTAGAAAGAAGATCGCGACTTGCCATCAGTATACCGTCCACTATACATGCTTGTCACAGCGAGAAAGCTTTATGAAAATCTACTCAACCCCAGGCTCGAAGCGGCTATCAACGTGGCTGGAGGACTCCCTCCTATGTTATTTACACGGCTTTTGACCCGGCTGATCAACTCTAAAGGCTATAAAATGTGTCATTGACAGTGTAGAAGCTGCACAGCGTAGATGGCATAAATACAAGAGAATAGTGTTGCTGGCGACTTGTTCGAGAAGTCCGAAACGCCCTCAACAACGCTAGATGGGTGAATATGATCGAAGTCTCAGAGCTGTGGTGTGGAGGTAGGAGTCATGTCAGTAGCAGCACGACGCTATCCTAAAACACATACCCCTCGAAATAACTATGCAAACGAGAACAAAATAAAAGCAAACTACCTAGGCATCAGACTGGACCTGAATAACCCGGATTCTGGGTACAAATACAGCATGCCGTAAGAAATGCAGCAAAAATCACCTCCCAACTTAACAGACTATTGGTCAACATGGGGGGCCCCAGCCAAGGAAAGAAAAAGCTTCTAATGTCGACGATAAGCGTCCTATTATACGGAGCTGAGATAGTGGCCAGAATCCACCGCAGACCTTAGAGTTGCATCAGTTTATCGAACAATGTCAGGTGAAGGTGACACAATATTAGTTATAAGCGGTAATGTCCCAATTGACTATCTGACATATGAAAGCTGTGGGTAAAGACAACATCCGAAAATAAAAAGAGCGCAATAGAACAAATAAAGAAAGCTGCAGATGGATAACCAGGCTAATAAAAGACCTAAAGAAAAGTCGAAAAGCCGTCATACGATGCGATGCGACAGAACACAGACATTCTTTGAATGTGTGCGAGGGCAACGAGAACGCGCCGCCATGGAAGACCTTGCTGGCCCAATAAACGCGGACAATTTCATCAGCGTCATGCTGAAGTGTGAAGTAAACGGGGGGATTCACAAGTTTGCGAAAAATACGCACCACCCTGAACTAATGCAAATGTGGGTCCAGCGTCCTTTAGATAAGAATACCCCCTTAAAGCTAAATAGTAAATTCGCAAGTCTAAATAACTAGCCTTAGCCGTCCCAAAGATAGATTTTCGAATACGCTGGTAGTCAAAGAGCTAACGAAAATATAACAAAAAAAATTAAATTCTTATTTTGCCTCAACTTTCAGTGACGGACATAAATAAGGAAGTTAAGGTGTTGGTATACATACATACATACATATGTATGTATAACTTGTGAAAAATAAAAGAAAATGCTTAAGCAAAATATTGATAGATAACGGTTGCGAATAGGATTTCTCGAAAACTGGAATCTTATTATCTAAATTAAGTTCGTAGCTTTTAAAATATATATTTTATGAATTAAATCACCTTATCTTATCTAAAATTATAATCACTAAAAATAAATTATTAAAAACGATAACAATATTATTAAACTAAGAAGTCAAAAAATTCCAAGCGATCATTTTAAAAAATTAGCGGGTACTATTCTTCTCAGTATTGAACTAATCATGTTTTTACGTTTCTCAATTCACAAAATCTCCTCTAAAAAAACCAAGTTCCTCTACAAAAAATACTATAAACTCCAGCAAAACTGTTTCTGTTTGTTGGCTAATGTTAAAATTTATACAAATATTGGTTATACATATCGGTTAATTTGATAAAGTGTTGAATGTTTCTGCTTATTATTTAAACGCTTTCATCTATGGCAGTGTAATCCTTACTAATTATAATTATTTATATATTTTTAAGTTTCCAATTATTTCTATTATTTCCATTAATTTGGTCTTCACTACTTATTGACTTAACAACACTCGCACAGTTTTTTAAACTGTTTTCGACAAAGAGAAATTTCTCCCGTTTCGCTAAAGTTGCTTCTGCACTATCTTATGTTTATTATTGAAAGATTGCATAAAAGATGAGAATTATTATTGTGGGCAAAAAATAGTAAGACTTTTTATTTTATGGAAATTTCGCGCGAAAACCCATTCATCAAAATGTTTTTCTTTTGAAGTAATAAAGGGAGTAACAATGTTAACAGTGCAGTCGATAATAGATTTTTTTCTAAAAATTGTTTTTAATAAAGTATACATCTTAGGATGCGAATAAACTCAACCAACCTTAAAATTTCATTTTAATGCAAAAGAAAATAATTTAAAATCAAAAGAAAAGTGGATTTAAATCCTTAGTGCCAAATCGAAAAAACAACTGGTATAAATTCAGTTGATTGGTATAATCAAATGGAGAGCGAATTTTCAAGCCAAAATAACTTTAATGAGTTCTTTTTAGTTGGTCATTTCACACCGAGGGAGCAAAACTTAAACAAAGTGAAATGAAGTGGCGAATCGAAAACGCCTGTTCTGGCCTTCTCTCTTACATTTTATGCCACTTTGCTCATCCGTATTTCTTACAAAAACTATTAGTAAAATTATTACAATAGAAAGTGATGCAGGAAGCATGTTATTTAAAGAAAGAGTAAATTTGGAAATTAAAAAAATTGTTTTAGTAATTACAAAATATTTTCAAAAATTGTAAATCAGTTGAGTATCACTTCTTCAGCTATTTACTATATAAAGAACTTTTTGGAAAATATTATTAAAAGTACTTTTTTTCAGCTTCTCAAATGTACTGACCGGTTTCCAGAAATAAATAAATTTTATCATTTTATTTCTACTGTTTGATTTAGTGACAATTTTTTAACAATATTCTTCTCCAGCACTACTTTTTGTTGTTGCAGGCGTATGAGTCTTGCATTATAATTTTCATTAATTCTACCATGTTTGCTACATACAAAAATGGTTATTTACAAAAATGACAGTCTGCTTTGCTGTCTAATTAAAAAAGTGAAAAATGTTGTGCAAATGTTGTTTTTGTTTTTGGCATTTATAAAGTTAATGTAAATATTTTTTAAAAATATCAAAATTGCAAATTCTTTCAAAACTTTCCTTATCTTACATATACTTATATGTTTCAATGAAAAATATTTACTTCATTTGGAAAGTTACTACTTTTTACTAAACCTCTTAATCCCCACCCATCAAAATGTTTTAACAATTTTTTGCTAAGACTGTTTTTTTTACAAATTTAAGAGCTGAAACGTAAGACTGCTTATAATATATGTTGTTGTTATTTATAAGTAAGTGTGTATAATGTTAATACTATTACACAAATGAGATGCCTACAATAGCAATTAGTTTGAAATATTTCATTATCTACATAGTACATAGTTAACGGTAATGTGTACGAAATTCATCATTCCAACATTCACTTATTTCACAATTAATTTTAGTCTAAATTTAATGAAATAAAGGATGTATGTCTGTGTATGTGTTCATTGTAAAAACAGCCTACTATAAAAAACATGACACTTGTTTTGGTATTAATATTAGACTTTTTTCAAAAATTTGTGATTTTTAAAATGATGTAGAGAAGATCTGCATAAACTAAAATAAGTCCATGGATGCCCAAAAATCTATTTTTCACCAAAGCCTACTATATTTTGCATTCGTCGATCATAAGATCAGTGCAAAAACAGTATCTTTACCTAAAGCCTATAATAATTTATGAATGGGCTAGAGCTTCTCATCATACCACATCTACTCAGATAACATATACAAATTTTCACAAGTTCAGTTTCAAGAACATGGGTAGTCAGAGTCTGTATTCTTCTCAGAAGCTGTGAAAGTTGGTGGTAATATATACCAGCCATAATTTCCTTTCCTCTTTTGTTATTTTCTTCCGTGTTTTGGCAATGGATCAATTAAAACTTAGGCGCTGTAAAAGAGTGGTGGATCTAAATGGGCACTTAAGCCTATTGTTGGCTCTAAACGGCAGTTGTCAGACCGATTATGACATAAGGTATATTGGTCTGGTGGCGAATACTGAAAATGAAATATATACAAAGAGCAGCAAGTATAAGTATCAGTGCAGCTCGTAGAACAACGCATCCCGCGGACTTGCTTTATTGTCAAATTTTCCTTATTAGTCACCTGTAATGAGGGACATTGTAATATACTTTCAATGTTTTCATTTCTACCCAATACCACGAATATTACCGATTTTCGTAATATTTTAGAAAAAAATCTATATTCGGGCCTTAATATTATTTCCAGAGAGAAGTGGGCTAGGGGTGATGTTGACAAAGGTACAAGAATAAGTGTACGTTCCCGTCCAATCGAATGAATGAAATACAAAAATCGCCTACCAGATTATTATAGTGCCTTCTAAGCAGACTTCACTGCAATTAAGAAAAGACTTCTTGATCTGACAAGGCTGTTGCTTACGACAAGATATATATGGGACTAACATCTTGTTTCACGATAAACCTGCAATGGGTTCCAAAACACAGTGATAAGTAGATGAATTAGCCAGATTGGGCACCATCATACAATTAGATTCTGATAAAGGAGCAATCTCACACTTGTTCAACAAGCTGACAAATCAGGTAAGGGCAATCAATGCTGACTATTGAAATCTAAACAGATTGACATACGTATTCTTGTAGCAGTGATAATAAATCACTGTCTTACTAGAAGGCATTCCAGCGGACTGGTGATACCATACAACGACTACTCTAAAAGAATGCTGGGCTTTGTATAGGGAACAACCTCTAAGTGGGCAGCCAAGCAGCAATCAAGACAGTAACCTCGTACCGCATATCGGTTATAAGCGTCTTGGGAAGCAGGGCGGCAGTGGTAAGTGTTGTCAGAACCTAGCATCTTCACTTCTACTGGGCGACAGGCAACAAAGGTATCGAGGGCAATGAAATAGGGGACAAGATTGCCAGGAATGGTATAAGGCTAACATCCGAAAACGTGATGTACATATATTGTGAAAGTCATGTATTGTCTACACGATGATCTGGATAGAAGAATGGTAAAGAAAATCGAAAGCTCATGGAACGAGATACTTGAAAGCAAAACTGCAAAAGTCATGTGTAAAACGGTGGATTGGAAGTATGTAAAACTCCTATTGGCACCTGATAGAAGACACTGTAGGAACATGATGAGAATACTAACTGGTCACTGTCTGGAAGCAACACATGTGGCTGGCAGAACAAGAAGACCACAGGATATGTCTACAGCAGGGAACCAGGGAAATAAATGCATCTTGTGTATGAATCCTAAAGAATCAGTACTTCTTTTGGACTTAACAACTGAACAATATCTGGTACCGCAAAGAACAAAACTAGTCTATACGTGGCTTACCAGATTAACCTAAACTAGCCTAATTTTTGTATAGGCAAAGAACGGCATCTATCGGCGGTGGTTTTCTTAATGGTGTCTCAGTAGTTGTACAAATACAATTTTTCGAATTAATCTACTTTATCAAGATCACAGTAATCTTTAAAAAAAACATGATTGTGTGAGAACATGACCCGTTAGTTTCACAATGGGTTTTCTAAAAGCCTAGGTGCGTCGTCACAAATTTACTGTATCTACCTAACCCAATGTAATCAGAAATATTATTCAATCAATAATGAAGGTTTCCAAGAATTTCCCACATATAAGTACAGACATACATAACTACTTTTATTTTGTACTAATATACACCGGGTCTTAGTGCCTGTACTGAAATCTTACTAATGGTGATAGACTCAGTACCTGAATTTAACCTAACTTTTGTCCCACTGGACTTACTTTATTCATTCATTAAAAATATTAATACAATTAGCTTAAGCTCCATATAAAAGCAAAAATAAAGCGATTGAGTTATGCAGATATTCTGTTTACATATATCTGAATGTTATGTTACCTATTTGAAATGGTTTAAGGGAGTGATTAGAGTTTCAAGGTAAAAAAATACTTTTTTGCGAATTTATTTCTTAAATATGAAATGAGTAATTTTATTCGGATTTATTGTACTTTATTGCACACATTTGACAGAATACCCTATCTTGTTTTACCTTGAAACCCTAACCCCTCCTTACTTCATGTACTATGCTATTTGCTTGTTCGATTTGGCAAAAGTTGAAAGATAGCTGGTAACATAATTTCAGGCTTTCTAAACACTATACCTTTTTGTGTTTAGAAAGCCTGATCGAATTATTTTGAATTTACTTGAAACACTTTGTGCCATGATTTTCATAACAGACTGTAAGCAAATACTTCGGATATCGTGAATTTGGAAAATCGCTCAGTGTTGATGCGAAGTGAAATTGTAATTTAATCAATATGCATATGTTATTAAATTCTATAGCTTAATTGCCAACAATAATGATATTTGCCCCCCAAAACACACACACGCACACATGCACAGGCCTAATTACAATAGGCGTTGGTGGTGTGCAGCACAATGTGAAATGTGATTATAACTTATGCGCACAACATATACATTGTATACACATACATATGTACTTAAATAATATTCATTTATATATACAAACATACACGTACACTTAAATGTATGCTATGTGCATGTCTATATATTTGTTTATTTGCTTATTACCTAGACTTATGATTAGTTGAGATATTTTGCAATTATTATTAGTAGGTATGTATGTACGTAGGTATATAACGTTAACTATGTTCCGCCAATGAGTGCCTATGTACAGATGTAAATGCTCGCAGTTGAGATTATGAATTCATAATAATGAATGTTGCGTGCAATATTTGCGCATGTGTTAGTGATGCACAAACCCAACAACAAGTTTTGTGTGTGTTTGTTTTTATTTTTGTAATTTTCTCGATTGATTTCGTGTCTTATAATTAGAAATTTTAGAACTATTTGCTTTAGCTTTGCAATTCTTTGTGACAAAGAAAGGGTTTATACAGGGTGTGGTTTTTGGACGCTTTACTTTCCAATAGTATCTATGTATATTTTTTTTGTCGATAATTTTTAGAATATACAATGCGTAACTTTGTATCTACAATTAGTGAGAAATATGCAATATTTAAGTGATTAGGTTGTTTTTCGAAATCATAAACATGAAAAACAAATAATCGTTTAAATAAGCAAAATTTTAGCAAAATTTAATTTTGACGCATTTTTGTGGAGCAAAAAAGTTAAAGAGACAAATAATGTCATAATTAATGGCATGCTGGGCCTCGGTCTATTTTACCGCAATTTATGATTAGGGCGCGGCATGTATTCTGTACTCATTCAGCTGTCATTCGCACACTGCTTCGCAGGATATTCGCGCTAATGAGCTTCATTAGAATGCGGCTCACGCTTTTAGCACGCTTCTATGATAATGAGTTGCATTGTGCGTTAAGTCTTGAGAGCCTAATCAGTAATCAGAAAATATTATAATTGTGACGCAGAAAAGTACGAATTAGACAAACCTAATTGTTTGAAAAGAAAAATGTAAGAAATGTTTATTCTATTTAATTGCAATCACTAATTACTAATTAATATAGAAAATAAATCTAAGCCTTCTTGTTTTGTTTTTCCAACGATGATAAGAAAAATAATTACATCACATCTAAGGAGCTCACGACACTTTAAAGCAAAATATACGAGTAGAGACTAACTGACAATAACTTACTTTATTTATTCCTTCAAAAAATTCTTTGAAAACCTGGGGGAAAGTATTCAAAATAAAGTACAAAAATTCCGCAAATACCTGACCAGCTCCCAGAACAAAATTATAAACCTGAGCTCACAAATCAATCAACAATACACACAACTAAAAATGCTCCCTAGTAGTTCAATCCACAATTATTGGTATAAAATGCATCATAAATTACTTGAACTAATAAACCATACACCCTTTAGCTTCAAACACTCCACCACAATGCTTAACTCAAGGAATAGCATGCATTAGTCGTAAAAATTATAACACCAGCTAGATCAATTATTTGTTTAGCAACCTCTCTACGTGCAACATTGAGAACGAAAAGCCATTTGAAAAAAAATACCAACTAGTTGGCACATTCATGTGCTTAAAATCTAGAAAATTCAGCCAAAACTCAGAGACATTCTAAAAACCAAAATGTCACACTGGAACACAGCCATCCTTTAAAACCATCAACAACAGATGAAACAACAGTAATCATACATATATGTACATATGTATATGAAAACATGCATATTCCAAGAAAACGCGTTCAGCGTATTATGATTCTGTGTAGCTTTTCAAATTTTCTGCCTCAAGACATACTTCTTCAAACAAAACGCAACAGTAGGTAGTACATAAAACAATAATATAAACTGGCAAAGAACTAACTTCGCTTAAACTTTACGGATAAAATCGAGTGATTATAAAACAAATTTTTAAAGAACACCATAAATTTGTGGAAACATAACCAAATCCTTCGTAAACATCGACACATCAATCCCAACCAGAAATAGAGAGCTATTCAAGTGAGAGGGACATGACATGCACACTTAAACCTCAGACCATATAACATAAGGAGATCACTTGTTATCAGTATTGTTTGGCATTTCAAAATGGAAAAACTTACGCCTGAACAACGTTTACAACGTGTCCAAAAATTCACGTTCTGTGAAGGATGTGTTTTGTGCGCTTCGATCTACTTATGGTCAACATAATCGGACTACTGCGTAGTATTCTCAACACCATCACTCATCTTGAGACGCGGCATTCATTATTCGACTAAATAGACTACGTCCAGCATGCAGAATATATAGCAGCCGTAGCTGAGAGTGTAGAAGAAAACCGTGGAAAGCCGATTCGGCGTCATTCGCAACAACTTGGACTGACGTATGGCACGACTTGGCTCTTGAAAAGTTTCAAGGAGATAAACAAGCAAATTTGCCACATTAGGGACGAAGAGCAACCTGAAGAGATTCTAGAGCTGTCATTTCACCCATATTTCTTCAAAATGATGCCGGTGAGAATTAAAGCTCGTGATCTCGGCGACATTTGTTTTCAACAAAAACGGCGTCACTTCCCACAAATCGCATCAAGTATTGAATTTATTGAGAGAACACTTCGGTGAGCAGCTAGTTCTACGTTTTAAGCCCGTCATTAGCTACCAAGATCCAGTTATATCACATCATTCGACTTTTTGAGGTGGGAATATGTTAAGCCTAAAGTCTATGCCGACAATTCCGCTTCGATACAGGCCTTGGAGCAAAACATCACGGTGTCAATCGCCGGTTACCCGTCGAAATGCTCGAACGAGTCATCGAAAATTGGACTCAACGGATGGACCAACTCAGCCGTAGCCACAGCCAACATTTGGAAGAGTTAAATAAATGCCAAAGAATGTTCTTGAAACTATAATAAACACTCCCCATTAAATTCGAAATTTCTGCCTTTTTTCTTTAAAAAAAGTAGTAAACCTCGAAATGGATCACCCTTTACAATATGGCTTGATTGAAGAGCACAATAAACAGTAAAAATATGACGAAGACATAGGACAACACACATTGCTTGACTAAAAAGTTCAGTGACCTTGCTACCACATGAAGTTGACACACTTGCTAATTTCATTATTGTTATACTCTGCTTACTATCCCGCATATTTCATGGTTTCCTTGGCAGTTGCAAGACTTTCTACTCAAGCAAATATAAAAACCTAAGTTATATACAAACATAGATTATTTAGTAAGAGGTAAAAACTGAGAGCTTCTGTAAGGTGTCAATGATATTGTGTCACGCTCGGGGTTAACACAATTTTTTTGCATGTATACGAATAAAAGTAAATGTATTGGGTGCTAACGGCCATTTCATATTATTTATTTGAATGTATATTTATAATACATGTACATATGTATGTGTGTATATACATATACAGAACAGTTAAATGAGCAGAAACCCAGACAAAGCGCCATAATAAGGAAGACAACGTTGTGGCACAAGAAGTTAAGAAAGAAGTGTGAAAGTGTGCGAAAAAGCTCGGGCAAAACCATAGCGCGTCAGTGGACTCATAAAATAAACGAGCGTAACTTTACGATATTTTTATATTAACCCCACTTAGCTGGCGATGCCTTGCATTCCCATTTATTCGGCCACTATTCGGTATGATTTTTTTCGTTTCAGCAGGAAGGTATGCACGTCTGTTTGAGTGTGTTTAGGCTCTTAAGTGTTTGTGTTAATAACCGAAAAATATTTGGCTGTGGCCAATAAAGCGCGTTAATGGGCATTTTGCGCGTGTAAACCTATCTACTTGTATATCTATATATAGTATAGTATAGTACAAGCAATTGCAAAAGATGTCTATAGTAAAAATCGGGATGACTTTTGAAAGAGACTACTCCTATTGTAACTACTATTTTGGGAGTATGTACAAAAATATTGTTGAATTGTTAGAAAATGTATATCTTTGCATTCTTCAAGAACTACTTATTATAGTAATATAGGAATAGATGATTAAATAAAAAATTTAAGCTTTATGTATTGCTGTTTTTTGTCCACTGAAAGTTGGAAGATATAGTAGAGCCTGTACTATAAACGAAATACTAAATTGAACTTTAGAAATTCTAATGACTATCCAAGGTGAAGTAAAAGTAGATCTACAACAGTTTCTAGTGACCTTTTGGTACGAAGTGAATATTGAATTCGGCATATGTTCATCAACGATTGGCATTACTCATTAATCTAGGATTAAAAGTTCTTCGACTGGTTCCAAAGCAAGCTTTAATGAAATAAAATGAGTAGGTCTTGCATTTCTACAGTTATTGATAAATTTACTACCGGGTACACGTGCTCTTAAAAAAAAAAGAGTAATAAAGTGCTCTCATATGCATTCCACTTCTTTGCCTTTGTTGTGGGGCAATTATGCTTTTGCGGTTGTGGAGCTCTTTGTGTTGTTTATTCTCATTGATATTGTAGAAATTTCGCTGTTGTTGTTTGGTTGCGGTTATTCTTGCGGTTATTTTTCACTCAAGTTTCCATTTTCTTAAGGGCCTTTGAAACATTGACTCCGATGAGTCTACATATATACATATTTGTGCATAAGAATTATTTATAGAACAGTGTGCTACCCCAATAGGTAACCCATAGAGAGATGGTAGGTACTTTAAAGCGGATAAAGTTCAGAGTCTTGCAGGGCGTTTCAAAGGTAAAATATTTATAGAACCATGTACTAACCCAATACGTAAACTCTAGTGTGATGAAAGGTATTTGAAGGAGGACAAGCTCAGAGTCCTGCATAGAGTTTCAAAAAACGTAAAATTATTGTTTTTTGTTCAAACTTCTTCCTGATTGGGAACAGTTAAGCTAATTTGAATATAAACTCTTATTTGATATACAGAAAATCTCTCTCTTACTCTTTTTGTTGATATCTTTTGTCAGGGTGGTATCGATTAAGGGATTGAGGCTGAAATAAACTGGCTTTAAGGAAAAAATTATATTTTGAAAGTGCATCACTGGATGATTTTAAGTTGATAAATATATTGTTCTAATTGTTTGATAAAATGTATGTCCAAAATTAAATTTGTATAAGAAATTCTCTTAAAATGTACATTGTAGTTATTATTTTAAAAACATATACAATGACACTAGAGTTAATCGAAAATGCTCTCCTTAGTATAAATAAGAAATTCATTTGGAATAATTTTTCCTACATGCCATACTTCTGCCTTTTCATGAACAACTTGGCATTTTTGTGGTCAACCCTTTTCATACAAGTAATTCTGTGTGTATAGAAATATTTTGTATGCAAAAGGTTGCCGGAAGTTTGTAATTTTCTTCCTTGGTTCTCCCCTTTTTTTTAACTTTTTGGCAGACAAATTTGCTTTTCGATCTTATCCTCATTGACTGCGTAAATATGATGTGTGAGTAAATTTGCTCGGGTATTATAATAATTTAAAAAGGTGCAAAATATTGTTGCTGAGCTTTAATTGGCCAATTGAAAGGTAGTTTTGTAGAATTGATGTGAAAATATTTTTTGCCGCTGAAAAAGTTGCAAAGTTGCGGTATTCATATTGCCTTTGGTGGGTCTAATTGCTCAAATGAAGGGAGGCATGCATTTCTGTTAATTTGTTGAGAACAGTTGCAATATAATAAGTATGTTTACTATTTTTAAAAAATTGCATGCCTTTTTAACGATAATCATTTATTTTTCGTTTTCATCTATGTGAAGACCAGAATCATTGCAGCTGTGGTGGATTTTTTTTAGCGCCGACGAGAATCAAGGTAGCTGGAGATTATTTAATTTTTTTCTTTAAAGAGTTTACTCTATATTCCTTACATTTGTCTAAATATACCCTTAAAATTGTTTAAGCAAGCGATGTCAAAGATGTTTTCTATTCCTAAAAAGTTTGCTTTTTTAGGCTATCGCACCAGATATGCCACTTAACGAGGTTTTTGCTTCACTCATACCAAACAGTTTTCAAAATCATTAATTTAAAAACTGAAAGTCAACATTTGTACACATAAGTATGTATCAAACAAAAATGTAAAAGTAAAAGTAAGCAAACAAAAAATCAATTAATCGGAGTCTAATGAAAATGTTACTCATACGCACGGACATGAAAGACAGGCAAGCAAAGGATGTAACAGATATACGCATATCTTTATAGGTATATGCTGATGTGCTTTGTATACAAGTTGAAAATTTAATATTCAACGATTTTTCGTGTATGCACACATTACAACAAACAAACAGACAACAAACACACGTAATGACCTCTCATATGTACGCATATGCACCTCAACAAACAAATATTTATCTTTCATTTATTTGTATATTTTTTCCAAAAACGCACTGTCTCTAAATTTGGCTTAACTTTTGCTTTGTTATTCACCAACAGTCCGTTACACACACATAAACACACAACTAGCTAATATTGTTTTACGTAGTTCGCTTTGCAACATGTAGCGGCAGCAGGTGTTGTTGCAGTGCAGCTTTATTATTGTTATTTTTTGTTTTTGCTGACTGCTGGTGACCATTGCTTTTAACAGTTTTCTAAGAGTATATCGTTGTAGCACCGTTTTTTGTGCTTGCGTTTGTTTTCCAAAAAGATATTTGTTGTTTTTGCTTACGCAACAATTTCTCAAGTGCCCTACATAATGGCAAGGAATGTTGGAGTAGATGAGAGCGTGCGTAACACAGTTTACTAAGGGAAACTGTTACCGTTACATTTGTAATACATACACTTTTGTCGAAACATTGTTTATGTACATAAATTAGAGGGGCAGTCAAATGAATGTATTTATATATATACAAGTGTATGTACATATGTGTGTACACATATGAATCATAGTACTATGTGCTTAAAAGGGAGGCGTCCGCTTGGTTATTTCCTTGCAAACAGTAGATATTTGTCTCCATTCATTTTATATGTATGTGTAGTTTCCTAGTAAGATTAGCTGCTGCTCAATGCTTTTGAACTGAAACTGCAACACTCATACTTGTGCAAAAAAAGAGCAAGATAATCGAAAGACTTTAGATTATTGTTACATAAGTACAAGGTACTTATACAAGGTAATATTAGATATCTAATAAAAGAGCTTACTTAGAATTGGCGCACACATGTATTGTCAATACGAGGTTCGTTTGATAAGTCAAATTTTTGACAACTTTTTTTCGACTGTAGGAGTACGGACAATACCAAATACTATGGAGAAGGTCAATCTTTATCCGAAAATATTCAATATTAAAAAAACGTTACTGTGTAGAATATAAAATATGATTAAATGTTTCAAAATATCAGTGTATTGAGAAAATTTCAGAGCCAAATATGCGGCAACTTCCAAATTAATTCTACGAACAGTGAGGAAAATAGGAGTCGCTCATGGCGATCATGATCGAAACAAAGATACTTAACAAATAGAAAATTTCTATACCATTCATATAAAATATAAAAAACCAAAGACCGATTGCCAAAAAATGTTTTCATTTAAAAACTTCACTGTTTTATCCAACTACACTATATTCTATAAGCATAAGTCCGCATTGAAAACAACTATCATGAACGAAACTGTATTTTTGTTAGGCTTTGGTGATAAAAATAGCTTCAAAAACTAGCTTCAAAGACTATTGTGTTAGCTTCATACTGCCAGCTGCTATTTTCGTAAAAATAACAATTCTTAATTTTTCTTAGTTTTCTGCTTGTTTTCTTTCACTTAATATCCGTGTTTTTATCCAAATATTGGATTAACTATTTTCCTTCGTCTAAAAGTAGTTTCTTTACAAATGTGTGTGTAAGTACACATAATCAATATTTAACTTCGCCATCGAAAATCGTACTTATACGTTTCATTTTTATCGCTTCTTACAAGTTGTTACCAGCGTCATAAATACGTGATTTACGACATATGAATCTGGTTGAAAATACTTGTATGCTTTTATGAGCACATATTGATGCCTTTTGACATTTTATTACATCAATTCTTGTTAATTTGAAGTTCCTTGGCCTTATGTTAAGCGGTCGATAAATTGTACATAGTTTATGGAAAAATTTCTGCATATTTTTGACGAGTAAAATTTAAATGGATTGTTAAGAAGAGAATGAAACCAAAACCATTATAATAATAATAAAAAAGCGACTAAATTGGTATAGACAGGGATCGAGAAGTATATACCTAAGAAGCTCGACTTTCAAGGGATCGCCCTTCATTATTTATTATCTGGAGAGTTGTGTAGTCAGAGGGACATATTTTTTAACTATAAAAATTGGCTTTCTAACATCGACTATTTCTTAAGTTCATAAAGAACTATAATATCATAAACTTCTTAAAATGTCCCACAAAGCCCTACTGAGTGTACTATTCGTAACACTATCATTTATCTTGAAACCCAGCATTCATTATTGGATAATATTCGGCTGAATAGACCACGTCCAGCACGCAGTGAATAAAATATAGCAGCCCTAGTTGAGAGTGTATACGAAGACCGTGGAGAGTCGATTCGGCGCAAATCGCAGCAACTCGGACTGACGTGTGGAACGATTTGGCGTATTTTACGTCGGACATCGATGAGGCCTAAATAAGCAAAATTGCCGCATTTGGACCGAAAAACAACCTGAAGAGATTAGAGAGCTGTCATTTCATCCAGGAAAAAACTTTGGTGTGGTTTGTGGGCTGGTAACGGACAATGGCAACCGGTATCGCGCCTTGATAACCGACTATTTAATGTCTGTAATTGAAACTCGTGATCTCGGCGACATTTGGTTTCAACACGATGGCTGCCGATCGATTGGCCACGTCGTGTGATATCACACCGTTAGACTTTTTCCTTTGGAGATATGTAAAGTCTAAAGTCTAGGCGGACAATACCGCTTCGATTTAGGCCTTGAAGCAAACCATCACTCGTCTCTCGTCAGTTACTAGTCGAAGTGCTCAAACGAGTCATCGAAAATTGGCTCAACGGATGGACCATCTGAGACGTAGCCGCGATCAATTTTGAAAGAGCTAATCTTAAAAAAATAAATGCCAAAGAATGTCCTTTGGAATGACAATAAACATTTCCCATTAGTTTTGGTGCGTTTGAAAACAATTGGGTCACTATTTGTATTCCAAGTGTCGAATAGGCATTACAAACTGAAGGTTTTCTAAAGTTTACCAAAATAAGAGTTAAATTTATAGAAAGTTTTTTTTTGGAACTACGGTACTCGTATATTAGATTCAATTGTATTCTTATTATTTCCTTCTGGAGTATATACAGGGTAGGTTTTTTAAAGTTGACCCTTGTTTCTAAAAAAAAGAACAAAAGAAAACAATGTTTTTTGTTCATTTCAAAAATAATTTATTTTGGTCCAAGGGGATTTGTTTCAGCTAATATTTAAAAATTAGATCGCGTAAATGGGCACCTTTAGCTTTGACAGCTAAATGCACTCTTTTTTCGACATTTTCCATGACTTTGGCCAATGTTTCGGATGATATGGCGGCTGTTTCACGTCGAATGTTGGCTTTCAGTTGAGCTAAGGTCTTTGGCTTATTAGCGTATACCTTGGATTTCAAATAACCCCACAAATAAAAGTCTGGTGGCGTCAAATCTGGTGATCTCGGTGGCCAGTCAACATCACCATTTTTCGATATCAATCGCCCGGGGAAAAATGGTCGCAATAAATTGATTGTTGGTCGAGCTGTATGGCATGTAGCCCCGTCCTGTTGAAACCAGAAGTTATCCATGTCATGTCATCTTCAAATCTTTATGAATTATGCGTCGGAGAGTGGTGCGAGAGATGTCTAATTCCTGAGAGCGGCGATAACTCGATGTCGATGGAGTCTCCTCAATACTGGCTCGTACAGCTTCGATATTTTCATCAGAACGTCTTGTGCGTTGTCTGGATGCATGACTGGCATTACTGAGATTACCGGTGTTCACAAATTTTGCGTATAAAGACTTAATTGTGTTCTTAACTGGAGCACTTTTCACTTTATTTTTTTTTGCGAAACGCACGTTGAGTTAACACAATTGAAAAGTTATTTTGAATATAAAGCTGAACAATTTCAGCGCGTTCTTTTGGAGTGTACTGTTCCATGGTATAAATTGTCTTCGAATGACGCTTCTAACGCGGTATGACATTAGCCGATTTGTCAGCGCTGTTAAAAGTTACAGCGTTGCCAACTTTAAATGGCCTACCCTGTATGTATATAAATAAAACATAAATATTAAGTACCCAAAGGTTAAAACAAGAAAACTGCTGTACTAATTTTTCGAATGTCAAGAACCGATTCTTAATCCACTTCGACTACTGAAAATCGATTTAAAAAAAAAACGATTATTTTACGAGAAAACTCGATTTTTCGAGTAGAATCGGAGTCGAGTTTACCATCCCTACTGGCAGCTATCGGGGCACATATAAAAGCTCCGCACAATAACCACCACAAAAAAAATGATTTTTTTTTCCATGTAATTTATATGGAAAACAGAAAATTTGAAGAAGGCACCTCTTAATATTAATATTAAGAGCTCATCTTTTGAGTGACTTTTTTTTACACATTTTCGAAAGTTTTGAGCCTGTTTTTCAGTTGAAAAAAAAAGGTTGCCTCAAAATGACACACCCTAATGTACATATGTTCATAAATTAGATAATACTAATATTTTTTGGTTCCATTTTTTTACAAAAAACATTACAGCACCAGAGAATGTTAGTGCACAAGATACGGAAAAAAATTGTGACATAAAACTTTCTGCAAAATATTTACTAATGCTGCTCCAGGTGAGGCTCGAACTCACAACCCCGGCATTGCTCAACCTCAACACACAAGTTACTGATTATAAGTACCGTGCGCTAACCAATTGCGCCACTGGAGCGCTGCGTCATCAATTTGAGCGAGCAACTAGAACATTACTCACTGCCTTCTATCTGACAGCATTAGGCGAACTTTTTCATTAAATGCTTGTTGCTAAGTTCGGTTTTAATTATAAAGCAAACATACAGACATATTGTACATAGAGCTCATAAAAGTCCATTACGTATTTGAGTGGACTTTGATAATGCTTTGAGTACTTAACATTGTGATTAGAGTTGTGGCTTTGATATTTTGTGTGTTTTATGTTGAAAAGCAGAAAATTTTAACTGTCATTGCTCAACTTCAATAATTTTAATGAATGATAGGAATCTTTGAAAATATGATTTAGTAGATAAAATCTACTAATGGATATTTGTGACTAATCGGAATGTTATAGCTCATAAGTTGTTGGAAATTGTTATCTATACAACACTCAGATATGTATATGTATATAGTTGTTGTAAACAATTTTATCTGCATTTTTGTGAAGATGTTCATTGGAATAGTTCATAGATTAGCTGATAAGCCACACATGGTGCAGATAGTAAAGCGTAATCTTCAATGAGTCAATGTTGGAAATTACAAATCGAATTCGAATCTAAATTTTTTATAAAAGAAAATACTATTTGACGTGTTTCGAAACCTTGATTCAGAAAATTTCGTGTGAACAGCACATTATGCTACAGTTTTATACACCACTTATGTTACCGTTACTATCACATTTTAGGGTTGTATGCAATTGGTGCAGTGGTTAGAGTTGTGCGCTTCCGTTCCGTTGTTCATGGGTTCGATACCCAACTTCAAGAATAATTAAAAGCGAAATGTATTTTGTCATAACAATCATTTTTGGGCAGTGAATGACAAGCCAATGCAATGAAAAATCTGCTGATAAAATCAAAGAGTTGTTTAGTGAGCGGGGACTTAAATTCACTAGGGTTTTAGATATGACATTAGAGATTGGGCGTGAAAAGCTCGGCCAGACGCCTATTACAGTTTCAAGTTTCAATAACACATAAAGTATTCACAAATTACATACTCGTATATAAATTATGCAACTTCTGTATAAGTACTTAAGCCCATTGAACATAGTATTTGTTTTGAATTATGGTTTCCAAATCAATATAGGAATATAGATCAAACTGCGCACTTAAAGCACACCAATTGTGTAATTGTCACTTTCCTTCAATATATTTTACAAAACCATGCTTGACACAGAAACTTTGAGTTTGATAAGTTGATTGATACTTTGACCAATGAATGAAGTCACAAAAGCGTTGACAATCCCATGAAATATAAAATTAAATAATATTAATAGGTGAATCTCAAAATGTAAATTTGTATTTATCATAAATGCCAATTTCACAGGAATTCGATATAAATTAATCAAACAAGCTTTATTTGTCATAAACAACTTGAGACAATAATAAACGAATATAGTAATTATTAGGTCAAGATGTAAGGAGAAGAACAATGCCATGCGCATAAATTGTTTACCTGACATGAAATTTGTTTGTATGTTTCTTAATAAAGTTACATACTCATATTGGCTATGTTCTACGCCATCGCTTCTGAGAAAATTTAATAAGTTACCAACGAGAAAGTTTATAAGGTACTATTGAAGTTCATTTTATGAATTTCCATTGAATAACATTTTATAATGTTCGATTTTGATAATATAATAATTTATATTGAAGAACTAGTTTGAACTCTACTCTTAGGATAAGCACATATTTCTTTCGACAATCCTAAATAAAACCCAATACCCACGTATAATGAAACGGGCTGTTGACACGCCTACAATGGGGTTGTACTAATAAATTACCATCAAAGTTAAGAGAAGCAAACTTGGTACAAATGTTCTCAGAGGAACGATGAAGAGCATGCCAGACGCCCGAACATGCCAAGAAAAAACGAAAACATTAATGAAGGGGAAAAAATGGTATTGGCCAATCGTCAAATTATCATGAGAGTAATTTCTGATGAACTAAAGCTATGATTTGGGTATGAGTAGGGTCCAAGCGAAGTTTGTACCAAAATTGCTCTTTCGACCAAAAAGAGCGTCACGTTGACATTGCTCAGGAAACTTTGGACTCAGTCAGCGACTCAGAGTGTCTGGTGATAAATCATGGATTTATGGTTATGACTTGGCAACCAGGGCTCAGTCATCCTAACGGAAGCTGCCGGAGAAGTCAATACCGAAAAAAAGCGCACCAGTTTGGTCAACAGAGAAGCTTTTGCAAGCAGTTTTCTTCTTTTGCAGGGGCGTCGTGCATTATGAGTTCTTGCCAAAATGTTGTACGGCCAGTACGGAATATTACGTGCAGATTATGCGCAATTTGCGTGAAGCAACCCGCCAGAAACGCCAAAATTTGTACAAAATTTGGCTTTTGCCTCATGATAACGCTCCAGCCCACGCATCGCTGCTTGTGCGAGTATTTTTGATCAAAAGCAACACAGTAATGGTTCCGCTGAATTCCTCAAACCTGGCCTGGTTTGTGACTTTTTGTGTTTTTAAAACTGAAGACGCCCATGAAGACAATGATACCCTATGATTAAGGTGATAAAAACTGCAGGAAAGAAGGAGTAAAAAGGTCACAAAAAATTACCCTTTTAAGTGTTTCATAATTTAAAAAACTCTGGCAGAAGTGCAATGTATCGGGTGAGTGATTACTTTGAAGGAAGAGAAAGAGTTATTCCTCAATCAATTAACACTTTCTTAAGACATAAAAAGCTCGCAATACTTTTTCAACAAACCTCGTTTGTTAGTCGTATATTATATAAGTAGTGAAATATTAGAACCCTTCAAAGGTGGATATTTTTTACGAGTTTTAAAATGCTGGTTTTGTATTGAAGTTTAACAAAGTAGCTGTGGCAGTACTCATAGTACAATAGCAAAGGTCTGCAGAAGATTTTTTTGCTTGGTGCGACTCTAAAATCATTGTAGATCTGTGTAATTAGAGTGGTTATGGGAGCTTCTTTAAACAATTGTAATATTAATTGCTTCTAAAATGCTAAAAGCAACTTAATAGTAAAACAATTAACCTTCCAACCTGACACTCAGTCACTCACACACATACGAGTATATGCTCTGAATCTCATGTAATAATAATTTATACATATGTAAATACTGTGTATATGCACTACAAATGACTTAATTATAATATTACACAATTACTTATAACAAATGTTACTATACCCCAAATGCACCTGGGAGCTGTGTTTGAGCATGATTTTGCATTCCGCAAACTACCGGCCGGTTAATCATCGCACATACACTTTACTTGTAATATTTGCCATGATTTTGTTTGCCATTTTGTTATTTAGTTACTAATATAGTAGTTCGTTTTTGTTCTAATAATGCTAGTCGTGTTAGTGGTACTTGGCATTTATACAGTTACAATACTAAACTGCATTCGAATTTCCCTCCAAAATCATTAATATTAATGCTTTAATGATAAATATACATACAAATGGATCTCGTTTGGCATTTAATTACATATTTATGCTGTACAGTGTTAGGTCTATATGTTAGTAATTGGTTCGTATCAACTGCTTGAGTTTTGTTTTATTGTAATTGTTAGTAAACATTGTTGTATTATATGTAATCACTACAAGTATGGTAATTACTTATTACATTATTAGTAGTATTAGTAGGTATTAACTATTTAATAGTAGTTAGTTAGTTGGTATTAATAGTAGTTGTAGTATTTGTAATGCTTTATTATATAACTTACATGGTTAGTTGTTGTTTTTGTTATTTCATGGTGTAGTGCGTTGTTATGTACTTGCAAGTCCATCTTCATTACGATTAATCCTTTATTGCTGTTTTTATGTTGGTATATATATGCTTGTAGGTATGTGTATATTTCAGTTGACTGCCGCCTTCCACCTGCTTCTGCTTCTTAAGTTATGTTTATGTTTATTTTTGTTTTGTTTTTACATTCAACTTAATTTATGTAGTGTACGAGCATTTGTTATCTCTTCCAAGCACTTTATGTTAAATTACTTTTAACATTCTTCTTATTATTTATTGTTGTTGTTGTTACATTAAGAAACTATTTTATGTTTACTGCTTCTGTTTCTGTTGCGGTTTCTGTTTCTCTTACTGCTTTTGTTTTCGTTTTTTGTTTTTGTTTTGGTTTCTTTGCAATTTGTTTTTATAACACAGGTTTGGCAATGCTCGGTTTCGCTGTTGTCGTTGCAATTTCCGACAATTTAATATCGATTGGTACGCGCGTGTCGTATAACGTCGGCGCTTGCAATATTATTCCGGCCGTACCAACGACAACGGCTATTGTGAATAACCATAAGAATAGACGATCCAATACCATGGCCACGTATTTCCAATCTTCTTTGACCTATTGTGCAAAAAAGAGAAAATGGATATATTTGTCAAAATCTCGCTTCTTGCAATCAAGATGTTTATAGAATGATTGTCAGGCATTATAGAAAATCTTTGTATAGAAAATTATAAATGGTACAAAGCAAATTTTATATATCTTTTATTATAATTTCCTTTTTCAATGGCTTAAGTGTCGTGTAGTCTATGACATATTAATAGTTACAAGGAAAGTTCGTTTTAGATGAAAAATACTTTTAACTAAATGTAATTAAAAAATTATAGAAATTCATGTAACATTTTTGAAAACAATTGGTGATTTACCATGTAGGGTTAAGAGTTCAAGAAACTAATGGCTTCCTTCAAAAACCAAATTGCTTATGGAATTTGATACAGATCACTGCAGGATAATATAAGGTTGTAAAATATCTCCGCTTTTTTGATCTTTATTCAATGTTTTATAAAAAGCCTTAGAGTGATCGGATATGCGCCGTTTCGTTCGATAATATGTTTCCATCTAAACAGCAACTTCATAATACCCCCGTCGTAGAAGCCCCTCTCCTTATTTGCGAAGAACTCGGTCAGCTACTTTTCAAAAGCCTCTTCTGAGTCCAACTTTACACCAACAAGGGCGTTCGCCATGGACAGAAACAAGTGGTAATCACTTGGCGCTATGTCCGGGCTATATGGCGGATGCGACAAAACCTCACATCCGAGCTCCCTTAGCTTCTGACGAGGCATCGACAAAGTGTGTGGTCTGGCGTTGCCCTAGGGGAAAACTACACCCTTCCTGTTGGCCAATTCCGGACGCTTCTGGTCGATCGCCTGCTTCAAGCGGTCAAGTTGTTCGCAGTAGATAGTAGTATTAAGCATCTGGCCATATGGGTGCAGCTCATAGTGGATGATTCCCTTCCAATCCCACCAAACACACAGCAAAACCTTCCTGGCCGTCAATCCCGGCTTGGCCACTGTTTGGGACGATTCATCGGCGTTCGGCCACGATCATTGTCGCTAGGTCTTGTAGGTAATGTCAAAGATGTATATCCCAGATACAAGCTCTGTAGCGCTTTATACATAGCCGCGAAATTCAAAACACAAAAAGACGGAAGGGAGATATTTGACAACCTAATAAGTTATCCCCATAGATTAGGTACTGCTCCACGGATCTGTGTCGCTTCTGTGACCAGATTCTTCTGTAGCAGATATAACAAAGCACATACAACTTGGTTGTCCCACAATCGCAAGAAAAAGGATTAAGGTTAACGGGCAAATGAATACGGTGTGAGAACATATTTCAACCATTTACTTAGCAGCTTTACTCTGTATTCTGGGTGACCACCAATATTACATCGTTTGACTTTTTCCTATAGGGAAATGTAAAGTCTAAAGTCTGTACGGACAATGCCGCTTCGATTCTGGCCTTGGAGCAAAACTTTATTACGTATCATTGCCAGTTACCAGTAGAAATGCTCGAGCTAGCGAAAATTGGACTAACGGATGATTTGAGATGTAGCCGCGGCCTGCATTCGAAAGAGATAATTTTCGAAAACTAAATGCGGAATAGTGTTCTTTCGAATGATAATAAATAATCCTCATTAAATTTGAAGTTTTTGTGTTTTTTTCTTTAAAAAAGTAGGAAACCTCGAAAAGGATCACCCATTAGAAGAGTAGAGGTACACAAATTTATGCTGGAAGATGTAGAAGATCAACAAATAACAAATTATATATAGAAATTAATAAATTATTTTATGGAACAATATAATTGATATTCAGTACTTCTTGATTAATACTTCACAGATAATAAAAAACAAAATTGTTATTATAATTGAATGTGTACTTTCTGCTCCTGCAAAAAACAAACAAACTGAACGTTCAAAGTAAATATTTTCTCTATCATGATTAAACTTTCACGAATCTAGTCCATAACACAGTACACATAATTAATAAATTCAAAGTTCAGCTGCAAAATGATAAAGACATAAAATATGAAAGGAGCTAAAATAGAACAGAGCATGGCCAGCTTCAGCGTTGTAATTGAAAAAAAGATATAAAAATATTTCGCGCTGATATTGGCATTGCAATTGCCAGGGCGAAAGATGCGAGCGATAGTGCAAAGTCTGTGAAGTTATAAAAATCAACAATCAATAACGATGTCCGCCAGTTACTCACTTCAAGCACTTGCCACCGTGATTCCAATGATGCGGCACATTACAAGTGCATTTTAATGCGACACAGTGGGTTGTACTCAGCAGATTAACACTCATTGCAATAATAGAGGATAAAGAAATGTTAATGACTCAATTGCACATAATGAGCATATTACTATTATATCTATTATATTGATATTTTCACTTTCATATTTATCTTGTAAAAGGGCTGTAAACCCGGTACTAATGAATTTTTTTAAAATGTTTTTGAATATTTTAAAGAATTGTGGGTAATACTATTTTCAGTCGTTATACTACTTTGAGCAAAATATAGTAAGACTTTGTCCATAATTATAAAATTATTAAATTTCGGGCCTAACGCAGTTGTGCAAACATTTTTTCCAACCCTTGAAGCAGTTGTTAAAGTCTATTTCCAGAATACGCCTTCAATACGCATAGCAATTTACGTTTAATGTCTTTACTTGACCCAAAACGGTTTCCGCGAAGCGGTCGTTTAAGCTTGCTGAATAACCAGAAGTCATACGGACCTAATCAGGTGAATACGGTGGTTGCGGCATGGTATTCGTTGAAAATACGGCCACAACGTCTTGGGGGCGGCAAAACGATCTTCTTTTTTAATATTCAGAAAAATACTTCAACAAATTTTTTTACAAAATTTATTATAAAAGATAAAAGATATTGTACACTCACAATGTAATATTCTGAATAACAATGCAAAATATTAATTTTTACTCGAATACTCTTCAGTCTTTGAATTTGTCTTATATCTTTTGGCTTATTTGGCCAAACTGTGAGAGCGACACATTGCGACGTAGGAGTGACAAAAAAAACAGTATCTTTATTTTTACTCTGTCGTCGCGACGCGTCACTCTCACAGTTACCCTATGCTTTGAATGTAACAAATACTTTTATTTCTTCAAATTTTCAAAAATGGTATTTAAAAACTCCAATTCGGGCAAAAATTCCTACTAATTGTGTCAAAAGTGTACAAGATATAGAGCGAAGGTTTTTTTCTATGGCTTTTAATAAGATGTCTTGTAAATTTCAATTTCCTCAAAAACCGTATTGTGAGAATTTTGGAACTTCAGAATTTGCGTGACTTCTAGTTCATAAATTTTATATACTTAATATCGAAGATATTTTGTAAACATTCACTTTTGTTCGAGCCACCTTATGAAACTTCTAGGTAGGTAGAAGTTGTAGCTTCGCCACTGGCTTCGGTTCACCTTTGCCACGATATTCGTCCGATTGATCGTCTTTTTCCGGGTCGTAAGCATGAAACCAAGTCTCATCGACTCATTGCCAGTAATAATACGTTTCATAATATCTGGTAGTCGGAAAGCACTGTTTCTTAGACGTTAACGTGACGCTGTTTTTCGAAAAAATTAGTGATTTTGGAACCAATCGTGCTTACATTTTTCTTAGGTCCAACTGATCCTTCCGATATTAAAACGATGCCAGTAAGATCTCTGATTCTGATTATTCGTCGATTCTCAAGCATCAATTATTAAAGTGTTGATCATCAGTTGATGTGATGGCCGTCCTGGAACGTTGAATAATTTGTACCAATAAAAACCCCTTGCTAGGCTGGATATAAAAAGAAGCTCGATGTATGGGCGCAACTCGAACTAACGCAAAAAATCTCATAAAGCGAATTTCCATCTGCGAATGCGCAATATCGATGTATGTATGAAGCTGACGAAAAACGGTGTTTTCTTTTCATAACAACTCTAACTATGAATAAAAAACCTCCAATTTAAAGCAAAAATAATGGACCCTATTAATCTAAGTTAGTTTTTTGGCTCACCCTAATGCAAATATTTCTCAAAAGACATACAAAGTGATATGATTTTCTGTTATCTTAAACCACAAATATATATATTTGGGATATTTTGCATTCTGCACTTCATCGTTATTACTCTTACGGTTTTATTTCGTCCTTCATTTGCTGGATCGCCACTTCTGTCGTCACTCTGGTATATATTTGTTGTTTTTCAACGTTTTGTTGTTGTGTTTATTAGCTTTTCGCCAAATCGACTGCACAAAATGTTTGGCAGCAACGCTCCTACGGCAATTTATACCAAGCTGTGCCACTATTCATTCGGCTATGCATTCATTCACTCATTCATTATGCGCTACAAATAACTTCCAATCCATTCAGTTGCGATACAAGACGACGGACGATTGCGACAACTCGCAGCGACTTTGCGGTCTGTTTTTTCAGCAGTTTTTGTTATTTTTGTGCATATTTATTAAAACAGCTTTTGGAATTATTGAAGATGGATGAATGAAATATTGCATTCGAGTGGAATTGACAGGATATTGCTAAGGCAAGGTCATCAAAAGGAGCGATGAGCGCGATTAAGCGTGCGACCAATGAGCAATGAGTAGTTCTTGTTGTTCTTGTTGGTGTTTTTCGTCGCATTGCAACTACTGCGCCAATAAGTGAAATAAAAATGATGAGATTTTGTTGTTGTTGTAGTTTAAGCAAGCATATGATGATGATAACGATGACGGTATTTAGTCAATATGTCCGCTTCAGTGCTCCAGCGAGGAGCGCGCGCCCCATATAGCGGTACTTATGCTGCCTTGTGTTATTATTGTTGTGGAGAATGAGTTTGTTATTGCTACTGCTGGTGTTGGTGCTGGCTGTTGCTTGCTGCTGGTGATGGTGTGATGGTGCTGGTGCCGACTTTAATGGTGATTGTATTGGTTTTGCCGTTGCCTGTGTGCCTTGATGACATTGATGGCGTTGGTCCTTCAGCTTGTGACAATGATGAATGGCAAGTAGTTCGTGGATGCAGTAGTGGGCGCATGTGGAATGTGCTGCAGCAACAGACTTTCGCAGTGGCAATGCAAAATGTTCGCATATCAATTTTAAAGGATGCGTCGAATGGGGTTCACAGGATGAGTATAAAAAAGAAATAAAACAAAAACCCGTATGTATCGAACCTCAACGAACGCAATAAACCCGTTACTCTTCCTTAACCTTGACCGCAACGTACCATACTAACTAAAGGCTTGGTCCTTTCACCCCGTCTCTCGCCGCTCAACAACTCGCCATATTGTAATATTTAGTGAAGCTTGGGAGCTCATCCCTCCAGCTTTTATGCTACAAGTACTAATGCCATGCTGTGCAAAGTGTGCATAAAGTCGTCTTATGCATGTTTTTCTTTGCAGCTTAGCATTTACAAGTCATAAAGTAGCTTTGCAGTGTGCTCTGTTTAACAAGCGCTGGCGCTCAAAGCCATGATATGGCGTAATCCGCAGATAGAATATGTTGTTCAGGCGCATAAACAAACAAATATGTAAATGACACACAATAACAACAAGTCAACAAAGAAGTAACATAAAATGCAAATATGTATGTGAATAATACTTAGAGAGGAGAGAGACAACCGCCTTGGAGTACTTAGGTATTGTAAAGCACACGAATTACTTATAGTACTGGCTGGAGGGAAGGAGGGCAGGAGGACAAGCGCTTAAACACTAACCAAATAATGCGGAATTTTGAAGGTTTTGACTTTTGTGTTGAAAGCAAAGTAAAAGTAATGCCACCGAGATATAAATAAGTTTAAATATAAACATTGCGTATTGATTAAAAAGCATCAGCTCGAACTTTGCTTTGCGTGAAAGCGTATAAGAAATTGAAGAATGGTTCAGTTTAAGCAAAATCGAATGTTTAATATTCAGTAGTAAATGCAAAAAAAAATCGAATTGTGGAACTTTGTGAATTTTTATTTGCAAGAATTGCTATTTAAGAGTTGGATGTAGTATTGAACTTTTGGATCGAGGTGTTGACACTTAATTTCTTCATACCACAGACAAAATACTTATTTTGTATGGTAATTTAGTATGCGGTTGGAAATTAAAAGCTTAAAAGGTTCTCAAAAATTATTGATATTAAAATGAAATGATTAAATAGGAGGGTAAACAACGTTCTTTACATTAGATGGGCCCCTTTATTACGTTTGTACAAAGCTGGAGCTACCAATGTACTATGATCATCGTTTTATATCTCAAGATAAGTAGGGAATATTTGATTGCGAACGCCAGATAGATCAATTGATACTTTGAAAAAGCTCGTTATGTTATTTCTTCGATTATGAAGTGGTGCATTCCGAATTCCTTCCGAACGGCCAAACTGCCAAGAAGGAATACTATTTGTGTGTTATGCATAGTTTGTGCGAAGCTTTTCGTAAAAAGATGCCAATAACTCTTCGTTTTTGCAACACGATAAACCACTGTTGCATACTGCATTGATTTTTCGTCAAATTTTCAACCATTATCCTGCCACAACCACCGTATTCGCTTGATTTAGCTCCGTGAGATTTCTGACTGCTTAACAAACACAAATGACCGCTGCGGAGAAACAGTTGAGTCAATTGAAGTCATTAAAGGTGAATCGCTACCCTCATTGAAGACTATTTCGAAAATTGAATTTAACAACTGATTATTGACACAAGCTTATTGGAGCCAATGGGGGTTACTTGAAGAATAAATTAAGAATTTTCAAATTACGAACAAAGTCTTAGGTACTATTTTTTGGTCATAGAAGTATACATATGTATATGTATAGTATATGTGCTACGGTTCAACGTAAAAGCAAATGGCACAGCTAAATGAGACTTCAATTTATATCTTTCTTTTGGTATTAGATCATCGTAAAGATCGTGGAAAAGTCTATAAAAAAAGCTAATCGAATTAAACGCTCCTAAAATTTGAGAGAGTACCGTTTTCGAAATTCGTGCTGATGCCAAAAAGTGACTTCTTGATAAGAATTTTCCAAGCTCCTTCCTCAGACAATATAAAAAAAATTTAAATGGTTTGCGTACAAGCTATACGAACATTGAGTCTTCAAAGGCAGTAGATTTCCAGAAGAGCTCTTTACTGATGAAAACATAATCAGTAACTCAAAACTTAAAAATATCAAACAATGGAAGTTGAAACAAAGGAATAATCATTCTGTGAAGTCTTTGGAACTATTCAATCGAGTAAACACAAATTATTGTGTAGATAAGTATGTGATCTAAAATTAAATCCAAAGCGATCCTCATGGAATTAATGAACCGAATGCAAAGTGTGGAAGGCTGCGGCCATATTGGATATGCATGGAATAGTTTCATCGTCTATCATGCAAATTGAAAATCAGCAACTGAGTTTTTTTATACATAATTGGAACGTTTAAATGTTGAAATCAAAGAAAAAATAACTAACAAAGCGCTGGTTCATCAAGATATGCAGTGTTCGTGTTAAAAGTCCTAGAAAATAATGAAAAAACTGCTTAAATGACGCATTGGATTGTTCTTACATCTACCGTATTCTTCGGATTTTTAAGTTCTGGGCCTCAGTGATTTATTCCTACCCTTAGTCATCAAGCGAATACTCGTTTGAATGAAGCTTGGTGGCAATGAAAAAGTAAGGACAGAGTGTTCTAAAAAAAGTTATCAAAAAGTAAGGAAATCCCTATATTCGATGCCAAGGCCACATTAAAAACTGGGTTGTAAAAAAATCGAGTCCTGTTGGAACATGTACGAAACTTCAAAGTTTTTTCTTTTTAAGTTTAGTTAAATTAAAAGGTCATTCCTGTTTTAGAAGGAGAACTAAGACACATTTCGAATTCACGGTATAATTTTATCGACAATGTACTATTACACTTGCTTCTAATATCATTTATTACTACTAAATTAAGAAATATTTTAGGGCGAAAAAAATAATTTTGTTAACTACCAATAAATACCGTTAGTCATGGTGTTACGTTAATTGCTGTGTATTCGTGAACATTTTTAAAAAATTTACGATAATTGTGTACTGACTGCATTAGTCAAATCTCTCTTTACGTAGCGCTTCCGGCCGTTGAGCTGTCCGTCGGCGAGGTGGACCATTTTCGAGCGGTCCAGTCTGCAGACATCTTTATTTAACGGTCAACGTTGCCCAATAAATTTCACAGACTTAGCGCAGCGGTGCCGCGTATGCCACACCCACATACAAACAAACAATTTAATTTACGACCGGCACCGCTATTATTGCGAAATTTTATTAATGGCCTTTCGAGGTTTATTGGCCGGAATACGCTTTTTGGTCAACTAATCGCCAAGCGAAGACCTCCGCGCGCGTTTTTTTACATGCTGTTTGTATTTAGAAGCTCCAATAAAATTGTGAGAGTAATAGTAGATTTTTTTACTCACCCTTGTGCTTTCCTCCTCCTTGCGCGTTTGCTCCGCTATATAATTCACACCTTCCATGGCTTTCCGCAGTTCGGGGCAGGCATGCCAATGATGCCGCGTTTCACTAAAGCAGCCTCCCTTTTCGCCCGTTAGACAACAGTGCGTGCCACCATCTCGCTGACACGCTGGCAGTATTTCACGCGGCAGGGCGCCACCAGCGGCTCCTTGCGCACCACCAACGCCAATGCCACCGGCACCAGTTGTGGCATATTGATGCGGCGGCTGTTCAGACGATTGGCAGGCCGCACCAGCACCCGCACCCTGGTGTATGCCGCTGCAACAAGAGTCCGCCAGCGTCGAAGCGGTCGCCACCGAGTTCACGGTGGTCGTGGACTTTATCACATTTGCATTGCTGTGGCCCAGCAGATCGCACGTCGTGGTCGATTGATGTTGTTGATGGGGATGCAGTGGTGCTGGGACGGGCGAAAATTGTGCAGAGGACGCTGACTGTTGGCGATACAGATGGTGTGTAGAGGTGCTGGCCGCACCGAAACCTACACCCACACCCACCGAATGCGTGTGGACGTGATGTAGCGTCGAAGTGGACGCCGAGATGGCGCCGATGGGCAGTTGTTGTTGGTGTTGCTGGTTCAGTCGGCCGAACTGTGAGGTGGATGGCCCGTCGTAACCGTTTGTCTGTACCGAAGTGGAAGTCTTTTGTTGGCGAAATTTCGTTGGCGTCAATGGATGATCGAGCAGTGAGCCGCCAGTCTGTTGATATTGACTATGATGTTGTGCGTCCACGAGCGATGATGTAGTCGATGTTTGTTGATTCACCGTCGATATATTGGAGGGGTAAAGTGTGGAAAACTGACCAGCTACGGACGCAGTGCCAGTTGTACTGAAACCCAGACCACCAATCGTCGTGTCGTCCAGTATATTTAAACTCTGTACACGATGCTGCAGATGTGGCGAGGTACTGCGCGACGTTGTCTTGGGGCTGTGATGCATTCTATAAGTATTTAAAGAGGTTTATGAAGAGGTTAGTTTTCAGCAAGGAGAAAGTTGAGTTAAAGAGCAGTCTTCATAGTATAAAGTAGTACCTAGACAAGGCCGCTGGTGGTGGTACCGGTGGTATTTGGTCGCCCAAATCAAATCCGTTGCAGGTGCGAACCATCAGGCGACGCGATGATTTGCTGCACGAAAAAGCATATACAAAGTAATTAATTATTTATAAAAAATATTTGATTGAGTTATTTAGTTGAATTGTTGTATGTGTATTTGTTTCGTACTCACATCATCTCACTAATAGGGTAGAGTGGTCGCCGTATGACCAAAAAGCGAGGCAGTTGATTGATGAACACCGTTCGCACCCAGGGTGCCATCGTATGTGTCTGCGGCGAGCGGAAGTGTATGTTGAGCACCACGACCGTGACACATATACTACAGGGTGACACACAGGAGTGAGTTTGCGGTATTAGTAGTGCAATCCATGGTGTTGCAGGACATGTGGACATTTCGGACGGTGAATGTTCGAGATCGAGCGGCGTTGCATCCAATGTGGCACACCGGAAAGCATTACAAATTGCAGAGAGATAGAAACACCATAAATATGAAAAAATTGCATATATGTATGTATAATATACATACATTGTATATGTATGCATATACTTATATGTATGTTTGATTGCACTTTTGAGCGCATAGGGAGGTTAATAGATAGAGCTAAGCGTATAAACTTGATTATAAATTATTTTGGAGGAAATTGATGACACACTGTGCTTGAGATGAATTTTTTGCGCTTTGCATGTAACGGAAATTACTGCGTGGTGCTGGCATGCACTCCTTCACGATTCAAAGCAAAGGACACACCAGAAAAATTCATTTTCACGCAAAGACACATCAGTAAAGCGGTTTATTAATGGTTGAATGTGGATGTGTAAATACATATAATACTCGTATCAATATTTTCAATTACTTTTCAAAGCTGTAAAACTGTAATTGACTGTAGACTATCAGATACTAGTACAGGGTGAGTCATATGTTTATGATTTAAACATATAGTTATGACTCGACTCAGTGATGAATACCAATAAGTTTATTCCACCAAAAGGAGAAATCCTGATTTTCTCAAAAAAAAAAAAATGCAAAACCACATAAATATTTGTATTAATAAAAAAAATCATTTTGAAATAAATATTCTAACCAGAAACTGTCCTGTGGATTTTTATTTAATTTTAATATTTTATTTTCTAAAGTCGGTTTAACAATTGACTCTTTACATACATACATATTTATGTTTGTAATATGTTTTCTATTCTGCTATAAATCTAATAGCTCTACTCAGCATACGTTTTTACTTTCCCGTTTAGTAATTCAATATTCTCGCAACATGTGACTACAAAGCATAATCGTTTTGTTCATTTAACCATTATTTATAACATATATAACATATAAACTCATCAGGAAGAAGGGATCAATTGAAAATTAATATTGGATGTAAAACTACCTACTTTTATATCTGATTAAATTTGATTCGGACTGGTAGATTTAAACTCCTCGCGCAAACCGAATCGATAATTTTTCTTTTCCTAGGTTGGCACACCTATTTATGTTCGTGTGAAGTTTGATATATAGCAATGGATCCCAACATTTCTTATGGATACGTTATGGTTAAAGTTTTGGGAATGAAGTTAGTGAAAGGCTCTTACCAAAATCTTGAATCTTTTGCAAAGCATTCGAGGTCGCAAATTGAAATGCTTGATAACCTAGCTGCGGGCCATACAATAATCAAATTTATCATTACTGGCAACGAAATATGGCTTTTTGAATATCATGTCGAAAATTTCGTAAAATGTGGCGAATGACGCGCCCACAAAATACTTAATGAAATGAGGCCAGCTTGTATGGGCTCAAAAGGCACCCACTATGGAGGCGAAAATAATGATTTACATTTATAGTAACAGGTTTTTCAATAGGGACGCTATAAAAGTAGACCCATAGGGACATCTAACAACGTCATATTTTTTCCCGCCCTTTTGGCATTTATTTTCTGTAAGGTTTACCATTTTATCATGGAAAGATATACGATCCGTAGAGTCGCGAATATTGCTGCCGTTAGAGCTTCAATTGAGGAAGACCCAAATCAATCTCTCACACGTCGTTTTTTGTGACGTCGTTGTAGCGAATTTTGCGAATAGATCTTGACCTATAACCTTTCAAGATAAAATAGATGCAAGAACTGAAGACGCTTGACCTCAGAACCGTCGCATTTTCGTGAATTGAACTGAGCAACAACATGAAAATGATCCGGATTTTCATCGAAAAATCATCTTTAGCGATGAGGCTCATTTCTGGGTAAGGAAAATATGCGTTATTGGCCAGGCAGCAATCCACACGTACTGCATGAGTCACCATTGCATCCCGAAAAAATTACGGTTTGGTGCGGTTTATGGGCCCATGGTGTCATTGGGCCGTACTTCTTCCGTGATGGTTAAGGCCGGCATCTTACTGTGAATGGGAATCGCTACAGCTCAATGATAACCGAATATTTTAGGCCCGAATTTAATGATATGAACTTGGACAATAAGTGGTTCCAACAGGACGGCGCCAAAAATCACACAGCAAATGTCACAATCGATTTATTGAAAACCAAGTTTGGTGAAGATAACGATATGGCTCAGTCAATTGGCCGCCTCCGTCATGCGATTTAAGGCCGTTAGACTATTTTCTGTCAAACTACGTCTACGTCAAGTCTATGGTCTCTCCCAACAAGCCAGCGACGATTGATGAGCTTCGTTCGAATATCGAACGTGAAATTGCAGCAGTATCGGCCGATTTATGCTTGAAAACCGTCGAAAATTGGGTTCAGCACCAGGGATTCTGCAAGTGTGCCCGTGGTGGCCATCGAAGGTGCTTTCACAGGAATAAAGAATTTCATTGATATTGTTTTATTTAAAAGAACTTTTGTAGCGATCTTATTGAAAAACCCGTTTCAGATAATACATAATATTCGGTTGTAGGCCATCCTTACATGTATTAACTGTTTACCTAATGAATTATTTTCGGTCGACAGAACAAGCGGTTTGGTGTTATCACTTCGAAATAAACACATATATACATATATAATCCATGTAAATATATATATGTATTTATATATTGTAAGCGTATTCACCTGTAGTAAAAAATTCAATACAGCCCCACACAAATATATGTATTTAGATTCATGTACATATAGTATGTTTTCAAATACAAGCAAACCAAACACTATTTTCAAAATGTGTTTATTCTCTGTGTTTTTTGTTTTTTTTTTTTAACTGTTATTTGATAGCTTGAGTATTGAATAATTGAGAACCCAATCAATTTTTACGTCGTCCGTGCACTGGCCAGAGGGAAATAAAAATTTAAACAATCCGCTGGTAATGTGGCTAATCGACGACTGAGATAAATTGAAACAGGTCAGAATAAAAAGCGAGAAAAATGTGTCAACCGTGTGCGTATTGAAATTTAAAGCGAATTTTTAAATCCCAGAAGTGCGATGGCATTGCTTCACATAATAATTTTATTTGGTAAAAAGTTAACTGTATTAAAAGAAGTAGAAATTGTGGATGTTTCTGATTTGGTCACACATTGAATACATGATTTGGAACAGTTTATATTAATTTTCTTCCGGTTGTTAAAAATGCAACTGCAGGGACGTTAGATGCTTTGCTATTTAATTTTCTATGGAGTTCCGGATTTTTTAATATTTATAAGGTTAATAATTTTCGAATATTTCTTGAATTAAAAATTACTATTAAAATTAAATATACAATATTTAAAAATTATCAAAACGAGCTCAGTCGCCATATTTTGTTTGCCTCTTGTACAAAAGACGTAAACAAAATTTGAAAAGCGATTTTTCAAAACTCACTATGCTATGTCGTAGTAATGTCAACAATAACAACAAGTCAACAATCATCGGAATGGAGAAAAAACAAGACGAAACAAAAAAAAAAAAGCTCAAAAATCAAGGTGTTGTTCATTGTTTTCTTAATTTTCGTGGTTTAATGCATCATGAATCTGTTCCGGAGGGACAGACGATCAATAAGGAGTTTTATTTGGCCGTATTGAGGCGTTTCATGAATTTTACACGATGATAATGCAGCATCGCATTGAGACACGATGTGACCGAATTTAAAGCCAAAAACGCAATGAATACCATCGATCAACCACCGAATTCAACAGATTTGGCTTCGTGTGCTTTTTTTGTTATTCCCCATATGAAATAGCCTCTCCCTGAAACCCGTTTTCAATCGACCGAAGAGAATAAAATTCGCTGAAGGAGCTGAAAGCAATCCCAAAAAGTGCTGATGAAAACTGTTTCGAGGAATGGACCAATTTAATTTAATATTTGGAAAAACTGGTGTGGCATACTCGTTTATTATAAATTCATAATATTTCATGTAATTATTATAGTTCCGACTCATTTCTTTCTTTTTTCCACTCAGAAATCTACAATCAAACTCCGAAACCTGCAGATAATTAAAGTGCAAATATCAAATTTACATCATTTCATACCCGACTACGCTGTGAAATTGTTATCGACTGGGCGCGACTTAATTAGGATGCGAACAGAGCGCACCTACTCGTGTATTCCCCATTCTTACTGATTTTCACAGCGGAAGCAAGCGAGATACCTGACGACAGGGAGAGTTGCGCAGAAACAAGAGAGGAACGAAATGCAAAGGAAAGGAGAAATTACAGATGGGCGTTGAAAAATATGAGTTGCTGGTGGGATTTCCAGCGACGTTGACACTTCATACCGGTCATTATGCCGCTGGGATAATGCCACAACAGCAGCTGCTGTGGCACTGGCAACTTGCCGGACACTAAAAAGCGACAGCATAATGATTACAATGCGCAGGTGGCCGTATATTGTCTATGTAGTTGCGTGGAGCAACAACAATGCTGACGGTTGTGTTGATGAGCGCGTTAAAATCGTGGCTTCAATTCGCTTAAAATGAAGCTCCGTTGATAAGATGGGATTTGGTGGACAGTGAGGACGGTTTGAGCGCTTTGACTGAATGCAAATTAAGTTAATTAACCGAGCGGAAGTGAGTGAGAGTAAGAGTGAAACTATTAATAGGGATCGAATACATGAAATAAATACTTTAATACTATACCTATATGTACAAATTCAAATATAAGTCGACTTGTAATATGTACAGACCCAAACAAAACCAAAATTAAAATAAAATATGTTAGAAAATATAAAGGTAGAATTAGCTAAACAGAGAATACAAAAAAGGATTGTAAAAAACTGAAATTGTTGAAATAAAATTAAAAAAGTGAATAAAGGAGAGTAATTTAAAGAAAAAAAGTACAATAGAATATTTCATATTTTGAGTGAGGACAATATCGATCCACATTCCCAAATTTTTAAATAATTAGAATTAATAAGGGAGTTCAAGAAATTTTATTGAAGAAACCAGGGAGGAAAGCATCTCAACCTCAATTTACCATCTGTATATTCAGGTGCCCTAAAACGTCAACCCTTTAGTTTATTTTTAACGTATGGGAATAAAAAGAAGTCATTTGGTCCAACTTCACGAAATTCGTCTTGAAGTGAGCTACGATCTCGACTAAATTCACCATACCATCGATAAACACTGTTTCTGGATGGAGCTTCATGGTTAAAAATTGAAATAAGTTCATCGATGTACAGTTGCTGAGTTAATCCACGTCGAAAGTTGTAAGCAATAATCGCTCGTGCATATTGACTCAGTGACGTCTACCAGAATATTGGTATTTATTAGAGTGCTGGATCTACAATGTGAGGCTTTGTAAAAGAGAGGAAGCCGCAAGAAACCATAGATTGTCTGGTATTATTCTATTCTTTCAAAGGAACTTTCCATGATCCAAATTAAATGCAATAAGCCATTGTAAAAAGATCAACATATACTACATACCGAACCATACTTTTTTTAAGTTTCGCCGACCTATCGAACTACCTTCGCCCATGTATTCGTATTTCGAAATTGGTGTCAGCACTTTATAAAATTCATTTACTATAGTACATATGTATAAATAGGAATCTGCAGCCGAATGTTGAAAACAGATTTTATTCACCTTCACGCTTCTGTGGCATGTGGCACAGTCACCCGCTGTGAAGGTATGCGCGTGTGTGTGAAAAATTCATAACGTATGAACTGGCTGCCGTATTCTGCTGGCACTGTATTGCTGCCAAAGGTGTTGCCGTAAGTTTATTTTATGGAGAAAGGTACAATACACACAGATACGCGTATACAAACGCACAAACATATGAAGTGAAATATTGACGCTTGTTTATTTCGTTTTCTATGCCGCACAGTGCTGCCAAGCATTTATTTGTAATGAAAAAAGTTAAAAGACGATTTCTTTCACAGTTTTGGCAGCAACAACAGCTTTGGCAAAAACAACAACAAGGCAAACGCCAACGCCGATAGTGCCAACAACAAGAAGTTTTCCGCACACCGCAAACTTGTCCAACGCCAATTCGGCAATGGTTTGTGGTGTTGTTGCTGGTGGCCGTCGGGCAAAACGCCAAAGTCGTTGCATTTTTCGCGAAATTTGAGAAATTCGCCAACATTTCCGAAAAACTGCCAGCTTCCGTCAGCATGACAATAACAAATAACTTGCTGAATGGCTGAATGGGTGGTAAAATTGCATAAAAATATGGACTCCGCGATGAGCAGGAAAAAAGTTTGGCCAAAACTTGTGCACGAATGTTTAGAGAATATGGAAAAGGTAGCAAATAACTTGGAAAGTGACAAAAAAGTTGGGACAAAAAAGCAAAATACGTGTTGGAAACTTAAAAGCAATTTAGTGGCACAAAATGTGTTTTATTCTAACAGTGCTTTCATAATTCTGTTTCCATTGGGCGACAAGCTGTGAGGTAGATTTTCTATAGTGTATGGCATGTGTACAAATGTACAAGAGATTTCATCGGAAAAATGTTGTTCCAACTGATATACATTGTGACAAAAAAGTACCCAGGAATTGTAATTCAAATTCCCTGGATAAATGCTATTTAAAAGCAGCGGATAAAAATATCAGACAAAGAATTTGTCTCAAATTTTGTAATTCAAATAAAATTTTGTGTGAGGAACGATTGCGAATGTTTTAAAAGGCTTACGGTGATTCAGTTTTATTATCCTTGAAGACATACCTCGTTCTGAACGACCTTCGACTTTCGGACTAACTGATGAAAATGTTAAAAAAGTGAAGGATATGGTCCTTTAAAATCTTCAAGCAAATTTTAGAGAGATGGCAGAGAGCTCGACTTCTCTTCCGAATCCTTTCGTATGATTTTGGTGGATAATGCATCTTTGCTCGACTCTTTTCAATAAAGATGATTTCTTTCAAAAATATTACCATAAACAAGTCTCTTTGAAGACGCTTGATCGTGCAATTTCCGATCCCACATTCATGGAGAACATTGTAACTGCCGTTGTGACATGGGTTCATGAGTTTGACATGCAAACAAGTCCACAATAATCGGAATGGTGGAGAAAACGAATGGCGAGAAGACAGTCAGTGACTGACAAACAATGAATACCATATCATCGATCCATCACCGTTATTCACTAGATTTGGCTCAGTGTCACCTTTTCTTACTCCCCAACTGAAATTGCTGCTTCGTGGAACTCGTTTTCCGTCGATCGAAGAGATAAAACAAAAATCGCTGAAGGGGCTGAAGGACATTCCAATAAGTGCTTATGAAAAGTGTATCGAGGATCGGAAAATTCTTTCCATGCCAAATTTCATGAAGATATCTTTGTCAAATAAAAAAAATTACCTAACAAGAACTCGATCAACGGAGTAATCGGGGTTTAAAGTACCTCTATATATAGGACATATTGACAGCAGTTTCAAACTGAAGTGTTACTTCGCAGGAAAAATAGGGTTGAATGAATTTGTATACCAAAAATTATATTTGAGGCTTTTCCAAGAAAGAAGAAAGTCATTGGGAATAACTTTGTACTATTGAGTCCACACCAGCTATAAAGGTTTAAATATTTAAAAACTTTGTAACACGTTTGATGGATGATGAACCCAAGGGAGGTTAACTGAAGTTAGTAAGAGGAGTTAAGGACAAATGTGCCAATGGTTTAATTTACCAATAATCCAATAAAAATTTCAAGATAGTGATTGGTATGGAAAAAAATAATAAAGAAGTAACTCTTAATTAGAAATTATAAGAAATATTAAATTATAAGATTTGAACGATCCGAAATCGACTCGCATAATTATAAAATACTCCTGAATGGCCCTCTCTGATATTCCATATTTTATGCAAACCTGAAGTTGGATTATAACAGTTTTGCTATAATTCCGACCGTATAAGTTTATTAGATACACAATTCTATAAAATGTAATGATTACTGTAACTATCAACAATTTATAGAAGGGATTTCTGTATATTTATATTTAATATAAGAATACTTTGTAAGAAAATAAATAAAATATATATGTAACTGATATGGTTGTTGACAGTGTACCGAGTGTATAGAATTTAATCTAAATATGTTTATATACATATAGTCTTATATAACTCACCTAAACGTGTCCAGTATCATTGTGAAGAGCACAAATTTCCCTAAAAGTGGCACAACTAACGACGTTGGTGGAATAATTTCAGCCAACAACAAGAAGAACACAGTCAGTGACAGTAAAATGGATATGCTTAATGAGACCTGTAATTGAGAAATAAATAAAAAGCACGTATTAGAAAAAACACATGTGAGAATATATACTTATACTATATATTAATGCTTAATGATAGTCTTAATGCAATTTATAAAGAAAGTATGTATCGCGGCAGTAATAAATAAAGCAAAACAAATATTTTTCCAACAAAAATAATTCTGACTAAAGACATGATCGAAAGCGAGAGATAAATTTTACTATTCCTCATTAATTTTTCGATACCTTACTCATTTAAACTGCATCTAAAAATTCTTTGAGATCTCAGCAACTTAACTTTTAACATTACAGATTCTACTTTATAAAAAAATTCTAAAATATGGTTAAAAAGTTGTGTTGCTTATTTAAAAAAAAAAAACTGGAAAAAATGTTGCTCCAACAAAAGTTGGAACTATTTTAAAGAGAGGGGCAGTAATGCAATGGGCAGACAATAGACTTAATGGAGGCCCTGTGGTAAAAGCTTTGCCAAACTAAGAGGATCCTAAAGATATGTATCAGGGGGCCTTTAAACTAGAATAAGTCTCATAAAAACCACTTCATTCTAGACGCAATATCGACTGATGGATGCAATGAAGGATATACCTCTACTCTCTGTTGGTCGATTTAAAAATAATTTGCTAATACCAATTCGAAAAAGAGCTTAAATTTTCACTCGCTTCTTCGATTAACGGCATCGAACTACTTAAAAATTTAGCAAATGCTTAAAGGTAACCATACATTGACCCCAAAGTTTAAGTTTCTAAGCCAGCCTGTTGCAAAATCAGCCCTTAAGTATAAACTCAAATCTAAAGTAAGTAAGGAAGACCTAAATTCGGGTAAAACGGAACATTTCATACTCCTGCAACATACAAGGAATAAAGCTAGGGAAGTACCTTCAGGTACTTCAGGACAGACAAACGAACGAATAGAGAGACAGTCACCCGGATTTCAATTGGTCTTGCCATCTAGATCATTTCTATATACATAATTTTATGTTTAACTCTATTAGTAAACAAAACTATTATACTCTGTAGCAATATGTTGCAAGAGTATAAAAATAACTTAAGAAATACTAAAAGTGAAATGCGACCAGTGATTGTCTCAAAATCACCGAACCTTAACCAGTGATATTCCTCTGAGCATTTAAGCGGTAGCGTGATTGCGTTAGCAAAATAAATGTGAGACAATGCGTAAGAGCGGAAAACCCCGAACCCACAACAACAACAACAAGATCGTTGAAACTCGTTGGCCACGTTAGCGGCTGTTACCTCAATTATGCAAAACGCCACGACAAAATTTCGCGCAATTCCCACGTTGAGTGCCACCGAAGCGCCAGCGCCAGCGAGAGTCGACGAGTTCGGTGAATTCGGTCTTGATTGTCACAACATTTTTGTGGCGGTTATGCACGTGCCACCAAATATTTGAAAACCCATTGAGACAAGCGAAAGTGCACGCATGCGGTCGCAAGTGGCACATACCGCCGCACAGAGATGTGTGTGTATGTATGCACGCGTGTGCGTTTATAAGCAAATATACTCCATGTGGTCGCATCCATGTGGACACCCTCGCGTAGCATCGATATCACTCGCAGCGTGTGTGGCAGCCAGCATATTTTGACACATGCCGACACAGCTTTATAAACACTTGTTTTCATTTCTGTTTGTACACGTGTGTAAGTACGGCTGAGTGTTTGCCGACGCAATAACCGAAATGTGCGTGGGCGATTTTGTGCGTGTCCTTTGTCACGCTGAGCTTTGCCTATGGCGTGGCGTAAAGAGGAGAATATATGCCGCAGGCACATTATCCCGTTATTTCGAGGTTGAAGGGCCTTTAATGAAGCGATTTGTGAAATTTTGTTTGAGCAGAGTTGAGCTTCAATGAAAACAAAAATTATTGCTGTTAAAACAAGGCTTTAGAGTATAGTGAAGTGATAAAATATTACAAATTTAAGTCCTTCCGATCACTTTGTATAAGGTAAATAATTTATTTAGATAAGCCTTTAGGTCTGTAGTGTATATTGTAAACAATTAGCTCTGAAATATGCTCAGGTTAGATGAAAACATATTTACAATGGTACATGAGAACAAAACATTAGACGGCAAAATCCACTTTTATTCTTGGTGTTAAGCCAAACCAGTTTTTTTTGGGAAATTGGGTCATCAAAGCCAGGCCAGTATTTTTGAAATATAAATTTGTTATTATACTCCGAATTTGCAGGCTAATTTAGAAAAAGAGCGAATCATTTTTTTATACAGGGCTCAATCTCTCGAATGCAATAGGCTTGGCTCTATACCCAGACAAATGTTCTCAGTTAATAATGGTCCTAACGTTCTTGTTATTGTTGCAGCTACTCTAAAGCTTCTGAAAATATATTTGTAAAATCATATCGAGATAACAGTACTTGAATGGATACAAATTCGTGACCGATTCGGTTCTGCACAATCCATTAACGCGGTAATGGTTTCTCTCTAAGCATAAAGAGGTGTGCTTGAGCAAACTTTAGAGGTTTTTTGACCTCGAAAGTTCGATCAGTGGCGACCAGAGAGATCAATTGATGGGAAGATCGTTAAAAAATGTATTTCTAGTTTGAACAACAATTCAATGGAATATAATAAGCCTATGGTCTGTTTTGGCAAAATTAATTATCGAATTGCTTTAACACTCCTAACCATGATATTTTCATTAAAGATCATTGGAAAACTTTCCAGACAATGTAAATCTTTTTATTATGACATCTACAAGCGTCTTATGTTTCAGTCAAACAAAAACACAGGCTTATTTTTTACGAAAATTAAAGCTTTAAGTATACTAAAAGGGAGCCTATATGTCGTAATATGAATTGGAAGCCAAGTTCCTTACATAAGTCAAATATGATTTATAGTCCGTGGCCGAATTCAGGCTGATTAAATTAGAAGAATACATTTTATGGACTTATGGAATAAAAAATTTGGTACCCACTTGATATCTTCTCTAGCCCACGAAGAAATTATAGATTAGAGAACTCAAAATCAAAAAATATTGTTCTTCCTGAAGTATATTAATGTTTAGAAAAATGGTCTGCAGACATTCTTCCAGAATAATTGACATTCCAACAGCTCAATAATACACCAAAAAGTTAATTTGAGCTCAACATATGATAAGAACTCTCGAAATTGCTGTGGATCGTTTCTAGAGTCTACATATATGTATAACTATACTGTCGTGCACCACCCTTTTGAGCACAGTGTTTGCTACACACAAATACAAACACAAATGCATTTGTAATAATTACAAAACTGTATCGGTAATTTCAAAATAATGTGCAGCTATAAATATACTTTTGCGGTTTTGTGGCCACAAATCGGATATTTCATAGAAATGCATGTGTACAGCATTCAAAACACATTTTCTGTTTATGCAGAGCGACCCTTTCCTTTCCTTTGCTATTTATTTGTTGTTAATTTGTGTTTTTCTATATTTTACAATTATTCACAATTTGTTTGCACATTGCGATTACTATGTTTTTACTAAATTATGCATAATTTTAATTTGCAGTTCAGATTTTATGCGCAAACTTTCATTGATCACTCATACGCCGTGGTCAACCTGTATTGCATGGGTAATGGTCTGTTAATTGCAGACCAAATGCAAATTAATGAAAATTGTTTCAGTTGCCAATGATGTTTGTTAATATATATTTTTTTTTTTTTTGTTTTCAATATCTTTTTATTTATTGAATCTGCTTTTTGTGTGTTTTAAAGCCTAACAATAAGTAATAAAATCTTAAACCTATTTAAAAACTAGACACGCTCAAGCAAATGATTGAGGTGTTTTGGTGATACATTGCTCCTCAGTACGCGGGCATATCTCTTCTTTAAGGCGTGTTTCATTGCAGGAATGTACCAAAGCATTAGCCAAAGGGTTTGGGTGATCACGGAGTTTACATATATATTTAATTCTGCTGTCTTCTACTTCTTTTCTTACCATAGAAATACCAAGGTCTTTATGGATATTCTCATTACGCATGTACCATGGTGAACACGTGATTGATCTAAGCATTTTTGATTGGAACCTTTGTATTATGTCTATATTAGTTGCACAGGTCGTACCCCACAGTTGAATGCCATACATCCAAATCGGCTTTATGACCGCATTATATAAAAGCACTTTGTTGTCTAGGCTAAGTTTGGAGTTTTTATTTAATAGCCAATTTAAATTTGCAGCTCTTATCTTCATGCAAGTTATTTTACTAGATATATGTTTTTTCCACGTAAGTCTTCTATCTAGGTGAATACCAAGATAGGTTACTTCATTCGCTTGGGGTACTAAAATATTGTTAATTTTTATTGCCGGACACATTTTTGGTCTAAGCGAAAATGTAACATGCTTACACTTTTGTTCATTTACCTTTATACGCCAGTTAGCTAGCCATTCTTCGACAAACTTTAAGTGCTCGGCTAATATTCTTGATGCTATTATGTGGCATTTGTTACGGCTCACTATAGCTGTGTCGTCCGCAAAAGTAGAAGTTAATACATTGTTAGCTGTTGGAAGATCTGCTGTATATATGATGTATAGTGTTGGCCTAGAACACTGCCCTGGGTACACCAGCCCTTATGTGTCTTTCATCAGATATGAAATCTCCCACTTTTACCATAAATTTTCTATTTTTTAAATACGATTCCAATGTTTTATATAATTTTGAAGGCAGAATATTTTTAATCTTGTATAAAAGGCCCTCATGCCATACCTTATCAAACGCCTGAGCCACGTCTAGAAATATAGCTGAACAGTACTCCCTGTGCTCAAATGCCCTTCTTATTTCGTTAGTAATTCTATTTACTTGCTCAGTCGTGCTATGTTTTTCACGAAACCCAAATTGGTGCATTGGTACTATATTATTTTCGTGGAGGAAAGGAGTCATCTTTGATAGTAACAATTTTTCAAATATCTTAGAAAGACAGGGTAGAAGACTGATTGGTCTGTATGAAGACGGCTGTGTTAAGTCTTTCCCAGGTTTGTCTATCAAGATGATCTGCGACTTTTTCCACGAATTTGGATAGTGTCCGAGATTAAGAATTGCATTGAAGAGCAAAGAGAGCACCTTTACGGCAATATTTGGTAACTCAATTAGCATTTTTGGGGTAATATTATCATGTCCAGGTGATTTTTTGGGGTTAAGCTCTTTTATTATTCTAGTAACTTCAGAAGTAGAAGTCCTAATAGACACATGCGACTCTTTTGCGGTATTGGGCAAGGTTGGCAACTCAAAGTTGTTCTTTGGGCAATTGGGTTGAAATACCTTTTCTAGGTGATTTGCAAAGCAATTTGCCTTGTCCTCATCACTACGTGCCCAATTACCATTCAACTGTCTTAGAGGCATGTTAGAATCTACTGGTGGCTTGAAAGACTTTTGTGCTTTCCAAAGAGAATTTTGTTTGCGAGAATTTGGACACAGTTTCTTTATATAATTTTCAGTGTTGTGTTCCTCTTCGCATTTAAGCGCTTTTTTTAACTTTCGTACAGCAGATTTCAGTTGAAGCAAAGTTGAAGGGGATCGACTTAACTGCCATTCCCGCCTAGCTCGCCTTTTCTCATTTACAAGTTTCTCTATTTCATTATTGGTGATCTTTCTAAAACCAACTGGTTTGTTATTTCTTTTTGGTGTTGCCAATACAGCTGCATTAGTTATTACGTCATTAATTTCTCTTATATTTTCATCAATGTCTCTTCCTGTATTTATTTTGCAATCAATATTGATGTGGGTGCTGATGTACTTTCTATATTTCAACCAGTTAGTTTTATGTGATGTTAGAGTAACTTTTGGCTCAAATATCATGGGCTGTTCGTATAACTTTATTAGTACAGGAGAATGATCAGATGATAAGTCTGTACATGTATCAGCTGTCATAAGCGATCTATCTATATTTTTGACTACAGCAAAATCTATTAAATCTGGTATTTTTCTTCTATCACTGGGCCAGTATGTCGGCTTACCAGGAGATATTATACCCAGCTCATTATGCTTATTCATAATAGTGTAGTACAACTGTCGTCCTTTCGGATTAATAAGACGTGAGCCCCAGTACGTGTGTTTTGCGTTATAATCTCCACCTGCTAGAAATTTTTGACCTAGTGTTCCAAAAAAGTCTTTAAATTCGATTTCTGTAATTTTAAAACGAGGTGGACAGTATATAGCAGTAAGGTTTAAGTCACAACCCCGATTTTTGAGTGAAATTGTTGTAGCTTGTAACTGTGGAGTAGCATGCGATTCTAGGGCATAGTGGTTTAAACGATTTCTAATCAACACTGCCGTGCCACCATGCGCTTTTTCCATCTGGATGATTTGTGACATAGACTCTAAATCCCGGAATATTGAAATTATTTTTATTTGTTAAATGAGTTTCTGATATAAGCATTACATCAATATTCTTTTCAGACAGAAATCTGATAATCTCTAATTTATGTTGGTTAACACCGTTGGCATTCCATATACAGATATTTAGTAAGCTCATTTTTTCCTTAATAAATTTTGCAGCATTTGATTTTGTGATTTTATTAAATCTTGGATCATGTTTTGCATGGTAGACATAAATTGTGTCATACACTGTGTAAGATTTATAATCATAGGTTCAATACCTCCATTTGGAGGATTTTGCGGCAGTTGCATTTGCACAGTGTTGCCTTTCACCACATTTGCATAGCTTCCTTGCATATTATTACTGATAGAAGTAATAGGATTTGAACTTTTCTCTGAGGTTGCTATAATTTTCATTAATTTCACATTGTTAATATATGTAAATGCATTTATTGATTATTGGGATTTGGCTGTTTGTGTGAATTTTTGATTAAATTATTTAATTGGCGCAAATTTAATGTAAAATTCGATGAAAGGATTTCTAAAGTAAATATTTTCTGGTGAAAAAAATCTGAGATGATAAGTGGGCTTGTAATCATAATTGCATTTATCTTTATTATTTCATATTCTTTAAATGTGGATTTAAGCTTTAATTAATTGAATTAGGCTTTTTCATCGGTTAATGCAATCAATTAAGCATTTTTGCGACAATTTTTTCCTAAAGGCAGCTAATTATGAATAATGGCACACTATTTGTTATGATAATGATGACTAATATGTTTTCATGACAAACATATTTAAATGAGAGATTTAATGCTTGAAAATTGATTTGCAATATTCATTTGCAGTGAAATTAATGTGGCGGTGAGAAGGGGAGTTTTAGGGACGGTTTGAGTTTACAAATTAAAATGCTGTTAACTTTTGTATTCAGATAAAAAAAATGGTACTAGTGATTTCAGCAATGTGGGAGTTTTAAAATTAATCTCGTTGGAAATATAAGAAAAGATTGGAAATCTGAGTCCAAAACTAAATCCTTTCTTTCCAGCCTCTGTAGGTAACACATCCGTTGAAGAAATCTTATAGTAATATAAATACACCGAGAAGTTTGCTAATAGTAGATTTGATTGAAAATGAGAAACAAGAAGTATTTACCGATTAAGAATGAGAGAGTTTAAGATTATTGCCAAGCACAAAAAGAGCTTCAAGAATTTTCGGGAGTAACTCAAGCAGTCATTTAGAGACTTTCATAAGAAAATGGTTACATGCAAAAGGAAGGAAATTGGGTGTCATATGAGTCGCATAAGACTTTGGAGACTTTGAAAGACAATTTTGCATCTCAAAAATGCTTTCTTAACGCTGCAAAAAAGTCGTTTTTGCATCGGTTTGTGACTAGTAATGAAAGTCGGATCCAAGACCACAATGCTAAATCCAAAAATTAATGTGTGAATCCTGGCAAAACAGCGAAATTAAAGATAAAGAAAGTTTTTGTATTTGGTGGAAACGTCACTGACAACAACACATCAGTTTCAAGCAAGGTTTTGCCGAAAGATACTCGAGTTTGTTCCTTAACACAAGGCAATTATTTTTAATTATGATAACGCTCAGTCTCATGAGGCAAAACCAGGTTAAAATTTGGTTATATTTGGAAAACAGCGATTGGCAAGTTTTGCCTCACCCGCCTTATAGCCCAAACCTTGTTCTTCCGACTATTATTTGTTCCAGGTAATGCGGCACACCCTTAGTAGAATTGGTTTCACCTCAAAACAGGGTATCAAAAATAGGTTTGATTCATTCAAAACCACAAAGTCCACACACAGTTCTTATCTGATAGAATTCTAAAAATTGCACGACAGATGGGAAAATATTATAGTTTCAAAAGGGCAATACTTTGAATAATACTTTCAGACATGTTTTTCTAATTCAAAAACTCAAAATTCAGACCAACATAGTTATAGACTATTATTACATTTTGGGAAATAGAGTAAAGGATTCACAGTTTGAAACTAAATTAACACTTTCCAGCTGCAGTAAGTAATACTTCTTTTGAATCAATCTTATAATTGTATAAACTGAATATATTCGAATTTCATTTGGTAATTAAAATTTTGTATCGTTTCTACTTACCTTTTCGCCACTGTCCGATGGCAGATAAAAAACTAATATTGTTAAAAAACTAATACCCATGCAGGGTATAATGAGATTGACCGTATAGAAGAGCGTCTTACGGCGCATTGTGATATTGAAGGTTATGTCCAGATAAGGTTCATCGCAACACGTGTAGAATTTCTCATTTCTGCAAATAAATATTCAAAATAAATAGAAATTGATTATTATGAAATACTAGTAAAGAAACTTAAAGATTTACTCAACTCATACCTTAATATTTTATTAAAAAAGTAAATTTATTTAATTCAGTTATTAATATATGTACATTTTCAAGCCTTTATGATGAATTAATGAAATTTGATGTCTACTGCCAAGCTAACAGACACATACTTTCGACTACTTAAGTATATATGTATGTATGTATGGTTACATTTTATTTGCGTTAATAATTTGTAAACATATGTATTTATGGAAGATATCTATGTATGTTTAAGAACAAAGCATTCGCATGTATACAAATATTATACATATTTCAAGCTGGCCAAATATTTTGGAAAATTAAATTAAATAAATTTGCTTAATTGATGAAGTGACTTACAAATTAGCCAATAAGTAGAATTAAAGGCTCAAAAACTTGGTGAATGCAGTAAATATATTATGACAATGTCTATTTGTACACTTATGCAAGTAAAATTATATTTTTGTTTTACGATTTGGGACAACAATTGAAAATAGAATTTGTCTAAAATTCTAAATTCTCTAAATAATTTCGAAAAATTTGTACGCTAAAAACGATTTCGATATTGGAAACCACCTGCTGCGGGTCAACTGAAATGAGTGATATTTATCCACGGGTAGATTTTCCATTATTTTCACTGAACGAGCACGTTTATTGTTATAAATTTTTTAGTGAAATTGGAATAATATTTTTGTATAATACATTTAATATAATTATTATTAGCTATTTGTAGTGCAACTATTCACATACTTCAACAAAATTGTCCTAAAATTTCTTCCGGTGACAGCAACCAAAGCATCCTGTGCGGAAATATAGTCTACATGGTATGTTGATTCGTTGGAAATCCTATCAAAACACACCTTTGTGCATAAATATAAAAGGTTTATATTCTGCAATAACCCAACAGTAAATTATTCCTGGCATTTGTCAGCCAGGTTGATTTTAACAACGAAAACATGTCGATATAGATAAGGACTCATAAACCTTAGTAGAAAGAGGTGAGAAGTGACTAAGTTTTATTGAAATACATATACTTAGATTCAGCATAGTAAACATTAATATTCAAAATAGTGTGCTTTTTCAAAAGCAATTGGGATTTATAAAAGTTCAGACTATTGGCAAAACAAGTCTGACTTTTAATGAGAATTCATATCAGCATAATTTTCTTGAAATGTTGAATATTCTTACTTTGGTCAAGGTGGGAAAGGTACTACTCGTCTGAAATTTTTAAATTGTTTGTGATTTCAGTTAATAACGAATAATAACATTTCTCTGTAATACACCTCTAAATATTTTACTTTTTAACTAACGCATATTCCAAGAAATCTAAGAAGGTTTATGACCCTAAAGTTTCACACAGTGTTTTTAATTTCATATGTATTGTGCTATATGTATTGGGTTGTCAAAAAAGTCTTGCAGTATTTTTATTGAATCAATTCGTGTGGCACCCATACATCGAGCTTCTTAGTGACTCTAAGCTTCTTAAATGGTGTATAACGGTTTGATGACTACTCTGCCGGTCTCTTTCGACCAATTCAGCGATTTTATCGCAATTTTCGACGACAGGCCTTCCGGAGCGTGGCGCATCTTCGACCACCTCTACACCAGAACGAAAACGTTGAAACCATCGTTGTGCGGTGGAAATGGAAACAGTATCGGGTCCATAAACTGCACAAATTTTATTGGCGGCTTGAGATGCATTTTTGCCTTTATCGTAGTAGTACTGTAAAATATGCCGTATTTTCTCTTTATTTTGCTCCATGTTTGCGACGCTATAACTCACGAGCGATTTAAAAGAAACGACAATCAATCAAACACGTGTTAGCGTGAAATGAGGTTTCCAAAAAGGTATGACCCGATGCGACGAATAAAACCACAACTACGCGCTTTTAGCGCCAACTGGCGAAAATACCGCAAGACTTTTTTGACAACCCAATATTAGATACTCCTACCTTGTTCATGGTGGTAAAGGTACTACTCGACAAAAATGTTTAAATTGAAACCAAAGTGAGCTACATCGGTTTGTGATTTCGATTATGTAATAACGAAAAATATCATTATATCTGTAATACATTTCATAACAGTTACCTCTAAATATTTTACTTTTTTAACTAATGCATATTCCAAGAAATCTAGGAAGGTTTCTGACCCTAAAGTTTAGCTTTTTCACACAGTGTTTTTAATTTCATATGTATTGTGCTATATATTAGGCTTTTTTTGCTTCTTACTCAAAAAAATTGGTCGATGGACACCTCTAAAAAATGCTCTCCAAGTATGGGTCTTTAATTGTAACGGAAAGGTCTTCCGCTTAACGGTTTTTTATTTTTTTCACATAATCAGATTGAAAAATTTGTGTCTCTTTCCAACTATTTAAAAAAATACTTCGTTTTATGGATTTAGTAGGAATTGAATGTTCTTCAAAAAAGGTCTAGGCCGATTTATTCAAAGTGTGATTATTTTAATGAAAATTGTTTTTTTTTGTGACTTTTATAACTCAACGAGAAAAAAACATACTATAAATCGGAAAATTTTTGTTTTGAAGGCCACAAATTTACTACTCTACAAAAATTGCTACTTAATTTTTATTTTTTTATTTGTTTAACAGTTTTTTTTTGGTTGATATTTGACGATGAATATATCGTAGACGCTTAACTTATAGAGAATTTGAAGAAAATTCAATTTGCTACAAAAACATCAAACAAAATATTTTTTGAAAAAATGTACCAAGCGAAAATAAAACCATTTGCATATGCATTTGTATTTCCTAGAAGTTTTGCAAGTAAACACAATTGTGAGGAAAATAATATACACTATTCAAATGAATGTGAGTAAATGAAAATAATGTGTGCTCAAAAGTTCTTCAAACTATTTTACTCATTGTGTCATTATTGCAAACTGATATTGTAATTAAAATGATTCACTTCATGTTTACGTTGAGTAAATTGTAAATATGTGTGGAATAGTATTTAGATAAGTTTTTCATTGTCTGAATAGTAAGCAGATCCGCTTTTCTCTACGTACTCAGAGATTTCTTGCTGTTGATGACACAAAAATACTGAGATTTGAAATTGTGGCTATTCTACATATATTTACACACAACTTAGCTTTTCAGAAAATATTTTCCAGCTGTCTAAAAGAAAGGTATAGAGCCAGTTTTGTACTGTCGATGTTTGAAAAATGTTTTTATGTATTGCAAATTATTTGTTTGTATGATTTTGATTAGGTTTGATTACGACATAGTGAGAGAGGGAACTAAAACTGACTATAAACACGTCCACTTCTACTTTAAAAGGAAATTGAATATCACCTTATATGAATTTTGGTAATCGAGTTATATCAAGAAGTTTGGCGATCTTGGGTAAGTGAGTTGACAGATTGAAACGAATTTGTAGTTATTATAGGTGCGATAGACCCACATACAGAGGTATATCAGGAAATGTGTCTGCATCCTGCGGGATTGATCTAGCCCTTTTATGCTTCATTATTTTATTATTAGAAACCTCTTTAAGAAATATTCCTTTTTACACTAGACTCGAATCGGATACTAATAATATTGTTATCAAGAGTGGGGTATTGATATTTAGTTACGCTAATTTTTCGTTAACACTTGTGATATAATTTTTTTTTACTTTGATTGGAACTATTCTAAAAGATACCCAATACTGACGGAAAACAATATGCAAAGTGCCACTCAAAGCGACTACTTAGCGTTTGTTTAGAAATTAGATATATTGACAACTTGCACTATGAGTCTACAGCCATCCTTCCATCAGCCATAAATAATCGTATCCGGCTTGAAATCTGTTTAACTGTTGAGCTTGAGGGACAACAAGCGAAGAAAAGTGCCACAGACACAAGCATATGCTTAAACACATACTGAAGAACAAACTACCAACTTGAGCATGTTAGCAGGCAACAACAATAATAATAAAAATATATAAAAAAAAGTACAGTCGAAAAGTGAGGTAAGTAGAGATGTACACACGCAATAAAACTTTCATAAGATAAAATGGAGGACCAACAAATCATATTATACTTATGTGAATGACCCTTGCCGTTAGAAATTATTGCAAATATATGTATGTGTGTAGAGCGGCAAGTGTATTTACATTTGAAATATGAGCACTCATTCATCGAGCATTCAATATTTCTATGGCTTACCGACATCACAGCACGTTGTTATTGGACTCAAGTTGTTGATTTATTCAACTTTTTTCTTTATTACTTGTGCATTCTTGATCTCGGCTATTGTTTGACATTTTTTGCCTACACTCTCTCGTTCAAACGACTGCTTGACGGTTTTGTGTAAACAAACAAAACTTTTCACTTTATAAATCATTTATGCAGTAGGTTTTGATTTTTCCCTTTGCTTTCGCAGTTGCCCGTGCTCTGTTCAAGTGCGTTGTGATTGTTGTCCTTTTCCGGTGACCGCACCGAAATCTACAATAATTCTGAGGTCTACGCCTTTAACCCATTCAATTCAAAGGAAAGCCGGAAATCAGTCAACCCGAACGCAATGCGTTGGACAATTGGTTAAATATAGCCAGTTTGCGTGAATTGATTGGTTGAGTTTGGGTTGACGGGTTTGCTTTGGTGGATAGTGTTCGGTAAGTCGGTCAATAGATTTTGTGGTTGGCTATTGGATGCAATGATACATACTGGTTTGCTTTGATTTACTTTAGACAATTGAAGCATCCTTTCCCATTATTCTTCTAAATTTAGTACCTCCTCTTTCGTATTTTCGCAATTTTCACTTAAAAGATATTCGCGTTGGGCATTAACATATTTGAATGTTTATGTTAATGAAGAAAGTTTACTCCTACTTTGCATTTTCTCTTTGGCGTGTGGTTCGCCAATTGTCGTTTGTCAATCATTATTTATTATTTCGGAGTAATTTTTTATTTGGGTAAGGGGTTTGAAACACAGCTAATCCCCGTGCTTCTCAATTCCTCATCAGCTTTTGAAATCTGATTTAAAACTAGTAGAACTCTATGGAAGTAGTATAATATAAGAAACATATGGAAACAATTGGAAACGCCTATTCTTGTAGTTTGATCCAGTTCAAAACCTGATTTATAAATTAAAAATAAAAGAAAATTTTTTCGAACAAATTTTTTATTCGTCGGCAAGTAAAACGCTGAATATTTTTTTTAGATAATTAAAAAAAAAAGTTTGCTTAGGGCAATAATCAAAATCGAGAATCAAAAAGATTGGTCTGCAGAAATTGTAAGCCTTACAGTCTGTCAAGTAAAAGCGTGGCGTCATGTTAATTTATAAAAAAAAAATATTTGATGAAATTTTCATATGTATGTATATATACATTGTACACATTTGGTCAATAATATGTCTAGTCACCACCGGCGTCGATAATTGCCAGGCATCTCCGAGGCATGTTTTCTTTTTTCAAATTTGACGGCGTATTCTAGTGGCAAGGATCTCCAGATCCGACGAATTTCGTAAGACAACTGCTTCAAAGTGTATGTGCGTCTTCCACGAAGCTTCTGTTTAATATATGCACACACATTTTCAATAGGGTTTGCATCGGGCGTCTGCGACGGTCAATCCAATGTAACGATGCCAGATTGAGTTTTCCACTGAGCACAGAGCTTGCTGCGGTGTTTAGGATCGTTGTACTCCTGCAGAATCCAATCTTCATTTTTTCTTATGAAACATCGTTTGACAGATAGCAGTAAAGACTTTTTGTAGATTTTTATCATTTTTTCGGCAATTAGGTTGTCAGTAAAGCGGTACAAAGTGCCAAATCCCTGCTTTGAGAAGCAGCCCCAAAGATTCACCTTTATTCCATGTTTTACAGTCCGCTGAACAAACCTATTGGTGGAAGTTGACCAGGCTCGCGTGAGAACATAATATGCCGCTGATTGCGACATTTTAGAACCTTTCGGGTGGATGCAAAGGAACACAGCTTCGTAGCGCGACGCGTACTTAGCACTCATGGCGTTTAACGTGATTATCTTTCAATAGATCAACGACAACTGAACCTTTGTTGACAATGCATCAAGAACAAAGCTTCCCTCTATCGACTCGCGAAGGAATTAAAGCGAAATCTTTCATTAACTGCCGGTAAAGTCGACAACGCTCTTACTTGACAGACTGTAATTATATTATATATCGCCCAAACACGGGACAGCCAAGAAAGAAATGTTAAGTTAATTCCACCTCATCTCTTTTCATACAGCTTCTGTAGATGGCGTCTGGCCAATACAACAATGGCCTGTTAAAAGCTCCAAAATTAGGGGGAGGCTAGCCGTACTGAGAGCGAAGAGACGACTAGATCTGATACTTTGATGCCAAAAAATAATAAACTCGGTTCAGTATTAACTTAACTTTTGTATTTTTTGGACTACATGAGTTTAGACTAATGTAAGATATCATTTAGAAGGGATAAATGAAAGTATTTTTACGCTTTACCCTTAATAAACTGATGTTGTACCTAAATGAGCAATGAAAACGCATATAGTGGCGAGAACAGTACTGTTCTAATATATATAAGTAATGAAATTGTTAAGGTTTCGAGTTAGCCATATCTAGATAAATTAATGTAGAATTAAACTAAAATTTCAATGTTTAGATTTTCTTAGAAAAAGTAATTGTTTGAATTTTTTTAATATGATCTTAATTTTCAATATCGAAAATAAATCATATTAGCGAGGAACTAGCTTCGTTCGGTGATCCAGATTACAGAACATTGAAGTGCGCCTTATTGATACGCTCTAGCAAGTCTCTTCGAGAGTTCGAGAATACTACAAACAACCAATATATATACTATTCTCAAGAAATTCCATTCTCATTCATCATACATTAGTAGAGCACTTTTTCATGGCTTTAGAGAGATTCAGCAACTGAATGTGATATGCTAGGTGGAAGAGACGCCAACGAAGGCCTGTACACGTAGTACGAAAACTCGCGAGATGAGTGGATTCATCGTATTGGATTTTCAATTTTAAAAATTAGAAATCGAATTCGAAATCGCGACTACGGAATATTGACTAATTTTATAACTTATGAGTTTACATCTCGCTTTAATTAGTCGTCTAAGTCGAGGGTCATCAGTGCCAGACATGGTTTTGTAAAGGAGTTACAGAAAAATGGGTTTATTTACCAGGAGGTATGAAATACCAGACGTCCCTACTTCCTTAGATGTGGTTAATATTAGGGTAGCAGTAAACTCAATGCTTCGAAATACTGGTTTTTTCTGGTATGTATGAATTCACTCCGATGGTATAACGTTAAGACTAGAGCTGATCTCGCTTAAATTAAGCTCACAGCTTGTCAAAGAGGATATGTTCTCATTAGCAACATCATCAGGTTACGTCATTTTCAAAGTCGTTTGTGTATCTAGTCACAGCGGAATCGCAAATCCAATGAGTCAACAAAAAGGTGCACCCTTACCCCACTAATATCAGAGTGTGAACGAGTGGTCTCGCGTTTTAGCACCGAATCTATGGACTCTTCGTGAGCTTAGCAAGCGCTGGTCGACGAATAGGGTCTGTGTAACTGAGAGATAATTCTAGAGTAGAAGGCAAGAGATCCACTGAACTACTTGCGTTAGCAAATTTAATTTAGGTGCAAATGTAGGAGTATTATTGGACATTGTCCAATAGAATTCAAGAATTCATGCGGTAACACTAAAAAATCATGTAGGACGCAAGTTATCAAAGCTGAGTGAAGGAAGGTAAGGTAGAAACATGCAGACACTTTCTCCTCCATTGTTCAGTTTTTTCAAAACTGAAGTTGAAACATCTTTTGACGAACCAGGAACCATACCCGAAATTGGTTTTAGTCGCCTCAACAAATTTGTTATAGGTTGAATACGCCATTATGATCAATATATGGAATTTTAGGAAATAAAATTGTATGGCGTTCTAAGCTACCTAAGTGAAATCCATGTTGTCACATGTAACTGCAGCGAGTTTTTAACCTAAACTAATGTAACCTATATTTATAATATTTCAGAGAGTCTGAGTGATTTTATTCAACTTTTGATAACAAATATATAAGAACGAGTCACTCTATTCCTGTCTTTTTCTAGTACTTTACTTTGAGTTGTGATACGTTAAAGCTACGTTTTAAAAGTTCTATTATTTCTAATAATAATAAGTAATAATCAACTCGTTAGGCTTTAGCCACTGTCTTCATTAATAAAATTACTCCGCATACGCAAGCACAAAAACAAAAAAGAACAAGAAAATGAAAATGAAATAAGTGCAAATAAAATTAATGAATTAAGAGCAATGGCTAAGAAAAGTATGAAGTGTGGGCATGTGTGTGTGCGCTTAAGGCCAAGTAGTCGATGTGTCAAAGCAAAAAGTTAAGCAGCCGCAGCAATGACTGACACTCACATGCAATAACTGCCAGCAGCAGACTAGTAAGGTAACGGGACATGTGAAAAGCGAATGCCGTAAAGTAATACAGGGCTGGAATGCCTAGCTTAAACACTGTACATACACATACACAAATCTATGTAAGATGTTGTATACAACTGCGTATGGTACTTGCCACACATGCTCGTTCACACATTTTTACCAGCGCCCACCCTTGGATCTCAGGCTTTGAGCCGACCTTTATCGAACGCTGGTCAATCCAAAGACAATGCGAAGCTTTTGAGGCCGTCGAATGGTAAACAATACAATTGTAAGAACAAAGCCAGCTAAGCGCCTAGACAACAATGACCAGCAGCCGCAAATGGGAACAACAAAAAGAAAAAGAAAAGAGGAGGAGGAAACAAAGTGGTAAAGGGCTTGCTTTAGTCACGGCATTCCAAATACCATAATGGCAGCAATAAATCATTTGCGAAAACTTGCAAGGATTTAGCGAGACAAGAAGAAAAAACCAGCGAGGTTGCTTGTTTGCGCGCCGAAAAGGATATACACCGAACTCAAAGCGAGACACAAAGAAAGGAAAAAAATTGGAAAAATAAAAATAATAAAGGTTGGCAAGCGTGCAAGGGAAAGTAAAAGAGAAGAAACCGAGAGGCGGTGAAAGTGAAATATTTGAGGTTGAGCTTATTCACAATAACAATGCGGCTGTGGCGGCGCATCCTATTTACTATATGTGGCCTAGCGCGGCATATCGATGTCTTCTGGCGCCAATAAAGCGTTCTTTTCTCCGATTCGCTGACCTCTTGTGTCGTGTAGCATTCACGCTGCGTTACTTTTGCCGAGGCAAACACATTCTTTTTGGTTGTAGCAACCTTTCGTTTATAGTTTTGGCTCGGTTCTTTCGTCTTTTGGATATTTTCGAACTTTTTTCTATTTGTTTGTTATTCTTCTTCTTTGGTTGTGGTTTTCAGTTTTTGGATTTTCATTTTGAATCTGTTTCCTTATGAAATCCTTGATTTGTCCACTTGTTTTAATATTGTTATTGCTGCTGCTTCATTGCATCTTCTGAAGTACATAGAAGTGGAAGGAGTGATGTCACAGTAAACGTGAATCAGGTCCACTTTATATTGTTGTTGTCGTCAACATAATTGCTAATGCAGCGGAAATATTTATTGGTCCTTATAGATTTCGAAGCCATTGATTTCAACATGTGTGTTACGGTCTTCATGTAATTTATTTGAAATATGAGTATTAACAAGAAATATTTACTTCAAGTGGAGTTCTAGGGAATTTTTCTATGTTTGGTGAGCTTGGATGTCTTTTGGAATTTCAATTTTTAAGAGGCGATCAAGAAAGAACGAGGTAGACTGCCAACTAAATCATTACGGTTTCTAGGTTGGAGGTTGAGGTTAGAAATTTGCTTCCTGAAATATGGCAGAAGTAAATTTTATAGGATCTCTACATTTTGCTCCAAATCCTCTCACTGATTTAGAAGTATGAAAAACTAAGACATATACCGATCAAAAATATATTTTTTTATTGGGGAAGTGAGGCTGGTTGAAAGTTGGGTCGAAAAGATAAGCGACCATAAGCTACAACATTAAGGGGGTATTCTAGTCTAGAGATACGGGTTTCGAGCGTTTTTTAGATTCCAGTTATACGACATCTGTCACTTATCCGTGGGTTGGGCTCACTCCAGCTCATTGGTCCATGATTCTCGGCCTTCCTAAGCACTGTTTTATCCCAGTCAAGTGTGATGGAATGTGGCTCAGATTCCGGAAGAGTGTGCTTGCCACTGTAGCGAATATTATTTTTGCTGGCATGCTGTGGTCCTACTTCAACTTCCTAACTACCTTTTCCTGAGTGTTTTAGCGTTGCCAGCAGTCATCGAAGCTATCATGAACTTGCAGGGGTTCCTCATCTGGTGCTGGGGATTCTGCATCGCACCTCGGTCCTAACGCCTGACTTACCATCCGTAGCTAGTAGTCTCGCTTACAAAAGAGAGGTTCGCTGTTCCTCATGGATGACGATTCCGTTACTCCATGCAGTGAACCACCTGCGACGCTGTCCCACTTAAGGTAGGTTCCAACCCACTTCCACCCACATTCCTTTCGGTATTTTTTTACGTTACTCATGTCTATTGGGTAACCACTATCCAACACCCGGAAGGTAATTGCCTTTAATGGTCCCATGGTTATCTCTGTTAAGGAGCCAAGGCGATGGCACGCTCTTATGATACATTGCGTTCAGAGCCGACCAGCTAAAAGAAACACACCTCTCCTTAACGATGGCGGGAGAAGAACGTAGCCTGTGAGCGACGATCCGACGAAGGCAGTCTCGTCATTTAATCCCTCAGGTTTTTCTGCAGAGTCACTCTTCCCCATACTCAGTTGACGGAGTACCTCAGCCACTAGTCCAGGGTTCAACCAAATCCAAAAGCTTCAGTCGAGAAATCATAGAGCTAGTCGCTTTTACAGGCAGTAAAGACCGCAGGTCATTTAGTGTTAACCACGATGCACCGCACTGTAACGACCGACCTTGCATCAGCCTTTACAACTCAGATCTTAACATTAATGTAAAAGTAGGCTGACTTAGTTCATCAGAATCATATAGACCACAGTAATGACCCTCAAACCTTCTTATATATAGGGAAAATATAAAAAGATTGTGTTTTCAAAGTGGACGAGGAAACATTCAAAGCTTCGATATTAAGGCATAAAATAATAAACTTCTAAGATTCCACTTCGTTATCTTTAAAAGAAAACAGTTTTGGAAGTAATTATTTAGATTTCTATTCTAAGGTTGTAAGATGTTTTATGAGCTCTACTCTTTGATTAATTACTGACATTGATATTTGTATGAGTTCTTCTGACTCGCTAGATTGCTTTAAAAGGCCAGTTCTATATACAGCGTTTGACCCAACATCGGAGCTTATACTTCTTGATTGTCCTGCAATATAAAGAAGAAGGAATCAAGCTTTGTTGCTTCGTTGAGAGAGCAATTCACTTTCAGTTGGCCAGAAGCGTAGCCAATCCTCCTCGATACTGGGTTAACTGAGGTGACGTGACAAGAGAAGAGAAAACAGAATGAGCCACAGTAAAATCTTTCAACTCAAACAACTCAAAATTAACTTTAATCAAATTCATCTATAAATATCCACTTTCTCTTGCCAAATTTTCTTTGAAATAAATAACTAGTCTTTAAATATACACTTTGCCTCCAGAAAGTTCAGTTAAAATTTTTTTGAAGCAGTAAAACATTTGATGTTAACCTAAATTAACCTTTTGCCCAACTAAAATAAGTCATTACTAAATTTACTTGGGTCAAAGTTGAATTGCGGCAGCACTTGGAAAAGTTTCTTAATTATACAATCTGTGGTACTCAATATTTACCTGCTTATAATAATATCTAAACACACACATAAGAGCAAATGAGGCACACATAATGCCTAAATACATGCAAACACACATATACATACATACACCCATATTCTAGTTAACTACTCGTAATAACGGTGTTAAGTAAACAAGTTTGGCTTGTCAGCAGGTGTTTGTATGTATATGTGTAAGAATATTGGTCTGAATGTGTGTTTCCTGCTGTTGACATTGCTGCCTATTCATGCTTGACCCACAAAAGGGTGTCCCACTCATATTGACCAACTTACATCAATCATAAAAGCAAAGTCAAGTGAAGCGCGACAAAGTGAAAGTTGAAAAAATATGTATGTTTGTGCAGATTAGAATTTGTAAGGTAAGAGTTTTATGCTCAACATGACAAAAGTAAATTAGTCAGCCGTAGAAGTTGAAAAGCTTAAGTAGTGAATGCAGTCAAAGCAAAGGGTTCTTAGCTTTAAATATTTTTCTTAAATTGTTTTTGCACTCGGGACACGTTTTGGCGACGCAATGACCTTTGACTGCCTATTTTTAATTGCGCCAAAAGTGTGTTGATAAAAACTTAAACAGAAAAAGTTTCATGCGGCACACATACACATATACATGTACGTGTATTTAAAGATATATACATATATATATATATGTATACATAAAAAAAATAAAAAGCATGTAAAAAGGTTCCTAATGCACCCAATTTAATTATATCCCCTCTGCAAATACACACCTAGATGTGTTTGCTTGTAAAATGTCCTCTCACAGTGTGCTTGCGTCCGCCACGCCGTATGAGTGACTTTTAATTCATGCAAAGTGCGCGTACACGTATTTGACGCGCTCGGCGACTTGACTACACGAGCGAGTGGCCCGTCTGGCGCCCCAAATCAACGTAATGAATTTTAAATATAATTTTCTGCCACATCGGCCGCTTTTGGCGCGTTACTTACATTGTTGCTGTGTGGGTCTGCGAGCACGTAGGGGACAAATGGTCCCACGAAATGTCAGTCGCTTGTTTGAATTTGGATAAAATATTATTATTGAAGATTTATACCCAAATCAAATAATGTAAAGTTTTCTGTGGGTATTTGACTTTCGATGTAGTCCACCTTTTGCGTTAAAGGCAACTGCGTGTGTGTCTTGAGTGGGAGCGACAGGTAAGATTTGATGTAAATTAAAAGTAAATACACAGAAAATTACTGAGGACCGAAGCGTTTTCTGAGTGGGTGTGAAAATATGCATACAAGTAAAATTTTGTACGGGATCATAGTATTTGAGAGTAGAAGTTTAAGGTAAACTCATTCATATTTTATGTAATTTAGTTAACTTTGTAGTTAACTAAGCTGGTGGTTTAGGTGGGATTTCTTTGAGAGTAAGTTTAGTATAAATTTCGTGACAGAAATACATAAACTTCTACTTATTGGCTGAATTATTTAAAAATAAACTAGAAAGTTTATTGTATATTTATAAATTGTTAGCCCATACTATTATTTTTAAAGATGAAACATAACGGTAGTGAGTTTTAGTAAAAAATTGAAACATTTAGTTTAATTGCTTTTTAGTTTTCTAAAACTTATTATTTTGGAATGGTGAACTTTCATAACTATAGCGAATAGTTGAAGAAAAGGAAATGTTGTGATTAGTTCATATACCTTAAAGAAATTTTCTTGCTTTTTTAAATAAATTTATTATCTTTTTCTGCAGAAATGCTCACGTGATATAGAAACCCTTAAACTTCATAGATAATGGCGTATGGTTGAAGTGACTAAGCACATTAATGTAAGTAGAGATGAAAATGAGACTTTAATGGTGGAAAAAATCGGTGAAATAATTGATAACGATGCTAATTTTACCATGAGAAGGTTGGTTGAGGGATTAGACACGAGTATAAATACTGTTTGGAGAATTGTAACTGCAGATTTGGTTAAAAGAGAGGTCTGTGCGCATTTTGTTCCATGTGAATTTAATGAAAACCAAAAAAGTTATCGAGCTTACGATGAATAAACGGATTTATCTATCAACTACCTTACGTATTCGCCTGACCTATCAAAATTTGATAATTTTATATTTTCAAAACATAAAAGCAACATGTACAAGTAAGGAAGGGCTAAGTTCGGGTGTCACCGAACATTTTATACTCTCGCATGATAAAGTGATAATCGAGATTTCATTATCCGTCATTAAGATATTTTTTTTATTTTGGTTCCTCATGTATATATTGTATTATACAGAGAAGGCATCAGATGGAATTCAAAATAGCGTTATATTGGAAGAAGGCGTGGTTGTGAACCGATTTCCCCCATATTTCGTACATGTCATCAGGGTGTTAAGAAAGTATTATATACCGAATTTAATTGAAATCGGTTGAGTAGTTCCTGAGATATGGTTTTTGGTCCATAAGTGGGCGACGCCACGCCCATTTACAATTTTAAAAGAGAGCCTGGTTGCAGCTTCCTTCTGCCATTTTTTCCGTACAGTTTAGTGTTTTTGACGTTTTTTGTTAGTCGGTTAACGCACTTTTAGTGATTTTCAACATAACCTTTGTATGGGAGGTGGGCCTGGTTATTATCCGATTTCTTCTATTTTTGAACTATATATTGAAAGAAATGACTCCGTAGAGTTTGGTTGGCATAGCTATAGTAGTTTCCGAGATATGTACAAAAAACTTAGTAGGGGGCGGGGCCACGCCCACTTTTCCAAAAAAGTTACGTCCAAATATGCCCCTCTCTAATGCGATCCTTTGTGCCAAATTTCACTTTAATATCTTTATTTATGGCTTAGTTATGACACTTTACAGGTTTTCGGTTTCCGCCATTTTGTGGGCGTGGCAGTGGGCCGATTTTGCCCATCTTCGAACTTAACCTTCTTATGGAGCCAAGAAATACGTGTACCAAGTTTCATCATGATATCTCAATTTTTACTCAAGTTACAGCTTGCACGGACGGACGGACGGACGGACAGACAGACATCCGGATTTCAACTCTACTCGTCACCCTGATCACTTTGGTATATATAACCCTATATCTGACTCTTTTAGTTTTAGGACTTACAAACAACCGTTATGTGAACAAAACCATAATACTCTCCTTAGCAACTTTGTTGCGGAGTATAAAAATGTCTTTTATAGCGGTGTTTCGGCCATTAATGCAGTTGTAACCGATGTGCTGAAGAACATTGCTAATAAATAACTTAAAAAAGTTCAAAAATACTCTGGTTGATCGTTCCAAACGTTTAATTAAGTATAAGCACGTCTCTCCGATGCTTCTTTCAGTGTGGTGTTACAAACTCATTCGAATTGTTAACTAGTTTTATGAACTTATTTGTTTATGGGTCAACAAATTCAATAGCAACGATACCTACAAGTACGAGTATGTTGAGCCACTTTCAATTACTTCCTATGCTTTTATATAAATAATCATACTATTAAAATAAAAAGAAACAAAACAGTATTTGTATTACTTCTTTATTAATTCATGAGGATAGCATTGGAGCGAAATTATTTTAGAATAGAACTAGTGTTACTAAGCCAGTAAAGAAACTGTATACTGTAGAATAGAGTAAGGTCCGTATTTGAGAGGCTGAAAGTATTTTACATTTTGATTCAAAAGCACTTCAGATTATCTACTTCACTCTCAAGTGATTTCTTCGTACTTCTTTATTACATACAAGATTTACAGATTAGTTCCAGAGGTCGCTATTTGCTGTATTAAAGATCCATGCATAAAAGTACAGCCTGATGACTTGATTCATTCGTAATTCGAATTTAAGAAAAAAGGAGAAATTTAGAAAGATTACTCAGAAGAATAATGCATTTGTACTAATATTTGGATTGGAATTTTGGCTGTTGTGAATTGAAAGGTGAATTTTTAATTTATACTTCACGTGTATTTCGAATCGGTGAAGTGAATTCTTTGATTTTTACCATGTCTGAACTTATTGAACAAAGAAGTGCGATAATGCACCATCTCATACTGCATTAATTATTTGTGATCATTTCGCAGAAAATTCAACAAATCCGCATCGTTCCGCAACCAACGTATTCGCCTGATTTAGCTCCGTTGGAGTTCTGGCTACTCAGCAAACTCAAAGGACAGCTCCGGATAAACCATTTTGAGTTAATTGAGGATATATGTAAAAGCTGAATCGAAGAAGGTTCTGATTTCAATCACAATGGAGGATTTTTCCAAGTGCTATGATGACTGGAAAATTCGTTGACATAAGTGTATTGCGGCGGGAGGGAATTACTTTGAAGGAGATGAAATGGACAAAATTCACCTTTCAGTTTGATCACAGTAGCATTTTCATATTTATTTGAAAGCGCTAGTAATTGACCTCATTTGGACGACTTTGATGACAACTTTTCAATCTGTGATATAAATTAATCATGGCACCACCTAAAACGGCGTGAAATTGCCGAAACTAAATGTAAAATTTCTTCTTCATCAATCTATTTGCACATCGTCAAACACAACTGAGTTTAATTTATTTTAATTCAGTTGTATATAAATTCATTTGAGTTGACAAACGACCTTTAACACAATTTCAAAACTTGTTGGCTGATCAAAGAAAGTATGTAAATGAAAATCAAAGCAGCTAAACAAAGCTAATGATAACGATGGAAGCGTACCTAATGAGTTGGCTTTACTAGTTAAGTGAAAGAGGACTTCAAAGACATGCAATGAGGGAAGAAGATTAATAACAGAAAGATTTAGAAGCAGCGCTGTTCAATATTCTATTAAATATTTGAAAATTTTGATAAAACGCATTTCAGATCGATATAAAAAATATTATAACAAGAAGAACTGAAATATTTCTCTAATTAAAAAATGTATCCCATTAATATTGCAGTTATATTTTTTCACTTAGTAAATGGTCTGTTAAAAAATTTACAAATTACGTTCATATGTATAAATAGAAATGAAATTTCAAGCAAATGCGACCTTTTCGAATTTAATTGTGAAGTGTGTTCGCCTTAAAAGAGAAAATTTGCTAAATTGCTTTGACTTTAATTGGCTGAAAATTTAATTGTTAGCTTAATATAATATTTTCATTTGTATCATAAATTCTAGATTTGTGTGGAAAATTGCTTGTGTGTCTAATCCTGTTTAACATTGCAATAATACAATAACAATGCGAAATTCGTGCATGCCATGAAATATTAAGCTTAGAAGCACTTATGAAAGCGAATCTTGTTATGAGCATTATTAGAAATAAGCTTAAATAGCGAGAAGCTTTATATTTTTATTATACTAATTTCATTTCATTTCATCTTTCATTTGCGGTACGAGATATAAGAAAATTTTAAATTAGGTCATGGATGGAGCCATGTGTAGAAGAAAATTTAAATAAGAGGGGAAAGTGTGTATTGATTTCGAGATTGGTGTTTTAAAGCTTGAATGTTCGAGCTCTTTATTCGAAAAGTTAAAAAAAGCCGATTGACTTCTTATGTGAAGATTAGGAGATATAATAAGGCATGTGATATACACCTTTATTATCCGAATCAAGAAAAATGACGATTCTGGCTAAATAATATTGTATCGAAATTAGGTAGATATATCCTAAATAACAACTTTAGACTGTCATGATCTTTTTTCTTTAATATTCAAAGTAGTATGTTGCAAGTAGCAGAAATATGACATTGATTTTTATTTAAAACAATATTTAAATATAAATTGCGGAGGAAATATATTTAAGTTAGGAATTTACATTTTAAGCACAGCGATTATATACAAAAAGCCTTAACCCTTGTTGCCTAGCTGCTTCAAAATCATATTATATTATATTCTAATGAAAGAAAAATTTCTAAGCTATGCCAAGTTGAGTACTTCCTGCTAAACTCATAACCACACACATACCCACGACTGCATATACGCACAAGCACACTCGTTTATTTGTTTTCCTACTAAATTACGCTCTTTACGGTGTCGCACACATCTGTATGTCCACGCATGCGTACTTATAAGCATGAAATATTGCACTTTTGCAGTTAATATACGCTTGTATGCACAACAAACGTGCCGCATGTTGAATGCCACATGCCAACAGCCGAGGGTGCTGCACCGCCTCGCCGCGTGTCGCCGCCTGTACAATAACGCTTTTTAGCTGCCTCCTTTTTTATTGCATTATTTGCAACATTTATTTCATATCTTTTGTTGTCGACGTGCATGAATGCGTCTGCCCCATTTTCACCATGCCACACAGTCCAAGTGGCGCTACCTGTGAGCAAATCACCCAGCTACTTGAGCTTTGGCTTTGTTAAGGTTTTTTATTCTGGCTGCGAGTGTATTTCCGGAACACCCGGGCAGCAAATGTGTGTGCCTTCGTATTTTTTGAAGGTGCAATTTATGCATGTGCATTTTATACATACATAGATGCATTTATAAAATATAATATATATAAGCAAGCGTTTACTCATATGAATAAATTTGGAGCGGTGAGCGACAATCCTTCATATGAATTTCAGTTTCGTTTTGAAACGTAGCAGCACACACATTAGGAGCAAATTGCAGAACGTGATTCGAATAACGGTAAACTATAGCTTGAAGCGCTAACACTCGTTGTTTTTGGTTTTTTTCTGTCACAAAGATTTGGATTGGACTGATGTCAGCTTGAATATTTTGTCATTCTTTCTTACACTGAGAGATAGGTACAGTTGTTTGATTTCCGGTTTTTAAGTAATATGACAAAGAGAGTTGGGTGGAGATGGAATGCGCTATGAAGTTTATTTCAGTAATTTAGTTTTTACTTTGGTTAAAAAAAAAAGTAATTCAGAAAGGGCTCATCCAGTAATCTTTTATTCAACGTGAAGTTCATCTATTTAAACCTCGAAAAGGTATACTACGCTTGCCGCGATATTTGCAGCACCCAAAACGAAACATCGGAGACTCTATAAAACATACACAGATCCAACGGGTGATCCAAGCAAAGATGCTTTTTCAACAACCTTTTTACCATATCACGCTTGAGTTATGTCAAGTTGTCATGCTATTTTTGTTCAGTATTGTTTGGCGTTTCCTCATAGAAAGACTTACGCCAGAATAAAATTTACAAATCTCCCAACTTTATTATGAACTCAACTTCGCTCAACTTATGATCAACGAAATCGGCCTACTGAGAGTACTATTCGTAGCATTCATCTTAAGACCCAGCATTCATTGTTGGATAATATTCGACCAAATAGATCACGCAAGCAGTGGAGAAAATGTAGCAGGCATAACTGAGAGTGTACACCAAAGCAGTGGAGAGTCGATTCGCCGCAACACGGACTGACGTATGGGACGACTTGGCGTATTGAGATCTTAACTTGAAGGTCTACGAAATACAGCTCGTGGAAGAACTGAAGTCGCTCGACTTTCCCAAGGGACATCGTTTCGCTCTATGAAAAGTTCCAGAAAGATCTGACGTTTTCGAGCAATATTTTTTCAGCTATGAGGCTGAGGCGTCCCATTTGGGACGAAGAGCAATCTGAAGAGATTCATTTCATCCAGAAAAAGCAACGGTTTGGTGTGGTTTGTGGGCCGGTGGAATCATCTAAGTATTGAAACTCCTGATCTCGGGTTTCAACAAAATCGCATCATTCATGGTTTTATTGAGAGAACACGTTGGTGAGCAGATAATTTCACGTTTTGGGCCGGTCGATTGGCCACCAAAATCGTGTGATATCACACCGTTAGACTTTTTCCTCCGGGGATATGTAAAGTCTATAATCTATGCGGCCATGAGTATCATTCGACAATTACTAGACGAAATGAGTCTTCGAATGATTCTTCAAAATTGGACTCAAAGAATGGTCTTTCGAATGATAACAAACATTTTCCATTAAATTTAAAATTTCTGTGTTTTTTCTTTAAAGAGGTAGGGAACCTTATACAAATAGGCTAACGTTTCTCTTCCCAAAAAACTGCGCTTTTGTAGAAATTGCCGATATCGGTCCTATAGCTGCCATTTTTATAAAGAAAACATTATCATTTGACGAGATATATTCCCCAAATTGGGCATGGGTTATTATGTAAGGCAATAGTGCAATCTCAGAAGAAATTGTCCAGATCGGATCACTATAGCATGACATACGAATGGAATAATCGGTGCACAAGTGCTTGAATTGAAAGCTTTTTCATTTGACAAGATATCTTTACCAAATTTGGCATGAAATTGATCTTTTCTTTTTTATTACAGCTTCAGTGCAAGCCAACTCTTTGTTTGTTAATAAAAAGATAGTTGCATGCGAGTGTTATTGAAAACAATATTATTACTATGAACGAAAACAGCTTAATCATCAGTTCCATAGCAGAATTCCTTAAAGAGATTACCAAAATTCGTCTCTTCAACTGTGAATTCAAAGAGAAGGTAACATATGTTGAGCTGGAGGAAAAGTTCAATTTTTTTAAAGAAATTATCGATACACTTTAATGTTTAATCCATGACGTCATTAGTGCTTTAAAACAACACTCACTCCATTTACAACTTCAATGCAACAACTCAAATCAAATTGTTCAAAATGTGCGTTGAATGCCAAAACGATATTGACTGAAATATATTTAATTATGTAATGTAAGACAAAGAAATTAAATAATTGAATTAAATTGAGTCAATTTCATTAGGCATAAAAGCAAATAAATGTTTATCAAGAAAAACGCTGGCGAAAGTGCGGACGAAAGACACATGTGGATACACCAGATACACAAGCAGTACGAGTGCTCAAAGTAAGCAACTTGTCATAGGAGTGCTATGTAGGAAAATTATCATATATAAAGCGGAATTCCTAAGCTATATAAACGGTAATTTTTGGAAATTAGAAAAAAAAACAATGCATCAATTGTTTTAAGATGATTTAAAGTCTGCATTTAGCTAAAAAAAATCTTGAATTATACTTTTAGATATTGTCCGTCTAATCAGCTGCGGTCGAAAAAATTGGGAAAGGTCGACGTTTGAAAAAACTTGTTGGTCTAACAGCATTCGATTTTGATTAGATAAAAGAATTGGTAGATTATTGGAAGGTCATTGATAGTCATTGAATCATTTGTCTCCGAGTGATCAAGCAAATAGGCCAAAGGCTCTCCATTTCCGTCTGGGTATTGTCATATCCACATGTATGGCATGAGTAGCTATGCACATAAATATATCAACTTCAACACGCCTTACAATGGCAATTCGCCGCTGTTGACAGACCAGACACCGATGGCAACGTTGACAGCGACAAGGACGCAAGCGATACATAAACACGAAAGGATGTGCAATAAAGACAAGAGAGCAATCACATAATTACAACGCATATGGCATTAGCCTCCAAATCCACTCACACACACTTGCACATATCCGAGTAGCAGTGTGCCAATTTTGTGCCAACGTAAGCCTCGCAATTTTGAAACCTTCGTCAGGGTAGACGTGTGCGTGAATTCACTTATTTGTTTGTCAGCACTCAAGGCATGCGTGTTTGATTCCACGTGTTCCAATGTCTGTCTGCTTTTTGCACGCTAATGCCACGTCATATAATATATACTGGTTGCCATGTGTGTGTGAAATTTTATTTTTATTTTGTCAACACATGCGCCTTTTTCTTTGGTCATGCATTTGCGAATGTGTCCTAATCAATAATTTGGTCCTTGACTTTTGTGCAAAGATTACCAGGCCATGGTAAACCTTTAAGATAGTGTGAACAATGGTAAGCACAAGGGATAGCCAATGGCAGTATGACCATACTAAAAACCAAAACAAAGAAAGTATAATCGACAGAGTCAAGTGGTACAGCGATACTTTGAAGAAGAGAGGCGTGAGAAATTTTCTGCTGAACATGACAATATAAATTATTCAGTATAGTTAGGGCAATTTAGGGCAACTGTGAGATTAGTTAATAAGAAGAAATAATCTTTAAATATTTTGGTGACTTATCAATTATATCTTCAATTTAAAAACCGATATCTAATAAAAATTTTTCGATGAAATTATCGTTTCAAACTCTATTACCTAGATATAATAAACTGCAATTTACAGAGGTATAAATTGACAATAAAACATTACATACATTTCAGAAGTTCCTATCAACGTCGCATACCTTCCATGCGATAGGAAGGTGACAGGGAAAGTTTTAAAACTAGTAAGTTTAAATGCCAGAAAGGCAAAGAAGGCATCTTTAGAAGAGCCGTTGAAATATTGAGCTTTTACGACAACACCTCCGACAATGTAGAGGGGCTGCTTGCATTCCCCACGGCGTGTAACATGGTAGTTTGTAGTTCCAGATTTCAGCATTTAAATATCTATAAAGTTACTCCTGATCAAATTGTTCACGTTGTGAGATGGAAGACACACTTTCAGTATGCTAGCCATATGTTCGACCCGAGTACTAATATCGAGTCGGATCACTATCTTTGCAGTCAAGATTTGCACATGCCTCAGAGCAACGAAGGGCGAACGAGTCTATCGAATGCTTAATGTCAAAAAGCTGCAATTAAACCAGACAGTCGCGGAACAGCGCACGATCATCCATCGCGCTTAACCAAAGGAACTTCCATTCTGAGGGCGTATAGGAATTGAGGGACTCCATCTTCCATTGTCTCCATCTACATCTACGGCTGCAGCAGCTATTTGGTATGGTGATGAATACCGCGACGTCACTGTCGGGAAAAATGTAGCGTACAAAGCCAAATCCACCAACTATCTTCAGCGAAGCAGCTAAAGTACTAGCTAGTATGCGGCCTATAGGTATCCAGGGAGACGAATTCACGAGATTATATGAACTATCAGTGCCAATTAAAGTAATCAAAAAAAAAAAAGAGAGGAGAGAAAGAAGAGCATAATTTTAAGGCAACAATGGTGGCAAACCTCAATAAAAGGACGTGGATATCTAGACAACAAGAGCACTTGGATCTCCAACCGACCCAAATATTAAGTACGCATGGGTGTTTCAGTCTGTATTGTTTGATGTGTAGGGAGTCCATAAAGATTCTGAATACGTGTTTTTTCCATTATCCTCGGTTTCTAAACATAAGAGAAAAGTTAGAAACTGTACCAAGTGGTAGTTTAATGGTGGAAAATTTGACTGCACTTATGTGGCAGTCCTCTGATGAGTGGAAAACTGTTCGCGAAGAGGCAACCTCAATCAAGACTATATTTAAAACATAATTAAGACAGTTACAGCAGAATATGCGTAAGTCCGACGTAAAACGTCTTGTCATTCCCACGAAGTAATACCTTTTCTGGTGATTCCGTGGGAAAGTCTTGAGTAGTAAAATCCACCAACGACCAGATTTTTACAATATTTCAAAAACTGGAGAAACAGATTGGCACCCATCACGTTTTTGTCGATTTTGACAGACCAGTCTGCTTATTTGATGCTAGGTTTAAATTTGGTATTCCTGCATTACTCCCATCGTTACGCGAAATGACGCTGGGAGGAACTTCTTCGAGATATTCGATACCAGATGAGGTTTTATACAATGTAATTTCCTGCCTTTTACGTCTTCTTAAATATAAGGCTTGTAAAAAGTGAAATACGCGCTCATCTGTACCGCAGTAACACTGTCTGTTCTAAAAGTTAAATGCCTCTGGGCTTCGCAGATGATATAAAATCAGCGCAGTATTTTCCAGCCAAGAAAGAGAAGCAAAAGAGGTGTACGTACGGTGTTGTGGTGAACGAGGACATGACAAGCAACGTGGAGGTCATATACAATTATTCCTCGCGAGTTGTTGGCAGCTATAAATTTGAAAATATGAATGACTTGGCCTATCTTGGAACTACTAACAATCTAAGCCTGGCGATCAAGCGCAGAATAACATTGCTAACAAGTGTTGATTTGAGAGGCATTACTATTGGGTATTACAAAGCACTTGCATCTCCCGAGGGAACCGCTCGTCGCAAGGTCTATGGAGCCATCTGTGTCAGCGATGAATATCGAAGGAGATGGAACCACGAACTGCATGAGCTCTACGCCAGCATGAATATAGTTAAATGCATAAAAATCCAACGAATTCGCTCTTTAAGCCATATCGTACGCATGGAAGATGATGATTCAGAAAAAGCTTTTTTGATTTGGACAATACAAGTAAGGCCTCCAACGCATCCAATGAAAAAACCAAATATTTATGGACCTGCCTGCTCTTGGGACGTACAACTGGCGTGACCACGTAAAGGATAAAGACGACTGATGAAGTTTTGTGCTCTTGGTACAGACCGATCCACGTTTGTGGAAGAAGAAGAGAGGTTTAAAAAGGAAACGTTTTTGGAAAAAAAATGTAAATAAGAAGGAGGTTATACTACGACCTAACATAGGTTTCAAACTTTGCATGGCCTAGATGTCATCATTGAAGTTTTTGAACTGTATTAAAACTCTCCCCAACTGATAATTTATCGGAATCGCGAAACATTTTTTTTAGTACTTGAACTTGAACATTAAGAGGTTTTTTAGTACTTGAACTGCTGACACAAAAAACGATAAGAGGGTAAGGTTGTACACGTTTTCAAGACCGACGGATCTAGGTATACAAGTATTATCGGATTTCAAGGTATGTTTGCAATGTCTTGGAAACATCCCCTAAACAGTCTTTCTGGAATGTGAGCTAAGAGACCTAAAACCATTTCACTATTTACAAGACTTCCTCCATACACAATTTCCCAGTAATCGGGCTGTCTATTTAGTGAAAAATACAAAAACACCTGTCAGCTTGTCAGTTTGAGTGTGAGAACATCAACGTCACATATTTTTCTGAAAACTCTAAGCAGTCTAAGCAATTCCAACACCGCACTCACACGGTTGCGAAAAAACACTCACGCCGTCATTTACGTCCATCACTCGCGCAGCGACACTGTTTTAATCGATTTTGCCGGTCTTCGCTATCCGACGCTATTTACGTCATGTCACCTGTTTAGTCGATCACCGGAAATATCAAAGCCTGCAGGCGTCTTCTTCCTAAACACACACACACACAAACAAATGCATATGTATATGTGTGCATATTTGATACAGTTGTCGAGTTGCAGATGCCACGACTGCCAACCGTCCCACCGCCACTACGCCACAGCACCACAGCTACCCTGTTTGTTGCCTTTACCTTCTCTATTTGTTTTTCAAACATGCACAACTCAAACACCAGCTGCTGCCATGTCACATTTTATTCAAATCAACCATCAACCGCTGCCAGCATCTACACATCACTCCACTCCCGGGTATTCCTGCCTGATGTGTTGTGCCAAGTGTAATTTCGCTAACTGTCAACCTCACCTGCCACCATCACCACCACCACCAGTGTCATCTGTCGTCCGCGCATTGACTTCATCAGCGTCACAGCCACAATCACAATCCCAATCACCGTTACTAACCACCACCACCACCAAGTTCTAACACGCCAAAGCATAACACACTTCGATACATACCCACTATTCTTCTTCTTGCTCTGGGGAAATTCAATTTTTCATTGCGTATTAAAATTATGACTTTGCTCGTTATTCACTATTCGGTGTGGCATATTTAAGTGATGAACGTGCGCCAAAACCATACACTCGGGTGGCTCGACAGCCAGCCAATCGCTGACAACCGGTTAAGTAAGCAGCCCACAATACTTTGAATTGCCTTCCACCAGGTGACTGCCACCTTCATCACTTCCTGGCCGTCCATGTGGGTCGCTATAGTGGTGTGGTTGGTAGGGTCCTTCCTTGCCGTTGAGTCAATTTGCGTTTAGTTCCAGCACGTTTCAAGTTTTTGCCTGCGCCACCGCTACCTTATCATAGCAACTGCTAGGCGGAAACGGAAACTGTTATAAATTCAATGGGAAGGCAGTAGATGAGATGATAAAACTGACGATGATTAAATAGTTTGTATTTTGCCATTTTCTATCCGAGTATATGGAGTTGGAATTAATTTATTGCGGTGTTGTTGCTGCTGTTTTTATTGCAATCGTATTCTCAGTAATTATTCTAGCAATATTTTATGTACCACATAAGTATATTACAAGCAAATGTGAATTTATGGAGTATTTCTGCTTTTATTTGATATAAGCTTACGCGAATGATTTATTTAATTGAACAGACAATTTCAAATACTGCAGATTCTATGAATAAAATTGAAACAATGTCTGCAATGTCGACAAATTTTAATGTTCATTCTTAAGGACATCAATAATAAGTTTTAGTAAATTTTTCCCCACAAATTTCAATCTAGCACTAGTTAATAAAACTATTATGGATTAGAGGTGAAGAGCAACCTGAGACGATTCAAGAGCAGCTGTTTCAACCAAAGAAAAACAACAGTTTGGCGTGGTTTGTGGGTCGGTGGAAAAATCGGTCCACATTTCTTCAAAAATAATGTCGGTGTGAACGTAACCGTCAATGGCGGCCGTTATCGCACCATGTTAATCGACTATTTGATGCCCGAAATTGGAGCTCCTGACGCTTGGTTTCAACAACACTTCGGTGAGCAAATAATTTCAAGTTTAGGCAAAACATCATGCGTGTCATTCGTCAGTTACCAGTCGAAAGCTCGAACGAGTCAATGAAATTTGGACTCAACGTCCATTTTTAAAGATATAATCTTTAAAAAGAAAAAATGCCGAAGAATATGTTTTCGAATTTAATAAACATACCACATTAAATTTGAAGTTTCTGTGTTTGTTCTTCAAAAAAATATGGAACATCGAAATGGATATATAATGTTTTGCAAAATGTTGAGAAATTGCAGCGTTTCCAAAAAAACTTGGCTGATATTGGCAAATTAAAGCAGAGGTTGACTTATTACATGTCAAGGAAAGTAAAGTTAAGGCTTCACTATATGGGACTTTATTGGTTATTGCACTTCGCTGTCTTGTTCTCTACTTGAATGACATTCGAGAATTTGCTTTTGAGATTTGAAATCAGGAGATCTCTAAGGGAGCCTAGATAGAGAAAAAAGGTGAATCGAATATGAGCTTATGATGGTTTTTAGTTAGCAGATCACAATCAGTTTTTGTATAGTTTCATGTGGAGGGTTGGGACGATTGAACAATTGCTTTCAATTCTAATATTACAAGGCGTACAAGAAAATAATTTAAATTTAAAGCAGTTGGTGGGTCGAGCAGCCATTGATGGTATTCTGATGTAGCAGACCTGAATGTTTTTAATCAATGTTTGTGGCTATAGAAGGAAGTGGCACTTACAGCGTTAAGGACAACTCGTTTCAACAAAAAATATGGTTCAGATTTATTAATAGTTTTTTTCACCGTAAAGGTGAAACTTTATCGAAACTTGTTTAGTTAAATAAGAAAAAGAGATCTTTAAGAGCGATCGCAGTTTTTTAACCTGTTTAACATCAGCTAATCAGATTTGGTTCGGTCTGGTTGATTTAAACTGCGCGCTCAAACCAAATCGAAAATTTTATACAACCTTTTTTATGTTCGTGTTAAGCTTGATCTCTATATCCAATCAATTGCATAGATTTCCAAAAATTGAGATTTGTTTGAAATTTTGTGTTTTCATCCACCCCATTAAAGACGATAACATCGATTGAGTTAAAAGAACAGATTCAAAATCATCACGTTGCCATCGAAGAGATAACAGATGGTGGAATCTATACGTTTTGGTTATTATTTTGGGTATGAGCAGTGTCAATGCTAGAATCTGAATCTTTTGCAGAAACGACATCAAGTTGAGAAGTCGCAAAAGATATATTTGTTAACCTGTCTTCGAGACTGTCCAACAATTTAAGGGATTACATTCGAAAAATCGAAATCGAATTTCTTATTTTTTTTTTTGCTGTGTGTTTGTAATAATAAAAATTGTAATAAAATATGAAATTGTAATAAAATATGAATTGTTGAAAAAGGCTATTATTAACCCGATGAAACCCATGCGACCACTTCACGAATGGAGCTCCAAAAAAGGAAATTTTTTTAAAGGCTATAATAGAGACTTTTATTAAAATATGGCTAAATTTCTTTCTGTCAGGGTCAAATTTAATCGGATGTTATTATATATTATGTACATTCTTTTTGTTGGCAAACATATTCAGTTAAAAATATCTGTAAAGTGCTCAGCAATATTAATAATCGAAGTAACTCCAACGAAAGTATGTCTCAAAACTTACTGAATAATTCATACGTATGTATGTAATGTTAAGAAAAAATATAAAACTATAAATGATTTTTCAACATTTTTCCAAGAAAACATAGTTTCTCACCCACCTTTTTGGATGTGTACCAAGAAATAAAAGTTGTATTTTCAATTACGGAAACGGAAGTGGAAGAATCTACTATAGATAGAAATAATTTGAAAACTTTGCACGAAGAAAAACAATTAAAAATGTACCTAATAAAGTAAGACAACATTAAAGGTACAAATACACGCACATTAAATGATTATAAAATAACTGCTAAGAAGCCTACGCGCCCACAAGAGGTATGACGGTTGGCAAATCTTCTCACTATCATAAACTTTGATGGAAGAAAATATGCTAGAGAGAAAAAATTAAAAAAAAAATATTAATGCAAAACAAACGGAAAAGTTGTCGCGTCTAAGAAACGCAAGAAAGCTAAGCAAAGGCATTTGCAGCTTGTAGACTAACTTGGCACAAATTCTTTGCGACTGAGTTGGCTGGCTGTCTGCCTTGACTTTCAATTTATTTGCTTGTTTGCTTATTTGGCGAGTTGGCGCAGGTCAAGGATGCAACGCTGGGTACTACTTAAATATCAATTTCTGATTGTTTTGCATTTTTGCTTTCTTGGAGAACGCGAAAATTAATTAAACGCACTTCCATTTTGTGTTTTGGCATTTTACACTAATGTTTATTTTAATAGCAGTGCAAAACAACAACAGCGATTCGCAACTCACTCAGCGACTGAATTGACTGAAATCAAGTCAAATAGAATAAACGAAAGAAACAGAAAGAAAGCTATATGTATGTATGTATGTAGGTATATAGATACGAGTGCATTGGAAGGCAGGGAAACTTTTTAAATTAAAAAACTTTTGCCACTTACAACATTATACTCACACGAGCCGAACGGAGGAAGAGCGCGTAAAACAGTGCCGTAGTTGGGTAATCTGTGCGTGGGTACTAAGGTTCTTAAAATCTGCTTAAAAAACTAAAAAGCTTCCATATAAGAACTTGATCTTGATCCTTAAGTTTGTATGGTAGCCATATGACTCAGGCCGTCGATTAAGTATTCATTTAACAAAATCTGTCCTCAAGAGACTCAAACGAAGGGTCAATCGGGCCCGATAAGGCATTGCAACCGATTAAAAGTTGCCCCACGACAACGCCCCGGCTCACACCCCGTTTCTTGTGAACAGCTAGGTCGGCGTCCCAACGATTCCGCAGCCGCCCTATATCCCAGAAGTGGCCTCTCTGGACTTTTTTTGTTTCCTTGCCTGAAAAGGCCGATGAAAGACGACAGAGGGGATACAAGCAGTATGCACCTCGGCTGTCCAGGCTATTCCGGAGAATGCCTTCCTTGACGCCTTCAATGCTTGGAAATCGCGCTGGCAGCGCTGCATCGACGCGGAAGGAGCAAATTTTGAAAGTTTTTAAAGAATTGTACCCCAATCTTATTACCAGAAAAACAAACCCTGTTTCTCCTCCCCCAAAACTCAAATGCGCGTTAGCTCTTTGGTTACTTAGTGCAGACGCTTTCGGAAATGAGTTAAATACTTGAAGCGTGAAGTAAGCCACATGCGTTCAACCAACAGAGCTCTAGTAAAACACAACAACAGTTAAAGCACAACAACAACTTAAGCACAGCAAAAGCTTTGAAGTTCATCATGTTGGTTTGGGTAGACTTCATGAGGGGAGAAACTAATTTGTCAAGCAGATCTTAAATCTCAAAGTTAAGCGAAGTTTCAAAGAGCAGCTTAAGTAGAACGCCCAAGTTAGAAACAACAGGGAAGATAAACAGTGCGGCATAAGTAGGAGTGGAATAGGGAAGTTGTTGAGTGCCTCCCCAAAACCAAGACACATAGCCACTTTGTAGTTAGCTATTAAATACATAAATGTCTGGCGAAATTGTTTGTAGACAATGCCTTACCGAGTGTTATCAATCAGTTACATGTGTACAAATACTTATAATGTTACATAAGTATTTAGCTCATAACGTCTATTATGCTCATTTGGCGAATGTATTGTGTTGGCCTCCAGTTTTCTCCATGTACAAAAGTCAAATGTGTGTTAATATGCACATTTATATCTGTCTACATACACATATGTAGTCATAAATGCCTGCAGGCCACTTAAGTGTGTCGCAGCTGCCTGAACTTTTGTTGAACGCCACAATCTTTCATTCTCTCTCCCATCATTAATTGATTGCTGTCATTTATCGAAGTCATAGGTTTATGCTCAGTGGTGGCTGGGTCACGCCCACACATGCGCCACATGCTTCAAAGTGTTACACAACTGACATATTTTAACCCATCAACATAATGCTTCGAAGAGAAACGAATATCTGTACACATATGAATGCGAACATTCAGCATTGGTGTTCATAATAGGGAAGAATATATATATGGGGTATTCCATACCAAATCGACCACTTTTGAGCCAGACCCCTTTAGATTTTGCTGAAACTTATCCATCCTTTTCTATCCTTTGAAAAACATTTTTGAGAATTTTTTCAAAATTTTTTGTCCAGCTGCAAAAAAGTTATGAATTTTTCAAAAAAAATGGCTTTTTTTATTTTCAAATAGCCAATTATCGCACTTTATAGGTTTTTCCTTTAATGGCGCTTTGTGGGCGTGGCAGTAGTTCGATTACGCCCATATTATATTTTTCCTTACTTTTTTTACCAGGAAACATATTCGACAAGTTTCGTCTAGATATCTCAATTTTCACCCGAGTTACAGCTTGCCCGAAGGAAGACAGTCACTCAGATTTCAATTCGTCTCATCAACCTGACCATTTATAGTATACATATAAACCCAATATCTAACTCGATTAGTGTTCGATGATATATACAACCGTTAGGTGAACAAAACTATTAAACGCTGTAACAAGATGTTGCAAGAGTATAAAACAGCCAATGGAAGAGACCATAACTACAGGAGATATAAAAAATATATTTGGCATATTTTTAGAGCCATTTAAATAATCTAAAAAACTTGTCTACCCGATTTAAACAATAAATTTGTGCAGATTTACCAAATTTAGACCTTTTAACTCGCAATTGCTCACACAATAGATAAGAACCGTAAACTTGGAAAAAGGAAAGAAATAAAGCTAAAAAGGTGAACGTGCCAATTAAGGAGCAAAATCGTTATAAAATGAGTCAATTCATAAACGTTGTGACTATATTGTGCAGCATGACAATCTCATTTGAAGCATACCTTTAGGCGCGAAGAAGCGTAAAAGAGACATAAACCAGTATATGACAAAGAAAAAAGAAAAAAAGAAGCACGTGTGCAAAGTTGAATAGAGAAGCGCCTATAAAAGCACACTTTCGTAGGCAGGCACGCACGCACACACATATGTACGTTGCATAGAAGAACATGCATGAATGCCAAAAAAAAAGTCGAATTCACTGCAGTGACTTTGCAGAGTTCAACAAAGAGAGCAAACAGCTGGCAGTTTAGCTGCGTATGCGTGAGTGCTTGTTGACGCCTGTCACGCCAAAGGCTTTTTTCAGCAATTTCGCCTTTTTTCGAACACACTTTTCTTAACAGCGCTTTGTTTGTTGCCGGCCAAATGAAGCCACTGCGAATGATGTGTATAGAGAACATAAAAAAAAAAACATTAAAAGGTGCAAAAGAAAAAAATTAGATGAGCTGAGCTGAGTTGAGTTGTTAGCTGCATATGTGATGGTTGTGAAAAGTACAAAGTATGCTGGCAACTGCTGGCTGGTGTGCTGTCATCAAAGAGTGTTGCCAGTATGTGCTCTCCGCCACTCTTGTTGCTCATAAATCCATATGTGTTATGGCATTTTTTTCCTTTGGCAAACACAGTCGCTTTATAATCAGCTGGGAAATAAGCGTGCACACGTGTCTCTTTTTGTTGTTGCTTTCGAGTTTTTTTTTGTATTCTGCCATGTTCACTTTCTTATACACGCCTTCTCGCACATTTTTTGTTTGACAGTAGTTCAGCAAAGTGACATCGTGTCATCATCATTGTAGCTATTTGGCAACGCCAAGCAACTAACAGTTAATAAAAAGGTCGCATTTTTCACTTTTTCACGTAGTTACTACTTTATTGCTTGTTTGGCTATTCACGTTTTCCCCTGGATTGTATTTGCGACGTGGACGAAATATCTTAATGTCCACCAAAGGTATTTGGACCTGAGGGAGAATGGGACAAAAGGCAAATAATCGCATGTGAGCTTTGTATGTATGTATTCATTTACATATCGTCATTGCTCTGTGGAATCTTATTCAGGGACGAATCACAATGATGCTGGTAACAATAAGACGTAAATGGAGTCTGGAGCTTTGAGCTATTAAAAGCGTGATTTCGAGGTTGGGCAATAATACATACATATGTCATTCTCATGTTAAACATAGTGAAGGTAATAAAGCCATGATTAATCCAAGTTACATCAAATACCTATTTTAGTAATTATGATGTACTAGGTAGGATGAAATTTTCATATGGCTTCTATGCAAGAGCATTACTTGAATATAATCGATATGCTTTTTGAATGTAATTATCATAAGTCACATGTACCTCTTAGCTCTAGAATATTACTTATTTTGTGATATATAGTACATATAGATGTGTGAGTGGCAGTCATCTTGGTTCAAAAAGGGGGTGATGAACCACAGCATAAAAAACTCATAAACGGTGACCCTAAACTGAAGTTGATCGAAATGGCTAACACTTCTGAAATAAAAAAAAGAATAATCTTGCTGTCATCCAGTCATCTTTTTAGCAAGAGTCTGATATTGACACCCTTTATACTCAATACATTAACCAAAATATGTTGAGTCTATCTATAAAGGATGTTGAGATCCTCCGATTTTCCAGTATCTTAAATTTTTCGATGTTATCTATGATTTCATTGAATACTTTGTGCCACTCAAATTCTCTTCACAGAAACATATCGATATTTTTTATTGATTCGGTTTGCGTGCTGTGTAAATAGATCAGTCCGGGTCAAAGTTGATCACATGATATATCATATTATTTTCAAAGGATCTATTATATTCAACTAAGTTATGATTTTAGAAAATTTCCGTCGACAGCTAAAAACAGAAATAGGATCTGCTACCACGCATCATTCGTAATGTGACACCCTTCCCCTGTTATTTACTAAAAAATAAACTAATAGTGAACACCAATGAAGTATTTAGTTGAACCAAAATGATGAATTCTGCCATGAACAAATTATTGAATAGCGAAAAAGATATTGGATAGAGAATGAAAGGAGGGAGCTCAAAAGCAAAATCTCATAGAAAGCTGTTTGATTTCAAGAGATATTTGCTGCTTTGCAGTAAATATTTGTTACTTTTCTTAAATGTCATATGAAAATAAATTTCCATAACCACAAATACTTTCCATTTAAAAATACAATCACAGTAAAAATATAGAAAAGGGAAATATACAAATTATTTGAGTAAATTGTTGCTTACTCACCGCACTGCAGGAACTTCCAATATATCCCATTCGACTGATGTGTAAAATTCTGATAAATCAACACCAACTTCAACAACGTTAGTGCCGTTCAGCTCGTCGATATGCCGCAGGTCAACCTGAAAAGCAAACAAATTATTAAATAAATGTGATGTAATTAATATTTAATATTGTGTAAATATCAAACAACTAATTGCAAGATAAATAAAGAGCATAATTTGTTTGCTAAATAACAACAGTGGATTTTAAATATTTTTCTCCTTTAATTTTTTTAAACATTAAAATAAAAAGAAAAAATGAATATTTTTTGGGTTTTTATGCAATTTTTTGCTTTCACTTATGTTTAGTAATAAAACATGTGGACATACATATAGTAGTACATATCTGTCAAGGTTATGAAATATGAGAACTTTCGATTATGTGCGACCACACCAATAGAAAACTTCAAAGATAAACATCCAAAAATAGCTGAAGTTGTAAGGATTCCTTAATTTCTTATTTATATAGTATATGCCGGAAAAAGTATTTATGCTCATTATTATTTTTTCTACTGCGAATAGTTTATAAATATATTGTGTATATATAATTTATGTTTAATATAACATATAGCTTTCATTTACATAAGTATAGTAAGACGTAATGGAAAAAGTCGAAATATCCCTCGAAATTTAAGTACATACTATACAGCAGCCTATCTATTTGACTTTTTGCCCTCTTTTGTCATAATTTTTTTTTCAAACTTCGCCGAATCACTTCAAAGCAATCAAGTAAAAAGAAGCCTCAGAAAATCAAACCAGCAAATAAGTAAGTAAAGGAAGAAGAAAATAAAATTCATGAAGAAGAAATAAATTAACATAAAATTATTCAACAAAAATCGCTGATTGGTGATGATTGGCTAAATCAAATCACAAAGGCAGCACAAGTACTGGCCAAATTTATAATGTAGTTTAAGATAGAAGATGAAATTACAAGCAAGATATAACTAAAGAACTTAATATACACGTAGAGATTTAAGTTAAAAAATATATTATGAGTATTAAATTGCAAATATCTTTCTACTTAGGAAGGAATGGGAGAAGTTATTGTATTGCCGGTGTTAGTGTAGCGTTTGAAAATATATACTCTCTAGTTGACACTGGCATCGAGCTACAGGGCTACAGCTATTAACAAAACTATTTTCATGTTACAATAACTTTATTCAGATTCGAAATTTAGATTGTTAGTGAGAGGGATCGTTTTTAAAATAAAACAAAAATTCCGCTAGGCACAATCATTATAAAAATCAATTGATGTATAGGGAGTTCTTTTTAGAGGCATAGTTTTCAGAATGGCTGCTAAATGCGCCATTTTTTAATATTTTGAGCTTAGTTATGAAAAAGTTAAAAATACTTGGTAAGTTAATTCCAATATCAATTTAACTGTGACTTTGAGGTTTAAGAAGTATGTAGATAATAAGAAAAATTTCATATTATCAGGGCTAATCCATTTTTTTTTCAGCGAGAGAAAGTTGTATCTGATATCGTTTGCATGCCAAATATAATTATGGTGAAAAGTTTTGGAGGGACAAAACAATCGTTGTCCCTATTAAAAAGCGAAGATCTCTTGCGGGCTTGAGGCCCTTAACACTAGGTGGCAGGGAGTTGGAGGTGTCTAAAAAGGTGACATTGCTTGGCCTAAGTTTAGACTCAACCTTACGGTGGAATAGACACGTGGAATTAACACTGTCCAACGCCACCAATACACTCATGATATGCAGACGCATAGCCTGCAGATCCTGGGGCTGCGAACCAGATATCATAAGATGGGTGTATACCATGATCATAAGTCCTATTGTTACTTACGAAGCGGTTGCTTGGGCAACTAAGGCAACGCAGTGTTCGGTAGGACACTCAACTATTGAAGCTGCAAAGGTTCGTCTGTACAGCAACTACAAGCACCGTAAGGAATTAGAGTAAGCATTGCGGGACCGCATACCAAACTACCCATGCCAATGGGCTGTTTTCTGAGAATCTTTCAAACAAGAGTCTTTGCTAAAAATCAGTGTGCAGAAATCAATCTCCACCGCAACTATCGCAACTTAGCGATAGTCTAGCGCACTAAAGGCGATCTAAGCTTATGAGGTCAAGGAGTGTATTGGAAGGCTGTGAAAGCTGGGTTTCCCACTTTAGTTTACTCATAAGCAAGAATCTTTGACAGAAAAGCCAGCTATGTGAGTGAAAAACTAATTTTGAGGGTAAAACCATGCAATTACGGTAAATTTTATAAAGGAGTGCAGAGAAAAGAGTGGAGAGAGAACAGCATTATCAGCAGAGAGCAGAAATGCACAATATCATCGGTTCTTTATTTGAAACGTTAGATTGGTATGACATTTAGTTTTTGAAGATAAGAAATGATAAAGCTCCCTCGAGACAAACTCCGTCTTCTTGTCGCGCTCTATACAATACAGGGCGCTGCAGGCTCAGGAAGCTCTTGTACAAACTGCCGCTTTTGCGACATGGAATAGAAAATTCCAGAACCTCTGATTCTAAATTTCCCAGCAATTTATGGAAGCAGTCTTAAGGCCCTAGGTTCCATCTACGTGGACAGGGATCAGAATCACCTCAAAATGGCTCAGAATCCTGAATTGTTCAGAATGTTGGACCTTTCGCCATCTTGATATAAGGAACCACAATGTCACCATAGGTCGCAGTTCTTCCATTTTTGGATAAAAAAGTCTTGTTAGCATCGAACGATAGCGATCGCCATTCACCGTAACGTTGCGTCACAGCATCTTTGAAAAAGATAGTCCAATGATTATATGGGTACAGCACACCAAACAGTGCATTTTTCGGGTGCATGGGCAGTTCTTGAACGGCTTCTGGTTGCTCTTCACCCCATGCGGTTTGCTTATTTATTGAAAAACCTACATCGCTAAAAACATTTAGCGCAGAACTACCGAACACTGATTTTGTTGGATTAAAATTCAATGATTTGCAGTGCTCGGTTTCCCAGGTTAGTTTACTCATAAGCAAGAATCTTCGACAGAAAAGACAGCTATGTGAGTGAAAAACTAATTTCGAGGGTAAAACGAGGCAATTAAGGTAAATTTTATCGATAAATTTGTATTTTAGACTTTAGAAATAATTAGAGGCTTTCAATATATAATTGCTACACAAATCATACAGAACTTTGGGCATTGAAGAAGAAAGAAAATTCACATTTCAATATTAGAAAGCAGCGGTCCCTGTAACATCACGAATTCACTATTAATACTTATATAAGTACGTAAATAATGGTTTTTATTAGTGTTTATTATTGCGCTTGTAATCTAACGCTAAATGCAATGCAAATATTTGGTTTCGTTCAAATTTAGCAACTGTAAATAAATCACAGGCGAGTATAAATCGAATTAAATGTTAACGCTGGTCGAAAAGATTTATTTACACTTTACTTCCGGTACATTGACACGATGTTGTTGTGCTTTGAAAATTTAACGCATTTGTTTGTGTTTAGCTCAATACACAATTCAAAATTTACATTTATTTCGTTGGCGGATTTATTCACTTGTGCATGAAATTGTTGACAAAGAACTAAGAAACGCGGATATTGGGAGAAGACTTTGACTATTAGCTGCACTGGCTGTGGTAAATAGTGGACTAAAGTATTGGTGATGAGACTTGTACTAAGTTTTTTAAAAAATTATGCTATGCGCCTAAATGTAGGCAACACATTTAATAGAGGAATATGGAATTAAACAGTAGGACTTAATATTATTTGAAATTAGACAATTCATCGCCAAAAATTTCGTTCAAAACTACCTAATGTTGTATACTTAGACACCATATATCCATAACTGCACCTTTTCCTCATACAAATTTTTATTTCACCGTATTTTATCGCTTTTTCCATTGTTAGCAACAACACTGCGTACTCCATCAGGCGCTTAACGCAATATTTATTTTCCTTTCTTTGCAATTTTTATGCACAGCACTTTGACTTCGTTTCTGATATTCTGGAACGCATTAGTACCAGGAAATGCTGCCGGCTATACACGATTGCGGAAGTTAGCAACGGATGAGCTGCTTTCAGAAACGTGTTTAAAATTTATGAAAAAAGGAAAATACAAAAATATGGAGAGTAGTGTGAGGAAGTGTACACACCGAAGAGTGCAAGAATGACACGAACTTTTTTTATTAAAAAATATACAGGAGAATTTTGAAAGTTGTTGTCATCTTATTTTTTTGTTGCTTAAAAAGACTATTTTTAATTTTGAGCAATTAAGGCGAGACGTGTTGTGCATCTGATACTATAGTTGTTTGTGCGTTAATCTGTGTGGCATACTTCTAGGCGCGTAGCTTTTATTTTTAGTAATATGGTAAATTCACTTAGCGTTTGTACTTCTCAAACGATTAATGACATTAATTATTCTAATAGAGTTTGAGTGTGCGGTTTTAAGAAAACCATTTTGTTTATTTTTGTAGAAAAAAGTTTATCGTTTTAGAATATATTCTTTAAAGCCTTCAAAATATACTAAAGTCCAAACTAAAAAATATCAATTAAAGAAAAAATTGACCAGCAGCAGAGACAAACAGATGTACAGCTCTGATGACAGCGGCTACGCTGGCTAGGTCTTGTTATCCGAATGCATGAAAACACTCCAGCTCTGAAAGTATTCGACGCAGTATCCGCTGGGGGAAGCTGAGGAAGACCTCCACTCCGTTGGAAAGACCAGTTCGAAAAGCATCTGGCTTCGATTGGAATCTCCAGTTAGACCCAAACAGCGAAAAGGAAAAACGACTTACGCGCTGTTATTAACTCGACTAAAACCGCGTAAGCGGTGTCTACGCCAGTAAAGAAAGAAAGGATACACATTTAGGCGAAACCCCATATCTCAGTATGTACTCGACCGACATCGACGAAATTTGGCACAAATATTCTCTAGACATTCCTGTGTTCCAGTGCGAAATTAGAGTACAACCACGCATACTTCCCAACTAACAAAATTTTAAATTCCATCTGATGCTTTTATTTTCTGGTTATTCAATGATATATCATGGTGCAAGAGTATGAAATGTTCAATGTTACACCCAAAATACCTATGCTTCCATACTTATTCCAGTTTCGTTTAACAAAGTTGCATCTGATGCATGTTCGCGCTTTGCAGTCAATGAACGTTGCGACAGGGGACATGTGCCATTTTCGAAAAGTCAAAGTGTTCAATGTGAAATGTGATTGAGAGAAAGAGAGCTTGAAATGGAAATCAGAAATTGAAATGAATTTGAGGTGGTCAACGAATTTTCAACTTTTTCTGACAGAAAACCTTGCAGTGACATATGCATTTCGGTATACATACATATGTATGTACACATAGTTTGTAAGTTTATCAAAAATGTCATTTGCTTTTCGATTGTTGAATTGGTAATTGGTTGCTTTGCATGCTTGATTTACCTTACAATGCCTCTAAGGTGTTAATTGATAGGCAACTGACAACGTGGCTGCATTTGTGATGAGCCTGTGGTCGTTTTGTTTTGCAAATTAAGTTGAGTGTGTGGATTGTCACATTTGTTAAAGAGTACATTAAAGAGTTAAATTAATAGAATAAGTTGGAAGTTATTTAGTCAATGAGAGAGATGGTTAAAGTTTAGTCGAATAATATCGAAACTTTTCAAAATAAATAAGAATAAATAGACTTCATAAATGTGAAAAAATAGTTCATTTTATGACCGAACGCGAAAAGGGGAATACATATATGCAGCTCTTAAATGCGAATGGCAAATTTTGCTTTTAGCACCTAAAAATTTTACAACCAAGAATTTGTATGACTAATTTTATTTCTCCGGGCAAATGGCGGAAATTTGGCGAAATACGTGAAAAGTTACATATTTACCATTTACTTGAGGCCACTTCGCGGCGGCGTCGTAAAAAATTACATAGCCAATGGATAAACAATTTTGTAAGCACGGCGAAAGCGTAGTAAAATGAAAACTTGATGGCGACATAATGCTCTAGATTATTATGTACATATGTATGTTTGTTGCCGCGAAAAAATGTGAAGTCGTAAAAAAGACACTTTTTGCCATAAAATTTACAATGTGACGAGTCACATCAGCCGTGAAGTGGCAGCGCGAAAGTCACTGTGGAAAGTGAGTCAAACAATGAACAGCTGAAAGCATGCAAATTATTTAAATGAAAATCAGTTTGTAGGAACACCAAACGAAGGCCTAAAAGCTGCAGTTTCACGTTGAAAGTTATTTTAGAAGTCCTTTAAAGTTTTAAATTATGTAAAAGGACATACTACAACTTTTAAATTTGTATAGGTCGGAATGATAATATACAAGAGATACTCGTATATATGTATATGTAAATCGAATGATATTATTCTACATGGAGGACAATCCAGGAATTATTGGACAGCCGATACCTAAGCCGCTATGCTTTCATGTGAAATTTCAAACACAGCACGACTCAGATCGAGATTTTAAAAATTATTCATAAAAACAACTGCATCAAACTGCAAGGTTGCATTTGGTTCTTGCATATGTGTAAAGATTTCGTTATCATTCTTGGTTAAAATTGTGTTAAAGCTAGGAAAAAATATTGAATTTCAACTTTTGTAGAAGAGTCCAATCAAAAATTATTTATGTGAAGTATTGGACGTCATTAAGAGACATTGCTTTTAATACATTGGTTGTCAGTATATCACCACTGACTAGGACAAAAATCTACTCCCAGGTGCCTAGCCAAAAAAGACATGTTGCGCTTTGGCAGTAGCGTATATCACCGGTGATACGTTAGCCCCTGGGATAGTTTTTTTGTCGTGATCACTGGTGTAAAATTGTTGATTTTGTGGACCCGGCAACATACTAGATTTTTTACAGGACTTGTGCTAAATTATGAAAGAACCAATGTTAGTGGAAAAAAATACTGTTGTTCAGACTGAAATAAAATGACAGAAAGAAATGGAGCTATGGCCACCGGAAGAAAAGACTGTGCAATGCGTTAGTGAAAATGCGAAGCATATAGAAATTTAACATAACTAAATTTTGGTACTATTCATCAGGCTTTTAACTTAACTGGAATTCTAATACATAGTAATACGACATTTTGCATCTACAGAAAAAATCATTGCGAATATGGACGGCAATCACTAAACTTCTAGTAAAGGCTTATAACCTTTAGAGAACAAGTATACAGGCAACTAGTGATCAAATAACTTAATCTCTCACTTAATCCGACCAGATTTTTTTTGTATTTGCAAGGCAAGCGGTTCGGCAAGTTTACTAAGACTAAGAAAAAGATCAAAAACAGTTTATAAGAAGAAAAACAACTCAGTATTTTTGTTATAGATCTTTTATGATGAACAGGTTTAGCTAAGCAAAAGTGAAAAAATTGGGATTTTAGTTGAAAAGACGAAGAGAAACCTAGGCGGGCAGAATAGTTGCAAGATGAGTAGCCTTAAGCATTACTCGATAAATATTGTTAGCAAGCACGGAAAGATTTCGCATAACCATTCTCAAGCAGCAATTTTAAAACATTTAAGCGGAGCTGAATGCATTCAATAGCAAGAAACTGGGTGCCGAAGTGAATTGGAGCCAGGAGAGGTTGTAAGACGATTTTGCATGTTAGAATTGCCTATAAAATGAAATGATGTACGAGGAGCAGACAAACAACCTGGAGGTCAGACACAAATTTTCCTCGCGTCTTGGGAACTACATAAGTCAGTTTTAGCACCCATTTAAAAATTTGAAAAAATGAAAGACTCTATCTCGGAAGCAGCTTAAATTCCATTAACAAGCTAAGCTTGGATATCAAACGTAGAATAATATTTGCCACAAGATGCTACTTTGTAATCCATAAGCAATTAAGAAGTTTTATGGACTCGGTCCAAGCCAAACCACGGATTTAGAGAAGAGGTTTTTACATATAAAATTGTTTTCCATACAATTACAGGTAATGTTCAAGCTATAAATATATGTATAGCCAACAAAAAAATCAGTGTCACAAATTAAAAGAGAAAGAGAATATAAAATTAAAAATCATTTCGCAAATCTCTAAATAGCAAGCGTTTATTTAGCTAAAATCTAATTAAAATATTCTGCGAAAACACACCTCTACATTATATAGCCTAACCTGGCATGCCATGAATCAGTCTAATTTTTATGCCACATTTTGCATCCAACTCGATTAATTATTTATGCATTACAATAATATATAGAAATATTTATTTGTGCGTGTCTGTCTGCTTGCAACTTTTATGCTGAAAATCCGAAACAATGCAAACGCAAATATTTATTCGTTGTCAGCGGTGTCATGAAGTCAGCGGTGATTTCAGCAACAAAAGCAATAGCAAACAAAAAAACAATTGAAATAGCTATAGCAACAACAACAACGGTGTAAAATATGAGATTGCATTTAAATTGAAGTGTCACATCTGCGCACTATAATATTCCACCTACAAACACGCGAGCGCTCGTGCCATAACAACCGCCACCACCAGCACACGGCTGCACGTGGCGTATGAGTAACCTAGCGCAATGAATTTATGCAAAGCAATGCGAATGCTGTGAGTGAGGGACACAATCAAATAAGCTGGGGGCAGTAACAACTGCAGCTGATGCCAATTGCTGGCATTAACATACCGTGCATGTATAGGCTGTTGTTGGTTGTTGTTGTTGTTTTGCTGATGTTCGGTTGTTGCAAATACCTGTATGAGTGTGCAAGCGATTTATTATTTCTGCACGTGTTGTTGTTGGTGACTGTTGCTGTTTTGGTTGTGGTTGTTGTCTCTACAGTTGGTGTTATTAAATTGCAAATTTAATTTCATTTGCTTCACGTGCCGCACTTCACCTGCCGCCAGCCTAGATGGCATAACAAGAAGTGGAAATATTTCATTACGTTTCGCTTCCACTTGCATGATTTTCCATCATCAGCACAGCACCGCAATCCAAGGGCAGGTGAGAGAGGCAACAATAAAAAAAATAAAAAATAAAATGTTGCAAGTAGTGTATAAGACGAGCGATATGCCGAAGCATTTCATTTATTTCCCGCTCCAATTGTTGCCGTACACCATTTCGGCGTTGCGCCACCACCGAAGATGCTTTTAATAACAATTTACGCCACATCAGCTCATCAGCTAGGCGGTGTCGATGCGCTCGGAAGGCTGGCACTGCGAAGTCCTCTGCCTCGGAAACTTTTGGCAGGCCACTATAAGTGCTTCCTGTGCCACGAAATTGCTTGCCACCAGACTTTCTTCTGCGCTCTACCACCATCTCCGCGATTACCTTGGCTCCCGCGCCTCTACACCGGCGCTTGTCGTGTTATGCGCTTCAATTGTCTGCAACATGAAAACCCAATTTCGATACTTGGCAGCCGTGAATGCTGCGAAATCGCATTCATAGCGCTCAGCTCACTTTGGCGGCAATCACTTTTGGTCCGCCTGCTGATGCCGCAAGCTCAGCTGGTCCGATTGCTGCTGCTCCGCTGAAGTTGATTTTGTGCGATTGCACGTGGGTGTCTATAAATGGCGGAATTGCGCTTTTCTTTCGTTAGCGGATTTCATGGAATTGGCATTTCAGTGGCACGCCGCACTGTAAGTGTCTTCGCACTTGCAAATAGTTACTGTTGTTTGTGGTGTTATTGTGCACGTTTCGCGATATTTAGTGGTTGCTTGGTTCTGAATGTGATCAGTAAGGGTTTAATTTGATTACTTATTATATAATTTATCATTTCAGGTAGTGGGTGTCTAGAATTTACGGATATTATCAAGGCCGTGGAGTATATTCTTGTAGTAGAAAAAAGAGCTTTCTATTTTCTCTTTTTTTCTTCGTGTATGAGTGAGAGTAGTGTTCTCAAAAATGCATTGAGAAGCCTTTTGACCTCTAGATAGATAAATAAATATCTCTACGGATGGCTGGACGATGGAGTTGTCTTTGCTATTCTGAAAGGCACGGAGCTGCTCTCTATTACACTTGCTGATAATTCCATAGTCACCATATAGGTAGAGAGCCCAGCAAGGCCGTAATTTCGTATCGAACATCGAAGTGTCTTGGGAAGCAGGGCAGAAGTAGAAAGTGTTGCCAAAAGCAAATAATTCTACTTCTAATGGATGCCAGGCCACAAAAGCATCGAGTGCAATGAAATACTTGTAGTAAACAAGATTGCCAAACGCATGCATTGTCTATACGACGATCTGAACAGAAGTAAGGTAAAGAAAATTAAATCCCGATGGAACTAGCTACCTGGGTGCAAAACTGCAAGAGTCATGTGCAAAGCGGTAGAACGGAAGTACACAAAATTCCAATTGCCATTTGATAGAAGATACTGTAGGAACATTATCAAAATACTAACTGATCACTGCAAGAAATTGTCTTTGGATGGATCAACAAATGACAGGTCCTTAGGTAGAAAAGGATGTAGACAAAATTTTAGGTTGATATTCAAATACGGAGGAACTTGCAAACGGACATGATGAATTCGAATCAGTTCGCTACGCTTGTCGTTTATAAATATATTTAATAGAGTCTTCGACGTGTCCTCCCGGGTGTTAAAAACCATTAGTCAAACTTAGTATATCTTGTGTAGGGTACAAAAAATACGAATATTTTAAATAAGGAACCATTTTTGAACATGAGACTGCATGAAAACGGAATTTTCTCGGCATTTCTAAAACTGTGGCAATGTTTTGGAGCTTTTGGGAAAGTGAAAACAGATAAAATACCTGACTTTAACTTAATTGTCACTAAATATTTTGAAAGTTTTAAGCGTGTACTGCTGTAGATTATCTCGCTAATGCCATCGGATTCGATTTTATTCACCAAAAACTCTAGAAAGCATAAATATTTGACTGAAAAGGCTTGAAACCCGCTTTGACACTATTGCTCTCATCGACAGAAAAAAACTGAAAATATTGTAATATTTGAGGCATTGAAGGTAAATTTCAAGTATTCGGATGCTTTTAGTCTACATAGATATTTCTTGGAGTAGAGTTTCTATCGAGCATTAAATCTAAATCTGAGAAAAATCTTATTATCAAATAAGCGCTAAATATAAAGGGTTTCAGAAAGTCATTGGCGGAATAAAGCTGACAAGTAAGTCGGATTATAAGGAATTAAAAAAACGTTGTACAAAAATGGAAAGTTGTTTGGTGTAAAAAAACGTTGTGGAACAGCGTTTGTCGCATATAAAAAAGTAAAACTGCGTAAACTATTACAATCTGCATACCACCCACATCGAGTTGATAAAAATAATTTAAAAAACATAAATTAATAGTCACACAAATGTGCATGAGTTTCCATTAAAACTTCCAGATGTAAAAACTTTATTCTAAACTAATCGAAAATCCCTTGCTTTTCTACTCTTCAGTAAATTTCAAACGAACATGAAACAAGCAATTAACGATTCGAGTCAATTAAACATTTGATTGAGTTCAGTTTACTCAGACGAATGAGGTTGCAAATGAAAAACGTGTAAAAAATAAAAGAAAACCGTAAAAGACGCACACACAAATCCAGTTGAGGTGCTGAGCTTACAGGACGCGAGTTAACTACTTACATAACTCCATATATACCCGTATATATAGGTATACATATGTATATAAATATACGAATGTATGTGTGGCAAAACATAAAATAGCATAAAAACCGGTAAAAATCCAATAAGTAAATCCAATCGTACTCGTGGCTAAATTTCAATTACAAACTCACCTGAAAGCCATCATATGTCCAGCTGCCGAATTTCATCACACACGTCTGTTCGTCGAATGGAAAGTACTCGACATCGATTTCGCAGGAGCTCTTATAAATCGCCGGTGGCCGCCACTCGACGCGCCCCGTATAGTTGAGAGTGGCCTTTGTGGCCAACGTCACTTCGAAATTGCCATCGGCGCTGTGGCGGATAAAGCAGCAGTGAGTGGTGGTGTTGCGGCGCCGGTGGCGATGGTGGGTAAAGATTGCAAAGAAAAAATGTGAAAAAGAAGTAGTTAGCAACGGACACGGTGAATTATTGTAAAAAACTGATTTGGCTGACTCGTGGATGGTACAAAGGTATTGTAAATTTATATGTATTTGTATGTAAGGATATGCTTGGAAGTGGATTTATTGTATGTCTGGTTGTAGAATCAAAAAGATTGAAGAAGATTGAACACAATCAAAAATTTGTAAATACTACATATATTAACATATATAGCAGTGTATAAAAAAGAGAATATTTATAGTCTATATAATGCTAAAGTTAGTTTAACAATGGCTCATTGTCTGGAACCATTCTATATAGCTAACTGCCTTTAAAATGATATAACAAAAGATTTGAAGAATTTGAATTAAGGATTTATAGTAAACTTGGGGATCGGTAAATTTGGAAGTAGTGAGGTAATACCTAAACTTTAGCTATAGATAAATAAAACAAGAGCTTAAATTGTCCGTTAACATAGTACCTATTAGACCATGGTCCACTAAGGAGCAAGTTTCCAGAAATCAGATAATCTCAATAAGGCAATGTTGAGCGGACCGATTGGAATATAATAACGGGGTGGAAAAGGGGAAAGTAAATTATTATCGAAATCACTCAACCGGTAGTCCAAGAAACCTGTTGTTTCAATAAGGTCGGTCATGGAGCTAAGAGCTTATGACGCATGCAAAGAAATGATTAGATTCATGCGGAGACTCATTGCTTGCAGAACATAGGTTTAGTATGAAGATCGATTCTGAATAAGTGGGGGGTTAAAGAGTTACAGTATTCAGAACGAAGATACACAAGCGTCAATTTACCATAGGTACGTAAGATAGCTCTTCTGCTGCTAAAAATGTTGTTTTTACTATGAGTTCCGTCCCAAGGTAATGAATGCAAGGATGATTCATGCGAAAGCATCACAGCATACACTTCTTGAGGAGAAGTTCGTTACGTTCCTAAACCAAAAGAATAGGTTCGCGCTGGGTAGGTGTTTGATGGAAGACATCAACAGATATTTTGTTATAAGACCGGGTGCTGTGCTCTGAAAAGGCCGAAGCTGCGTAAATTATGACCTGCTAGCCGAGAGTCTTGTAAGTTACCAGCAATGTTTCTTTGTTGAAGAAACGATAAGGTTCTTGATGCTGCTGTTTACTTGCGAACATATGTCATTGATTCCGTCGCACGCCATCAATATCACGCAATCATCAATGATAAGGTAATAGAAATCCTCTCTGATTTTAGAAGGAGTTTCGAGATGAAGCAATTGATAAAGGAGAAAAACTTTCCTAAGGTAGGTATGAATCTTATATTTGAATTCCTTTTTTCAGCTCTTTAGAGAGCGAATAATCATGAAATCAATATGATACTATGCGGCTTTAAAGATCGTCAAATATACGTAAGAAGGCCGTTCGTGTCGGCCTGTGGATATATACCTCGTTTTTCAACTCGAAATACAGTGATTATGGTTTCAGAAGAAGAAGCAAACACGAAACTTTATTTAATAGAGGCTGCCTTCGGTAGATAATGCAAATGTTCCTAGCTCCTATGCACCTCTTTTAACGATTCGAGGCTGAATTAAAACCTGTAAGTTCTTCAATTTGAAGTAGTCCGGCAAGCATACCAGCAAATACTGAATATTTTTCAATTTACCATGGGCTACTAGATTAACTAGTATTTAGTGTGTTTTTATTCTAATTGAAAATAAAGTCTTTGATTAAAGGGAAATCAGTATATTCGCTAAATGAAGGATTAAGGAAACTAAAGGGGTATTCAATAAGGACGCTACAAAAGTAAAACGATTAAGACAGAAAAATGTTCTCGTGTCAGTGAGACTCTTTGTCTGTGCCAATAGTGTCGAGAATATTGGAAGACCCCAATCAGTCTCTCACACGCCGTTCTCAAGCGTTGGGCATCTCTGTGACGTCGTTGTGGTGAATTTTGTGGAAAGATCTTGGCTTGCATCCTTACAAGTTCAAATTGACGTAAGAGCTGAAGCCGTTTGACCATCAGAACCGTCGTACGTTCGTGAATTTGGCTGAGCAACAACTTAAAAATTATCCGAAATTCTTCAAAAAATCATCATCAGCGATGAGGCTCATTTCTAGCTGAATGGCTTCGCCAATAAGCAAAATATGCGTTATTGGTCAGACAGCAATCCATACGTACTCCATGAGTCACCATTGCATCCCGAAAAATGAATGTTTGGTGTGGTATATGAGCCGGCGGCGTCATTGGGCTGTATTTCTTTGTGATGATCAAGACCGGCACGCTACTATGAATGGGAATCGCTATCACTCAATGATAACTAAAAATGATATGGGTTTGGACAATATGTGAATCCAAGTTTGGTGAACGTGTTATCTCACGGAATGGCCCAATCAATTGACCGTCTCGGTCGTGTGATTTGACGCCGGGGTTACGTTAAGTCTATGGTCTATGCCAATAAACCAACTTCGATTGATGATGATGATTGGAGTAATAGTTTTTGCCGTTTTTGATAATTTTTAAAGTTTTAAAAAATGGGTGTCCACATATAATATTTGCAAAATATGCTGCGTAATGTGAAATTTTACCGAAAACCAAATGGTTAGATTTCATTTCCGTATTTCGGGATGAGATCCTGAAGTAGAGAGCTTTCTTTAGATTAGAAGATTCAGGGTTTTGATATTTTTGAAACAACCATCATATACAAAACTATTTTAGACTTATGTATACTCGCAATTATGCATGAAACTCAAAGAGAGTGATAAATAGTTCAGAGTTAAAATCTTTGACTTGGAAAAATGTTTTGCATTTGCATATATTTGACTAGAAATACTTAAGCAAACAGAAATCATTTGCATATGTGTGTATGTAAGTGTTTTGCATGAGTTTGCATAAAATGAGAAACGGAAATGTGAGATTTCGTAGAATATTTGCCAAAATAAAGGAAACAATAAATAAGACACGCTTCGGATGAAATAAATCAAAAAACCGCAGTGATGAGTAAAAGAGGCGATGACAATGACAGCATAGCAACAGCAGCAGCAGCAGTGGCAGCGACATTGCTAGTGAAAAGACTAACAACAACAGCAAGAACAGCGTGAGTACATAAAAAGCTAGAAGTTCCACATGTCAGCGCTCTTTTTCAGTCATAGCCGGATTTTTAACGGAACAGCAACAACAATTAATTTTTTTTCACTGCTAGTTTTGCAACACGCGTGTCTGCTTGTCGCTCACTCATGCTGCTGATGATGCGGCTGATGATTGTGATATATGGGAATTTGATGTGCTGATATTTCACTGACTGAGCGCGATGACTTTGCGCTTATGTGTTTGTGTGAGTGTGTGTTTGCGTGTTTTGGGATTTTTATTAATGCCAAACTACTTACTTATTATATAACACAATATCCGGCCGCCATATATGATCCGAGGGTACATGCAACATTTCAACACCGCCATACTCTTTCGGCTCCCATTGGAGTTTGTAATCGTACCAGGTTTGTTCCACCCACAAATTGGTTGTCATGATTTGATTTTTCAAATTGACATCAATCAATTGTGATAGCTTCAATTTGATGCGTACAGTTAGAGCGTCAGTCACATTGACAACGGGACGCACCAATTTGTTATAGTTGCTGAGGAGATCGTCGTAGAGGCGCTTAGCATCGGGATTCGATGTGCTGCCTAGAAAAAACACACACAAAGAGAAGAGAAAAGCAATAAAAGTAATGAGAGAAATGCAAAAGAAGAGTGAGTGTACAAAAAGATTTTTTTTTCTAATATGGAACTGACAAAAAAAAAGCATTACACACACATCCAAACACACGCTTTCACACACTCACATGCTACAAATAGCAAAGATTTGTAATCAATAATCCATGTTTTGTTCGAAGAAGAAGAAGAAGAAGGCTTTCTGCAATTGGTCGCGTGACAAATGATAGGCCAAATTGTATTGATTGCAAAAGGTTATTCGGCGATACTCGGCCTTTATGTAAAACTACTCAGAAAGTCATAGCACATGAAGACAATGACTTTCCATACCAAAACTATGCAGATAAAATAAATTAAATGTGAGAGATAATACATATGCACAAACCGCAAAAATTGCTGAGGCAAATAAATCTGCAAAGCTTTTGAGTTTGTGTGCGTCAATTTGTTGGATCGGCAAATATAAAACGCTTAATTTTCTTTGATTTTACGTCCACACAGCAATATTTTATACGCGTTTTATCTTAATTAATAGCCAGTAGTTAATTAGAGCTTAGAAGCAGCTGGTGCATATGTCTTGAAAGCCAGAGATTGAACGCGGTAATATTTCATATAATGCCGTTATTAATATTAGGCGATTTCGAGAGACACGATACAGCTTTGTGCTCGAATTGTCTCACTAAAGTCTATGATTAATATTGTAAGTATAATTTTGCCGGGAATTATGGCAAAAATCACGGAAATGGAGGAGTGGCAGAAATACAGAATATAGCTATTTTTGGTAAAAACAAACAAACCGAGCTATAAAAAGGGGAACAATTAAGTTAATTAAGTATTGATAAAATAATGGATTTTGAAGGAAAAAATAGTTGAAGCAAAAACTTGGCTTCATGACTACTTTTCAGGCACTCCCCTAGAAAAATCAATCACCAAGGATTGGTATGCTAAGTTTAGATGGGTACAAATGTGCACCAAAGACAATGAACGCAGTGGACGTCCAAAAGAGTTTGTTACGGACGAAAATTTCAAAGAAGTCTACAAAACAATTTTGAATACCCGTAAAGTGAAGCTGATCGAGATAGCACGCACTCTGAGGACATCAACTGAACCTGAGCTGTAAAGTGATTCAATATAATGCCGAGTTGGTGATTCGAAGCAGTGTTTGGAGATGTTCAAACGTAATAAACACAAGGTTTTGAATCAATATTTGATAATGGATTAATTGTTCTTATTTCTTATTTCAGAATGCTTGTTGGAAGAAATTTTTGAAGAAGAGGTGATGTCCGGAACTGAGACCTATTTTGAAACAAAGGTCAAATCATACTACAACAAGTAAGGAAGGGTTAAGTTCGGGTGTCACCGAACATTTTATACTCTCGCATGATAAAGTGATAATCGAGATTTCATTATCCGTCATTTACATATTTTTTATTTTGCTATAAAATTAATTAGAATTAAATTCTGAGAGATTTACCGATATTTTCGGTGAAAAATTAGGTTAGGTTAGGTTAGGCACTGAGTTCTTCGTGTTCGATATCAGGGACCTTGAAAAGTTATAGTCCGATCACGAAAATTTTTCCACAAGGGATACCTCAGCTCAAATACCGTGTTTGTGTAAAGTTTTATTCCGCTATGATCATTGGTTCCTAATGTAGAGAAGGCATCAGGCGGAATTCAAAATAGCGTTATATTGGAAGAAGGCGTGGTTGTGAACCGATTTCACCCATATTTCGTACATGTCATCAGGATGTTAAGAAAATATTATATACCGAATTTCATTGAAATCGATCGAGTAGTTCTTGAGATATGGTTTTTGGTCCATAAGTGGGCGACGCCACGCCCGTTTTCAATTTTTAAAAAAAGCCTGGGTGCAGCTTCCTTCTGCCATTTCTTCCGTAAAATTTTGTGTTTCTGACGTTTTTTGTTAGTCGGTTAACGCACTTTTAGTGATTTTCAACATAACCTTTGTATGGGAGGTGGGCGTGGTTATTATCCGATTTCTTCCATTTTTGAACTGTATACGGAAATGCCTGAAGGAAACGACTCTATAGAGTTTGGTTGACATAGCTATAGTAGCTATAGTATGTACAAAAAACTTAGTAGGGGGCGGGGCCACGCCCACTTTTCCAAAAAAATTACGTTCAAATATGCTCCTCCCTAATGTGACCCTTTGTGCCAAATTTCATTTTAATATCTTTATTTATGGCTTAGTTATGACACTTTATAGTTTTTCGGTTTCCGCCATTTTGTGGGCGTGGCAGTGAGCCAATTTTGCCTTCTTATGGAGCCAAGAAATACGTATACCAAGTTTCATCATGATATCTCAATTTTTACTCAAGTTACAGCTTGCACGGACGGACGGACGGACGGTCAGACATCCGGATTTCAACTCTACTTGTCACCCTGATCACTTTGGTATATATAACCCTATATATGACTCTTTTAGTTTTAGGGCTTACAAACAACCGTTATGTGAACAAAACAATAATACTCTCCTTAGCAACTTTGTTGCGAGAGTATAAAAATTTTCGACGACAAGCCTTTTTGAATTAATTCGACCATCGTTGGTATAAGATTCGATCCCGTTCCACGATAACTCAGAGTGTTTTAAACTGGTGTTGCATTATGGGTTTATGGTGATGATGTGAAAACAAAATCTGGATGATAGTATTCCAGTGTAAGCTGCCGCATGAGCCAAGACCAAAAAAAGTGCACAAAGCTACGTTGATTGTCAGATTTCTTCGATTGCAAGCGTGTCGCGGATCATGAGTTCTTGCCAGACGGTACTATGGACAATAAAAATATTACCTATCAATAAAAAATATCACCCTTGTATGAGAATATTTATTCAAAAACATCATATTAATGGTCAAATAAACACTTTCTTACGAAATACAAAATTCGCGATACTTTTTGAACAAACCTCGTGTTACCGAATTTCATCAGGAAAATTGGAACTTTAATCGAAATTTTAGTTCATCTCTTTATAGTTTTATTATATCGTTTTTTAACAAATTGGACTTTGAATAGAAAATTTTTGTATTTATATACTTACTAGAGTACCCGTCCACGCTTCACTGTGGCTGATACATAGATAATACTACTACTACTACCATCTATATGATTTCTATTAGTTGGATTATAATTATTAGTTAATGAGATATAGATAGGGAAATCCACCGTTGAAAAGATATTTGCTATGCTGAAAGCAGGCGAAATGAGTAAAGTAGGTGCCTCCAACAAAAACAACCAAAACAACGAACATCTGATTCTGAGAAGTGTTTAAGTGCTCTCTAATCGGAATAAAGCGTCGGTGATAGAAACATAGCTCCATCATTTCCCACTGGAGTCCAATCGACAGTCAGTCCAGTATACTGCACATGATGAAGCGGTTCTCAGGCGTGGAAAGACGAAAAGGGCGGCTGGAAAATGCACGCTGGAGATGCACGTACTCAGCGCCTGTTTATTGAGCCAGTTATAATCTATTACACTGCATATTTGGTTGCAGTTCTTTTCTTCTATTCCTAATACTTAGCAATTGTATCAGTTTTGAGGACGAATCTGCTTAAAATTGTACGCATATATTCAATTGATTCTTACAAACATGAATTTTGAACAAATGCTAATGATTTAAAATATAATTTTTGTATTTATGAGTTGTATTGGATTCTAACATAAAGAGATAAAAGGTATCCTATGTCCTTACTCTGGCTCTAAGCTACCTCCCCACCAATTTTCAGCCAAATCGGTTCAGCCGTTCTTGAGTTATAAATGGTGTAACTAACACAACTTTCTTTTATATATATAGATTTACCTTATAAATTCCTTACTTAGAGCAAATAATAAGACAAACAAAACATTTTTTTTAAATCAGTGCAAATTCTGAGAATGGATTTCCATTCTAAATTAAAAAACCAAGAACTGCGAAATCATCACTATTTATACATAGATGCAAGAAGCCCAACCGGGAAACACTTATTCATTGCCTCCGACTCTGCTAAGTCATACATTTCTCCTCAATTGCTAGAATCCTAACATTCTAGGCAGTCTATTTAAACAGCACAAATAAATAGTGATAGCACAATGATAATCAAAATTAATACGGCATAGCATATCAATAACATTTACGAGTAAATCACCGAATATTGTTCATACGCCACGTTGCACCAAATTCATGACGAAGCAAATTCGAATTGAAATGAATATAATGACTTATATACATATGCACCGATATGAATAAACGATTTGTAATATAATGAATTTTATGGGCCGCGCACATTTCGAAGAAAGCTAACAAAGCCGAAGACGAAATAAATTGAAACGAACCAAAGCTAAATGAAACGGTCTTAACTGCTGGCAACAGCAACACAAGCACACATAGTGGTTGTTGAGCAAACATTCCTAGGTGGTTTGGGTATTAGCGTGTGAAATGTGCCGTAAAAATATGCACATCAGCAGATCATTAACTTGTTGGGTAATTAAATGTGTCATCACTGCCGACAGTTAGAGCGCCAGCATAAGAGCGAGCGTTGGTGCTGATGGCGATTGACACGTGGCTGAATGCTGGCTGAGGGGGTTTGCTCAACCGACTGTGTCAAGGAAATGGCGGCTTTATTAGCACTACTACACGTACAAATATTCATTTGCTTCAGTTTATCTGCCTGGTAGACAGACATTATTTATTTTATTTGGTATTTGGGATTTATGTGTGAGATCATTAGTCAGAGTGGATTTCGGTAGGTTATAAAATAGCTGTGTACTTGCAGCTTTCTAACTAGAAAGAAAAAAACTCGCTAAATAGTTGTTTCTAGTTTTGCGAACTGCTATAAAAATGACATCTTCAATGATGAGGTTTCTTGAAAACATTTCCAGTATGGTTTATGTCGGCTGAGATTGCTTCCCATAGAGTGACTGAAGCCTTTGAAAAAATTTGTGAATAGAGGCTTACACCGGATAACTGATTAACAAAAATCTCAATTCACTTATTTTTATTTGTTGGATACTAAGAAAAACGATGACTTAATCCATAACGATGACCATTTCCACGACCCAAAACCAGAAAGAATTCTGATTTTTATTCAGCCAAAGACTGTCCATCCGACAACAATAATATGCTATATTTTTTTATACTATTAAATATGTTAGAATTAGATATACTATGTATTCATTCAGAGTGTATGAAATATGAAGAAAAAGGTCTATTCAAGGGATCAGTCATTCTAACGTTGAAAACCTGCCAGATACTCCTTCGTATTTTATTATAGAAGGAATACTCCATTAAATGAAGGTATTAGCGGTATATTAGAAGGAACCTGTCAGTCCCATTCACTTGACATTTGCGTCTAAGTGACCGGAAGGAACCGGATTTTTATCAGACCACGTCTAGTCATCAGTAATGGTGCGTTGAATGAATGGAGAACTACGTTGTCTAGTAGATTCAAGTCTTTTGGTATCTGCTACATACCCAAAACATTAACCAAAATGTTTTGAGTCAATTCATACAAAATGTTGAGATCAATGGCTACCTCTCTGATATCAAACACGAATATTTTCAAGCACTGATTCCATTTAAAACACTAAATCTTAAGCAAAGTCGTTTTAAAATATTTTTTCACGGAAAAATCGCCAGTCAAGCGTTTCGTGTTAAAACGAATAGCTGCCAAACACACATTAACTGACATATATATGCACATGAAACTTCAAACGAACATTACAAAGCGTGGCAGCAACATAATATCAATCGGTTACCTTGGTTACAAGGTTTCTTCCGAAAATATTTAAACAATAAAGCACTTTGTGTAACCGACATCAAGATTAATGCCATCTTTTGAAATAATTAAAGGATTTACGAGACTCAAGAAATCATTACAGAAACATCAAATAATCACTTAAGTATATTAAAATAACTGATTCTGCCACAAAGCCAAACATCAATTCAACCCTAGCCACATTATGCCTTAGCGCTTACATGCACACTTGTATTTACACAAACACACACATACATACATACAACGTTCATATATGTACATACATATATATGAGTAAACGAAGCAAGTTAAATATCTGCATAAGCTGTTTGCTCTGCAGCAGAACAAACAAAAAACCTAGAAAATCCGCATTATTGTCAGAGTTTCAGAGAAAAGAGCAAACAACTTTCCAGGTGGGAGTAAATGCCGAACAATAGGCAGTGAAAAAGTCTAATGAAAGTCTAAGCAAATATAAATGAAAGAAAATAATGAATATAAGGGAACAGTTAAGCTAATATCAACGCTTGGCAGATCACTAAGTGCCTGAGAGAAATGAATGGCTAGGAGGCAGAAATCGGATTAAAAGTTTAAAACGACAAAAATTAAATGATTTAATGCCATTGGTAGTATACATACATATCGTCACCTGAAATGCAAATTAACGTAACAACATTTTCAGAAATTTACAGTGGCATGAATGAAACACGGAATAAAATGGAACATGAGTGAAACAAAATATTAATATTGGTTAAAACTGGTTTATATATGACCGCAGAACCAGAAAATGTTGAACATATTTAATATTACGTATGTATATAATTTGATGTAGTGAAGCGTAATCAATAAGACACTCAATTTCGAATTTTTTGATGATACGTTATTTTGCATTTCAGGTGACGATATATTGCATGTAGTATGTATATAAATTTTGTAATATTGTATTTGATGTAGACAGTAGTATAGGGTGATTTTTTAAGAGCTTGATAACTTTTTTTAAAAAAAAAAAAAATTGGTTCATGACATTTACTTTTTGAAGATAATTTCATTTAAATGTTGACCGCGGCTGCGTCTTAGGTGGTCCATTCGGAAAGTCCAATTTTGGGCAACTTTTTCGAGCATTTCGGCCGGAATAGCCCGAATTTCTTCGGAAATGTTGTCTTCCAAAGCTGGAATAGTTGCTGGCTTATTTCTGTAGACTTTAGACTTGACGTAGCCCCACAAAAAATAGTCTAAAGGCGTTAAATCGCATGATCTTGGTGGCCAACTTACGGGTCCATTTCTTGAGATGAATTGTTGTCCGAAGTTTTCCCTCAAAATGGCCATAGAATCGCGAGCTGTGTGGCATGTAGCGCCATCTTGTTGAAACCACATGTCAACCAAGTTCAGTTCTTCCATTTTTGGCAACAAAAAGTTTGTTAGCATCGAACGATAGCGATCGCCATTCACCGTAACGTTGCGTCCAACAGCATCTTTGAAAAATACGGTCCAATGATTCCACCAGCGTACAAACCACACCAAACAGTGCATTTTTCGGGATGCATGGGCAGTTCTTGAACGGCTTCTGGTTGCTCTTCACCCCAAATGCGGCAATTTTGCTTATTTACGTAGCCATTCAACCAGAAATGAGCCTCATCGCTGAACAAAACACGCGCGCGAAACACATTTCGAACCGAACACTGATTTTGGTAATAAAATTCAATGATTTGCAAGCGTTGCTCGTTAGTAAGTCTATTCATGATGAAATGTCAAGCATACTGAGCATCTTTCTCTTTGACACCATGTCTGAAATCCCACGTGATCTGTCAAATACTAATGCATGAAAATCCTAACCTCAAAAAAATCACCCGTTAGATGCCTTACAGGAAAAATTTGATGCGTTAAATATATTTAAAAATTGTCCACTTATTTCATTTCTCCATTCATACGTGTAATATATAAAAGATAAAGATGTTTGGGTTAAGTAATTAATAAAAAATTAAAGGTGATCTGCTAAGTTTTTATTAAACTTTGTACAGGGTGGCCATCGAGTTTCCTACAAGAAAGCCTCACAGTCGCCATAAAATGTATATTCAAAACTGGGATAGAAAAGAAAAATCTGAGGTTTTACAATAATTTTTTAGACATGTTTTGCTACAGGCTATAAAAAAGCAAATGATAATATTTAACTTCAATCCCGTGATCAATTCAGCTTAAAAAAATAAATATCTAGAAAAATCTTGTAGATTAGTAAATAGCAAATATTGTGAAACGAGCTCAATCACTTTGAGCAAGTCTAGTTTAAAACATATTTAAGGTTTGATTACTTTTTGTTCGGGTAAGCTGTTTCATAATATTGGGTAGTCGAAAAAATCTTTTCGTATTTTGTCAATAGATCTCCGGTGCTACCAAACACATTGTGTCATACCTTTTTTAAATTTTGAAATTTTTGTGTAAATAAGGGAAGAATGACACACAAGCCTCCAATGAAGTTTATGAAGTTTACGAAAACGAAGCTGTATCAGTTCGTGTAGCACAATAATGGTTCGCTCGCTTCGGTTCTGGAAATTCCGATGTGAAATATGCAGCTCGCTCTGGCCGACCTAACGTTGAAAAATTCGATGGAATTATGGAAAGGATTGACACGCACCGTCCCATAAGTAGCCATGACACCGCTAAGGAACTTAACAATCATAACCAAACGGTTTTGAACCATTTAAAAAAGGCTGGCAATAAAAAAAAACTCGATGTTTGGGTACTATATGAATTGTCTGTGAATAATTTCATCGACCGAACTAACAACTGAGATTCTTCACTGAAACGAAATGAAACCCAACCATTTCTGAAGCGAGTGGTAACAGGAGGCGAAAGTGGATCAAATACGACAATAATGTGCGAAAAAGATCATGGTCCAAGCGTAGTGAAGCTCAACAAATGGTCGCAAAGCCAGGAATGACACCTCGAAAGGTTACGCTAAGTGTTTTGGTGGACTAATGAGATTGAAGCAAGCAATCGAAAAAAACTGCCAGAATTGATCAGCAGAAAAAGCCTCATCTTCTATCAGGACAACGCAAGACCACACACATCTTTGATGACTCGCCAAAAACTGGGAGAGCTTGGCTGGGAAGGTTTGATGAAACCACCATATTGCCATTTGTTTCGGTGAATGCAGAACTCTCTTAATAGAGTAAAGTTGACTTCAAGAGAAGCCTGTGAAAATTACTTGTCGCAAATTTTCGCAGAGAAACCAAAAAAGTTTTACACCAATGGAATAATGTCTCTAGCGAAAAAAGAGCAAAAAGTGGTCGACCAATATCGTACATATTTGTTTCAATAAAGTTCATTGAAAATAAAAAAAAAATTAGTTGAAATTTGATGTGAAATACGAAAATACTTTTTCGACTACCCAATAATATAAATGGCATAAAATTAGCCAGCATAAAGTGGTATTAAAAGATATTTATATTGATCTTGATGACTCAGTTAGAGTAACTATTAGATATTATGATGCGAAATTGGCGAGGTTAGTTGTCGCCATATCCTTACAAATATTGATTTTTTTTATATTTCAAAACCTGAGGAACTAGTACATACAAAAAGATAGACGAAATCAACTCAGAGAATCACAATGACCATTTATATACATATATAACTTACATATAGAGCCTCCGACTACGTGGTAAACTTCCTATACCCTTTTCAGGCTATAAGTATTATCCTTAAGTACCACCTTAACATGCACATTGTATAAATATTTGTCCACAAATTTAATCACTCTTTATATACTTTCTTATATGTACAGACACAGCCTACAACCATACTTAGGAACCTTCCACCAACACATTTAAAATGACAGCTAAAGCTGGAGCGCTTTGTCGCTCAAAAACAAAAGCTCAAAAATTACGAACAACTTTCCTTTTCTACTTTTTCGCTCTCTATTTTCATTTACTTATGTTATTTAAATTTACATAAATATTTTGCCCATCAAACTAGAAGCTTAAACCGTCGCAATGACCTTAACGCTGCGCTGGAGTAGAGGCCGTACGAAGGCGTAATAAAAAAAAACAAGTAAGGAAGGGCTAAGTTCGGGTGTCACCGAACATTTTATACTCTCGCATGATAAAGTGATAATCGAGACTTCATTATCCGTCATTTACATATTTGTTTATTTTTGGTTCCTAATGTATATATTGCATTATACAGAGAATCAGATGGAATTCAAAATAGCGTTATATCGGAAGAAGGCGTGGTTGTTTTAACCGATTTCGCCCATATTTCGTACATATCATCAAGGTGTTAAGAAAATATTATATACCAAATTTCATTGAGATCAGTCGAGTACTTCCTGAGATATGGTTTTTGGTCCATAAGTGGGCGACGCCACGCCCATTTTCAATTAAAAAAAAAAGCCAGGGTGCAGCTTCCTTCTGCCATTTCTTCCGGAAAATTTAGTGTTTCTGACTTTTTTTGTTAGTCGGTTAACGCACTTTTAGTGATTTTCAACATAACCTTTGGCGTGGAGGTGGGCGTGGATTTTATCCGATTTCTTCCATTTTTGAACTGTATATGGAAATGCCTGAAGGAAACGATTATGTATAGTTTTGGTTGACATAGCTATAGTAGTTTCTGAGATATGTACAAAAAACTTAATAGGGGGCGGGGCCACGCCCACTTTCCAAAAAAAATACTTCCAAATATGCTCCTCCCTAATGTGATCCTTTGTGTCAAGTTTCACTTTAATATCTTTATTTATGGTTTAGTTATGACACTTTATAGGTTTTCGGTTTCCGCCATTTTGTGGGCGTGGCAGTGGGCCGATTTTGCCCATCTTCGAACTTAACCTTCTTATGGAGCCAAGAAATACGTGTACCAAGTTTCATCATGATATCTCAATTTTTACTCAAGTTACAGCTTGCACGGACAGACGGACGGACGGACAGACGGACGGACAGACAGACATCCGGATTTCAACTCTACTCGTCACCCTGATCACTTTGGTATATATAACCCTATATCTGACTCTTTTAGTTTTAGGACTTACAAACAACCGTTATGTGAACAAAACTATAATACTCTCTTTAGCAACTTTGTTGCGAGAGTATAAAAAAACAAAAATCAAAAATTGATGCTGTCGGAGTGACGCAATTATATTTCCAAAATAATACCAAAAAGCATATGCCACGGACAGACACGCACGCCAAACACGAAGCCGCCGGACGCGGAGCTGAAACTGGAAGGACACCGAAGGGCCAATGTAAATCTGCCAAATTTCAAACCGCAAAAAAGTAATTACCAAAATGGTCAGAAGGATAGTCGCACACACACATAAACCTACAAAGAAAGGTATGTATAGTAAGATATAAAGCAAAAATCTACTGTGAGTTGGACACGGCGCCTGAGGCGTCAAGTGGCGCACAAACAAACACATAATGGTTTACAAACCACAGTCAAATGTTCCGTGACTAGTCGAGCGGTGTTGGGTGTCGCAAAGCAGCTGTGCCTCAATTCTGTGCCAATGGCGCGTAGACCGTCTCTAAGTGCCATTGCCTTACATATACAGAGCTTAGGAGGTATGTGTGAGTGTGTGCGTGTGTTAGGTAAGACTGGCAGCCAAATAGACAGACAATTGTCGTCGGCGACTGGGTAATGCCGCTTAAATATTGCGCCATTTGCTATTTATGCCGGTCGTCGACTGTTTGCCAAGCTATTAGGCGTCTGTTACGCACACGCACGCAGCACGCTGCTCAATTGGATTGGTTGCTCAAATTAAAGTAGCCGAATTTGCATAGAAATTTCTCACTGTATTTACTTAAGGCTTAAGTGTCTTAAATTATCTATGCGTTCATTTGAAATTTTGCCATTTTCATGTCTAATATTATTTGGATAATTTTTAAAAATTTCATTGGATTAATGAATTGTTTCTGATTATGTACTGAAGATGGTAATTGAATTCAACGTTGAGCTTAATGGAACTGCATATATATATATTTTCTCGTAAATAAAGAAAGAATGTACACAAGTAGGAAGAAAATGTTGTAAAAAGCTTGAGAAAGCGAAATAAAGTTTTCACCCCTAAGGTAGTAGCAAGTTTTTATGACAGCTATGAATAAAGTTCCTTGAGGTAACCCGCTCGTATTCACGTTTTTAAGAGATTTTTTCGCTCAATCTCACCCGATTGGACTTTTGTATTACTATTATAATAACTGATTTTCAAAATTTGTAATTATGATGGGACTTCACTAACCACAATCCTTTCAAACTATAGTCCTTATGGCACTTACAAAGGTACATGGATACTTGGCATTGGCATGCTTGTTTTGTCAGTCCGGTTAAAATTTTTGTACAGTGGCTCAAGTCGATCTTTGCTGCATTGATAGAGCAATTACGTGGGAGTGAGGTAGTACAATTATGTTATGAAATGACGAACACTCGATATAAAAAATAGGTATAATCTCAAATTCGAAGTAAAAGCCAAGTAAAAATAGGGTAATCCTACATTAAGACGATATTTTCGACCTTAATTGCGATCGACATAGAAAACTGAGTTTATTAGTCGTTCTTCAGGAGGCAACAGTATACTGATTTCAAAGATTTAAAGAGTAATTCTAGACTAGGACCACGAATTTTGATTTTCGTCGTCACAATTTCTACCTTTGCGGTCAAGGGAAGAAACAATGGCCGATTCATGGTTACCATAAATATCATTAATTAAATAGAAATTAATTTATTTAAATTTTTTTAAAAAATTATGAGTCATAAAGTTGGAATTTTCTTTATACGACAGAGAGATATTTTAAGAATAATCAATTGTGATCAAATCAGCTGATTAGAGTTTTAGAAATCGTGACGAACTACATCCAAGGTTTTTTGGTCCATGCAAACCGGTCGAGTTTAGTTTGAAAATAATTTGAATTATGAAGCATCCTTTTTGAATATCTAAACTAACAAAATATGATAAATATTTTTCCGATATTTTAAAATTTCTTGACTAGAATATCCACTTCAATATACCATTTTGAAAATGTAGCGTACATTTAGGAGTGAAAAAATAGGAATAATTTCAATAAGCTATATTCTGATTTATTATATTATCTTAAAAATAAACACAATGTAAATTTTTAATAAAAAATAAGGCTCTAAACTTCAGTGTAACACACACACAATGACACTCATATCGGGATCGATATTTCGGCCTAATGTTAAAGCTGACCGCGTGTGAAAATTTTCACGTGGAATTTGCCGATTATGCGGCTATTTGTGTTGACTAACGATGTCCGCAAATAGCGCCAAAGCAAATACAAATACTATTACGAATGCAATTCATAGCCAATACCAATACGTTTGGATACACAGTTAGCTATATTTACAGGTATATTGATGACTATACAATTAATTATCTACAAATATGCGGGCCGAAGGTGGTGCTCATGGTAAATATTTACATGCACACATATGTACCTATATCTGGTATGTTATATAGGCAGGTGTGTGAGCAAATATTGGCAAAATATATGTACATTTTTATAAGCTCATATATTTAAAATTGCAATAAAAAGTATATGTGTTTTTATATCTTGAACAGGGTATATTTAGTTTGAGGCCCTATAAAAAATAAACCTTTTATTTATGTAAATGATCAGCATGACAGGCCAAGTCGAATTAGCTATGTGTGTCTGCATCTGTCGATATCGGACCACTATAGCATATAGCTGCCATACAAACCGAACGATCCAAATAAATTGTATTGACCGCTTCTTCATTTGACGATATATCTTCAAGAAATTGGGCTTAGAATATTGTCTAAGGCAATAGTGTAATCTCCAAAGAAATTGTTCAAATAGGATCATTATAGCATATAGCATTCATACAAACTGGCCGATCAAATTCACGTTTTTGTAAGAATATTTGAACATGTGAAGCTTGCTACAGCCAAAGTTCACGTTTTTTGTGTGGTCTTTGGTATCTTCACTTCCAAATATTTTTGTAATATCAATCAATTAACTACTCCTAGTATATTATTATAGACTAGCCAAAATATTTTCGAAAGTACTTCTTTGCAATATAACTTCATTTTTACTTCTCTCTACATTCTTTCTACAAAATTCTCACAACTTATATACTCCTTTCTTATAGAAAACACACAAAATTACACATAATTACTCCCCACCGTAGTCATTACTGTGCTTTTATAATGCTGTCTTCCATTCTACCTTCGACTCTCCCCACCCAGTTTGGTTAGCGTGTTTTCACTTCATTGGCCTCATTTGTATTTGGCTCACAAAACGAGTTAACGGCCAGAGATTAGTTGGACCAGTAACGACTTTGATTTCCTTCATCTTGCCATAAACTGTCTGACATTTGCTTTTTAACTGCTTGCATTACCACAAGGAAATGGCAATATCAGCACAATAACAATTGCCGTCGTGCCGTTGTGGCATCGTGTTGAATGCGGCTGTTCGCAACAATGTCGTTGATGACCGTATTTACCTTGGTCCTGATTGCTGTGCCGCATCATACGCCGCTACATAGTCGATGCTACGTAGTAGATGCTTATGCAATTTCACCACAATAAATATATTGCTTTTGTATGTGCTGTCGCTGCCGCAGCGCTGGCAACCAGCTCATAATGTGGATTTTCATGTGAGAAGGAAATGAGCTATGCAGTTGCCATAAGGATAAGCAAGGCAAACGCACGAAGGACGATTTGGCTTTATAGTTACTACTATGAGCCGAGATTGCATGGAAATTGTTAAGCATATCGCTTACTGATGAAGCATGTCGGAGATAAAGAGTTTTGATTATGACAAACGGAGCCTGTGGGAAATTTGCGTAGCGAAAACTTATTTTAAGACTACTAGTAGTAGTTTTTTGAGACGAGTCGGTTAATCTTTTGAACCAAGTCATACGGTAGTATAATATATTTAGTTCTCGATTAGTGGAAATCTGAAAACGATAGGCAGAAACATGCTTAGTAGTTTATTGCAAACTAGATAAAATTGTAAAAGATTATGCATTGTGGAAATAATTTGTGGATATTTGTGAAACAAAGGGTTTCTGGAAGAGGTGTTTTATGAAAAAGGGACAAAGCTGTCATGAGGAAGGAGAGGTGGAAACATCTAGGCATTTTTTTCTTCACTGTCCAGCTTTCACCAAACTAAGGTTGAAATATCTCGGTTGCAAATTTTTTTTCGAACTCGCCGAGTTGGCTGGAATGGATATTAACCGCGTTAATTTAGTTTGTGGCAAGCTCTAGGTGCTTTGTCGATATGCGACGGCCTTCTTGAACCATACCTTAGAGTTCTGAACAACACAAAGGACAAGCGCAGTTCATTCAAAGGAAGTTCCAAATGGATTTCAGAACTTTTTGGCAGTAAAAATTTCTGCGACATCGCTGGAAGTACTATGCTATATAGAAATAACATATAGTAGATATTCTATTAGATCCATTAACTCAATCACCTCTTAAGTCTTCTTTCTTTCAGAAACCTTTGCGATAAATGATGAAGTTCTCCTATTCTTCTATTTCAGCAGTAGGTCTTATAGATATGACTTAAGATCCCATGACAGTCGGGTAGGAAACAAAAACAATGCGAATTTGAATTCGACTTTCTTTGATATAACATATTTACCATTTTTGAAAGTTGGTTATCTTCTTTCCATAAATTTTTGGTGTTTTGAAACTTTGTCGTTCAAAAAACTTCGAAGTGGAGTACTGAACCAATCTGATACTAAAGGCCACATTGTATTACTCTGAGTTATGCAGCAGACCAGGTTCGGTTATTGTGAGTATATACAATGGTTTCTAAGTTTCTTAAGTAAGTTATTGTAAATTTTCCAGTCGTGATCATATTTTATATGAAAGTATGTAAGGAAATGAAATAGTATGGGAATGATCATTAAACATCAATGAATTTCCTACCGGGTCGCTTAATACATGCGACGAAAAGTAAATTGAATGTCATTTACGAACAATGTACCACTTTTAATTTACGTGAGTAATTAAAAAAGAATGCTTCGTATATATGTGCACGTATGATTATGCATAACCAACATGTGTAATGTCATGTTATCAGAAATAAAATTATTTGATAAGCATTAACTTTATTCACGTCAAGATTGGAAACAATGTGGCAGCTTTGATTCACAACTATGTCGGAAACTATAGTAAAATGTTGATAAGAGAGGAAACTAATGCACTTTTATTACAAGGTATGCAGATTCCTGAAGAATAGAAGACACCTATCAGATGAGGGTGTGGCTAAATACTTGTCAATGAGGAGCTAGAGTACAAAATTCAACGCACTATAGTAGAAAGTCGAGTCATCGAAAACTGATGTAAAGGAAATATGCAATTGAAGCCGTGGTGACTGTTTAACCATCATTTTGTTCACATCATAAATGAAATAAAATTAACAATAACAAAACAAAAAAAAAAGAAAAAGAAACAGAAACAGAACCGGTTTTTTACCGAATTTGAGTGTTTTATTTCTTAACATCACGTCGTTCTTGATGGTAAACTTTATATCTGTGTCGAAAGAACCCTTTGATGTCACAACATTTTTAGGCAAATTTCTTTATAATCTCATAATCTACTGAAAAAAACATTCAGTAACAGCCTTATAAATTATGGTAATTTTATAAACTGTTCTTCTTTTTCAAAAAAGACTGGGTACATGTTAAATTTTGAAAACACATCTAAACTTTATAAGGGGTTTCTTTTCATGTTAATATTTTCCTCCCAGATATTCACTCAGAAGCTGACAGCTGACTGCGAATAGAAAGCAAACAATTTTATCTTTAATAATTTGTTTCTCGGTACTGACGAACTGGAGTTCAACGCACTCAACTGCCCTAGTCGTTTAACAATGCCACACTTTGTGCCATTAAAAAGGAATTTTATTTCCAGCAACACATCATTTTTAAAGCTCCTTTGACACTTAAGAAAAATGTTATATTACACATTTTCTACTCCCAGTGGAAAGCACAAAAATTTGAATATAATCTATGTACAACAAGAAAGCAGCCTCATCAAATTAAGCACAAACAAAATTTTCTCAATTTTTCATCCTCCACTTTTGCTACGCAACGTCAAAGTGAATTTACAACATGAAAGGCAATTTTGTACATTTTACATGAAAATTAAATAATCCTACAATTAACAAAGCACTCATTCGAGCCAAGACATTACGGCAGCATAAGCATGTAGCTTACATGTACACACATACATATAAACGCAGGGATTCGAGTAAATGGACATTTACTGCTGTCGACTGCTGTTTGTGCATACATAACATTGTGGCAGTTAATTTTCAAGGTGCACTGGGGAGACATCAACATAAACGCACCCAGGCGCGTACTAAAATGCGATATTCACACAAACCGGCGAGCGAATGGCTGAGAACATAGATTAAAATGTTTTCATTTATTTATGCGTGTGTATCTATGAGCGCATGGGCGTAAGCGTTGGTGATTTTACCGCCGCTGTAAAGCGTTACTAAGCTGTTAATGCCTTAATTTTTTTTGCGGCGATGTGCCGCCTAACTAACTCACAATTAAATGAGTGGAGCGTTAACTTTTGTGTGGTCAGCAAAGTTTTTGTTAACCAGGAAGCTTTTATCGTTGCATGAAAAATGTAAAAGAAAAATATAAAATGGTTTCTCGTATTAAGAACGAGGGTTTTGCAGAGGTATCAGTTTGACAACAGATGAAACAGCAATTATTTTAAAAAGTTAGGTTTTACTTTTGGTAAAGCAATGACAATAGGAAGAGGGATTAATGGATTTTTTTGACCTCGAGTTATTTTGCATTACTTCCGTGTATAGTTATTATCATTACCATTACCATTGCAATAAAATTATAAAAACCACTATCACTATCTTTATCTTATCTTATCTTATCTTAAGGTTTCGTTTAAGTTTCAGTTTAAGTTTAAGTTTAAGTTTAAGTTTAAGTTTAAGTTTAAGTTTAAGTTTACGTTTAAGTTTAAGTTTAAGTTTAAGTTTAAGTTTAAGTTTAAGTTTAAGTTTAAGTTTAAGTTTAAGTTTAAGTTTAAGTTTAAGTTTAAGTTTAAGTTTAAGTTTAAGTTTAAGTTAAGTTTAAGTCTAAGTTTAAGTTTAAGTCTAAGTATATGTTTAAGTTTAAGTTTGAGTTTAAGTTAAGTTTAAGTTAAATTTAAGTTTAAGTTTAAGTTTAAGTTAATAAGGTTAAGGATAAAGATAAGGATAAGGATAAGGGTAAGGACAGGGTAAGGATAAGGATAAGGATAAGGATAAGGATAAGGATACGGATAAGGATAAGGATAAGGATAAGGATAAGGATAAGGATAAGGATAAGGATAAGGATAAGGATAAGGATAAGGATAAGGATAAGGATAAGGATAAGGATAAGGATAAGGATAAGGATAAGGATAAGGATAAGGATAAGGATAAGGGTAAAGATATATACATATATCTTTATCTTATCTTATTCTTTTCTTAATCCTTATCCATATATTTATATTTGCCTCCATCGTTAACTTAATCTTGACATTTCTCTTGATCTTTTACTTTATCATCTTTATTTTTACCACCTCCTAGAGAAAGTTTAATGCATTTGAAGTTCCGTCCGGGCAGTTTATAAATTTCAAAAACACATCAATAATCTCACTCATTTTCTCTGTCAGCACAGTCTCAGCAAAAGTTATACATCATACGTGCTATAAGCTAACAACCCAATAGCTATATTTACTTATTTCGTTGATGCTGGGATCTAGGTTGGCTGCTACTTACACTATGCTACATAATTCACTTTTGGTAACTACGAATTTGCTGTCAACGCGGTGACATTCCAGCTCGTTTGCTTGGTTTTTGACTTTAATGCCAAGGTGTTTGTTATGATTACATACATACATATACACGCATACAAACATATGTGCATGCGCGTGTGTGACAGTAGCAGCAACAATAATGCAATGCTTGTTATTGTTTTTCTTACTTTTGTGCTGACAAGGTGCGAAAAGCACGCAAGACACACATGATTGCATACAAAACTACACACACACACGCGAGCAAACATATTTATTCTGGCTGCTTGTGTAACAAAACAATGCAATAAATTTTCACAGTGTCGCCAACGTCTCAACGCGCCAGCAAAGACAATCTAAACATTTGAAAGTATTCAGTATATACCATGTAGGTTCACAGAAAACCCAAAATGAAGCCATGGCGTATACGTAACGCACATATATTGAGGTAAGCGCGCTCAAACACATGCTCATTTTATTTAGTATGTCTTTTGTGAGCAGACATTCAAGGAGTGTGGCGTCGTAAAGATGCTACCGCTGCCAATATACAGTAACACGAACAACAATATGTGGGAAATATTGCTGCAACTTAGTGTTATTCGGTGCTGCGAATATCCTTGGCACTCAGCGGCCGCATTACGAGCAGCATTAAATAGCTGACTGCCTTTGAACCGCTGCCATACACACACACACAAGGAAAGGTAAAAGTGTGTGACATGTATATGTACAAGTGTATGCGTACGTCTGCGTTCAGGTTGCATATTTCTTCGGTTGTTGTGCAAGTGCAAGTATTTATGTGAGGTCACTGCGTTAAACGGCATATACTTTATGTGAGCACAAGACAACAAAAATAACAACAAAAGCTAACAATAACAGTTAAGAGTTTGGAAAGGGCTGTTGAGCGCTTAGTTGTTGTTAAAGTTATGCGAGCCTTTGTTACTGGCTTTTTAAAATATTACATACTCTGCCATATAACCGAGGCATTCCAACTAAAGTAGCGTGCTTTACTTTAATCTTGTAGCTCAAAAGGGGGATTGAGTGTATAATGAATTTATAAACAGAGTATGCATTAACTACTGAAATTGTTTAACTTAGTATTTGATGTTAAGTCGCAGAAAATAAACATATGAGTTAACTTTAAAAGTTGGAACAGTGGATAGAAAGGTAAGATACTCAGTAGTACTTTAGAGAACTATGCTTGAATACAATATGAAAAATTTATTAAAAACCAGTCTTCGAGTGATATTTTAATGCACTGATTTGCATGTATTCTTGGTTCAAATTAGATATTATATGGGGGCTGGGGTAAGTTTTTGCCCCATTTTATCCACTTTGGGCAAAACAGTACACCGATATTAGAAAAGTACCCTTTCAGACTTTTCATTAAAATACTTCCCACTTTGGTCAATATATGTGGTATGAAATCAACTGGAAGTTCGAAAATCTTTATATCAGGCATATGGGGCCTCCTCAGAGAAAGCATTTTCCTGATTCAACCCAGTTTTGGCAAAGGATATATTTTTATGTCTTTGGCTATATTGTCAAAAATGTGCTCAATAATGTACAAAAGGTTCGAATAAAATTACTCAATACATATTCAAGAAATAAATTCGCAGAAAAGTAATTTTTTTTACCATGAAACCTTAACCTACTCCTTAAAGCAGTCGTTTTATGGTAACACAATAATCTTTCATCAATTTTCTGTTTCCGACATGCGGCTAATTTGCCCTTTGAACTAGTTTTATTGAACAGTTTAAATGAAAAATTTCTAAATTCTTGCGCTGTTTCGACGTTAAGCCATTAATGAACAAAATCGAACTGAATTTAACAGAATATCTCAGCTATTCAAAGTTTGCATATCGACAGAAAATGAGGAACACCCTATACAAATATTGACTGAACATAGAAAATTTGTATAAGAATACTCAGTTTGATCGCTTCTAGCCCAAAAAAATATCCTGTTATAGAATAATCCAAAAAATATAATATAATAATTTTATTTATTTAAAAAATACTGGCGAGCAGAAAAAATATCACTGAGGGTCTCCTCCGTATAATAGCATAAAATTTAACCTTGAACATTATAAGGATATTGAACTCTTATATATTATGAATATTTTCGATCAACCCGTAAACAGAAGAAAATTTGTAAATTTATGTGAATGCGCAAACATTCCAGAAAAACTGACAAATTCTTTTTCCGATTTTCCCATCAAATTTGTAAAATTTATGAAATTCAATTTGGCAGCAAAAAACGCAGCATGGTGCGAAAACTACATACTTTTTCAGGCACTCATAAGTGAGTACACATGTATACGCATGTCTTTCCAGCTACTTAGCAGTCATCATGCTGCGCTATAAATTAAAGTAAATTTTACGATGCATAAATTGTACGCGTTTTCTATATTTTTTTACGATTTGCATAGCTGTTTTATGCAAGAGCAAACTTTTAGCGGCATATTGCTCTTGTAGGAAAAGGAATAAAAAAGAAATTGCAACATACACAGTAGTGAAAATTCTCAGCCATACATATTTTTACAAATGCGTGTGTACTTTGTAATTTAAAAAGCATTGGCACGGCATTTGCATATAAGTATATATGGTGTGTATGTATGGTATATAGAGTAAAAGCATATGCATGAAACTCGTCATATAAAGGGTGATTTTTTTGAGGTTAGGATTTTCATGCATTAGTATTTGACAGATCACGTGGGATTTCAGACATGGTGTCAAAGAGAAAGATGCTCAGTATGCTTTGACATTTCATCATGAATAGACTTACTAACGAGCAACGCTTGCAAATCATTGAATTTTATTACCAAAATCAGTGTTCGGTTCGAAATGTGTTTCGCGTGCGTGTTTTGTTCAGCGATGAGGCTCATTTCTGGTTGAATGGCTACGTAAATAAGCAAAATTGCCGCATTTGGGGTGAAGAGCAACCAGAAGCCGTTTAAGAACTGCCCATGCATCCCGAAAAATGCACTGTTTGGTGTGGTTTGTACGCTGGTGGAATCATTGGACCGTATTTTTTCAAAGATGCTGTTGGACGCAACGTTACGGTGAATGGCGATCGCTATCGTTCGATGCTAACAAACTTTTTGTTGCCAAAAATGGAAGAACTGAACTTGGTTGACATGTGGTTTCAACAAGATGGCGCTACATGCCACACAGCTCGCGATTCTATGGCCATTTTGAGGGAAAACTTCGGACAACAATTCATCTCAAGAAATGGACCCGTAAGTTGGCCACCAAGATCATGCGATTTAACGCCTTTAGACTATTTTTGTGGGGCTACGTCAAGTCTAAAGTCTACAGAAATAAGCCAGCAAATATTCCAGCTTTGGAAGACAACATTTCCGAAGAAATTCGGGCTATTCCGGCCGAAATGCTCGAAAAAGTTGCCCAAAATTGGACTTTCCGAATGGACCACCTAAGACGCAGCCGCGGTCAACATTTAAATGAAATTATCTTCAAAAAGTAAATGTCATGAACCAATCTAACGTTTCAAATAAAGAACCGATGAGATTTTGCAAATTTTATGCGTTTTTTTTTTTTTAAAAAGTTATCAAGCTCTTAAAAAATCACCCTTTATAACCGAAAAGAGCTAATAACAGGGGCCAAGTTGTGTGCGCTGGGTCACATGACCATACATACATATGTATGTCTTCGATGAACGTAGCAAGACGTAAAGAAATAAAGATTTGGAAACTTGTATTGATTTGATCTCAGAAATAGGTAATTGCGGAGTTTATATCCGATTTATAATTTATAATGCTGTATGTACAGATTAGGTAGCTGTTAGTTTAACATGTTGGAATTCTATAGAAAATATTGGTATAGTTAAATTTTTTTAATACAATTATGTTTTACATATTTTATAAGGCTCTTTTGTCAAGTTTTTAAATAAAAAGATAACTGTCGTGAAATCAATATTTCTTCTCTTTATTATTCTATATAGACACGCTGCACGCCGAAATCTAACTTCGAATGGAAAATACTAAATAAATAAATTCGGTATTGTCTTATTTCAAAGTAAAATTTTACAAAAAATGCTTTATTAGAACCGCCAATTATAAAAAAAAACAACTAAACCATCTTAACGGCCCTATGCATTCATAAAAGCAAATACAATGAATACACTTCAATGTCGACTCACCTTTAACAAGCACGAACATGATCGTTTCCTTGCATTTCTTTGCAGGCAAATTTTCACATATTGTAACAACTAAAAACTACTTTTATAACTATAATTGACACTTTTTACATTACATTTCACTTTTTGTTACACTCCAATTCACTTTTTACTCATTTTCCGTCTCGATTTACGAATTACGTTAACAAAAGTCGCGCCCGCACACACGGCATTTCTACAAATTATTTTCTATTATTGCACTAGCGAGATTCACTAACACTTGCTTATAAATTATAGCAATTCATTTCAAATAACACTTAATACTTAAAAACTAGTAAAATTAATGCAATATTGCACTTTTAATAATTAATAGCCGATTTCGTTAAATGCCTTCTTATTGTATTTTGCTTTGCCACCACAAATGTAAACAAAAGCACACGGCTGCATTTAAGTTTCAGCACAGGGCAATTCAGATATATGTATAATAAAATAATATTTTACTATTTTAAAATGAATTGTAAAATTAAATATTATTTATATTCATACAACAAGGGGACTTGCGTAGATAAAATAATAAAAAATTAAAAGTTAATTATAAAAGTATACAGGTTTTCAACACAAAAAAAAACAAATCACCCAAAGCAAAAGGCAGCGAAGTGTTTGACAAAATAATTCTGACAGTTACACATGTAATTTTTAGCAACATAAATTAACATAGACACTTCAATTTCGTGATTTTTATATTGAATGAAAAAACACAATAAAATTCCAACCGTGAAGTCCTAAAAAAGATAATTTAACACTTTTTTTTGGTAATTACGGCGAAAGTTTTGAGGAGTTTTTTGTGTATACCACAAATAATGGGGAAAGTGTCTTCCCTTGTTGGTTCTGTATCCGTGGGCGAATTGGCATTACTGTCAGCTTAAAGTTGCAAGCAACAGAAGAAAAAAAATCTTGTAAAGTAGCGCGAAGTTATAACTTTAAAATTTTTAACTTTTGTTCTAAAGTCATAGCCTACATTTTCATTTGTTACCACTACCCTCCCCTCGGTAATAATATTAAATAAGCCTTGTTAGACATTTTCGTTAATTCTTCGAACGCACAAGTTTCGGTTTTTTTCTTTCGATAAATACAATCAATTTCCATTTTGATAGCAACTTGGTAGTGTAGGCAATACTCCTACTTTCTGCTGCGGCCTGGTATGAATACCTCATCAGACCACTTTTTCTTTCAATATATACTCCTCTTCTATAGCTTCGACTTTGGAAGCATTTCACAAATCACTTTCATAAATCAAATCGCTGGATGCACGTGAATATGTACAGCCTGTCGCAGTACTTTGTTTTGCTAGTTTCCGCTGCCAGTTAGTGGCTGCAGGTTATCAGTTTCCGCCTGGCCCTAACAATAACCGCTTAGTTTCCGATATTTAGTCAGCTATGCAATCAAGTCGCTAGGGGTATGTATGTAGGTTGGTTCGTTTGACTGCTCTTATACTGAAAACCATCGCCTCCGGCATTGCCAAAGCGATGGAGACTTCCGGTAAAGGCAGGTGCCAGGCTGAGGTTGGCGAAGTTTAATGGCATGCCAACGTTACATGAATAGTCAATTAGCCGGATAATTGATGGTAGACTGATATTATAGGCATATTTCTGGAGGCAATAGGCAGCTGATTTGGATTGCAAGTCATTTGTGGTTATTATGACTGAAGTTAAAATTAAAAGTTATGATTTTATTATTATATTTAACATTTATGTAGGTTATACGCATACTTCATTCACCAGTTTTAATGAAAAGCTATATTTTGCAGACGATATCAGTTTGCTTATTTCCTTCCTTTCGGCAGAGCTGCTTTCGAGCTTCCACTTTCATATTTCATCCAAACTGGCTTTATTGCTCTTCTCTTGCCACATCACTGCATTGTCAATCACTGTTGTTGCACATGAAAGCAGCCATTTTTAAGCTGCATAGCCAATTGCACCCTTCCGTCTGGCGGCGTCAACGATTGAAATGCAGTCGGAAGCGGATGTGACGCATTTGACACTTGACGAGTGCGTCCTGAGTGCAATCTCGTAAGTGGTTGTATGTAAATATGTATGAATATGCTTGTAGCTTTATAGTGCCAGTTAACTGTGCTTGCTCACGTAACACATTTTGTGAATGTGTGTATGTTTCATATTGGTACTACCGTATAAGCTTTTCGGAATTTTCTTGCTGCCTTCCCGTAAGGAATAGTTAGCAATATGCGATTGTTGGTATATACATTTTGAAATAAGGAAAGATATTGTGTTATACATTGTACATGCCAATTTTTTTAGACCCCTAACTTAATCGGCATGTTTCGCGAAACGGAGTTTTCAGTTTTGAAAACCGAAGAAAGCCGCAAGTGGCCAAATCCGGCGAATATGGTGGCGGATCGGTGACTCTCGTTTAATGTTTGTCTAAAAAGTCGGTCACAATCATGCCTGCATGGGACGAGGGGTTATTATGGTAAAATATTCATGAATTTTCTGTCTGTAAATTTGGTCGATAATAACCAATTGCTTCACCAAGCCAAGTTGTTTTTCATATTGACAGTTTGACCCTGTGGAACAAACTTCTGGTGAGTCACACCACATGGTAATCAAAGCAAACGATGAGCATAACCTTAATATTGACCGACTTTGGTGTGGATTTTTTTTTCATTTCGGCTTATTTTTGAAGCGTGGTTCGCTGGATTGTTAGACAGTTCCGAATTCATATACAGAAACCCACGTCTCGTCACCAGTAATGATATGTTCGTTGAAGTTCAGCTAAGTTGTCAAGCATCTCTTTTAAAACTTTTACTCGACGTCGGTTTTTCATAATATTCAGGCCGTTTGGTACGAATTCATCATTGTCACACTTCATAACCAAACCATAAACAAAAATGTATTGAATCGATCAAAAAGAAATGTTGAAATTCCCTGATATATCTCTGATTCCAACAAGAGGATTTTTAAGCACTCTGTCTTTAACTTTCTCGATGTTAACGTCATTTACAGAGAAAGGTGGATGGGACACGCTTTCCATGACTTCACCACCTTCACTGTGGAGTGGAGTCGCTGGAGAATATTGAGCTTTTTCACAGATAGAATGAAGTTCGAGTGGAAAGTTGGAGGGGGGTTCTGTAGGGAACTTCTAACAACTCTTGTTTCAGACTGCCAGACCACATTAGTGTGGTTAAAGCAGAAATTACAGTATAATACAGTATATATCTCTGAAATGTGGCTACTTTTAGGAGTGCCGATAGTGGAGTTCCTATACAAGTCTTGAGCTCGCTAACAACAAGCTCAATGCTGGTCAGACTGCATGACACTAGTAGTAGATCAAGCAGCTTCCATATTAAACTTGTTTGCGTGCGTGGCCATAGCGGAATCGTTGGGAATTGTCAAGCCGAGGAGCTTACAAGAAAGGACACACATATAAAAATTCTATCAGGATGGGAAAGAGCAGCGATTCCTATGTCTTCGTGCTTTCGGACGCTGGAACTATGAGCTTCGTTCGAGCTCAGCAAATGTTCGTCAGCAACGAGCACCTGTGTGTTTGCGAAAGCCTTCTGGTTCAGTGTGGTACATAAAACGTCAATTGATCTGCTAGTTCTTAGCAGGGCTCATATCGCCACAATGATAGGCGTACAAATTGGTTACTGTTCCATTGCTACTCACACGGTGAGGTTAAATATTTTGGTGGACGCAACTTCTCAAAATTCGGATGCCCATACATTATTCAGCTTTCACAAGACTAATTTCAAAGCTCTAGTAGTATTGTCGATATGCGATGTTATTTTCGATTTTTTCCTAGAAGTCCTGGGCAGCACAACTAATAAGCCTCTATAGCAGTTCAAGAGAAATTATTCGTAGCCTTACGAGGATGGAGCCATGTGCAGAAGTTCACGCATATGAGGAAAGTTCTCTGAGCATCATTGTGGCTCAAGCAGGTCACGACTTCCGGTCTTAGCCGAAGCATCCTCTGGGTAGCCAAAAAACATCTATTTGAAGGTGAGATAAAGTGAGAAGGCAAATCATCTCTTTCCAAGATTATGCGCTTGGGACGGAACGAAAAAAATAGTCTAAATAAAAAGGACATAACAGCCTCGGATGTGAAACTCCTTGTGATGACGACCACAGCAAATGTATTAAGAATTACGATTTAAGGGCATGCACCTGGAATGTCCCGTCCCTTAATTGAGAAGTTGCCGTTGCCTAGCTAATTTATGTCGTCGTAAGTGTCAAACTATTTATTTAAACTAAAAATTGCCAAATAAAGGTTTCGTGTCGTAAGTGAACAACACAAAATATAAAAAAGTTTGTGTCAATCTGATAAAACAGATTTTATCGATTTGGTTTGCACGCATTTAAACGAACCAGTCCGACCGCCAAAATTGTTCAGATGGTATTTCCATAAAATGACAAACGTTTCAGCCATTTCACTTCTTGGATTTCACAACTTCTTTAAATACCTCGCCATATTCCATAAAAAGGTCAGCGAACTGTCTTTATTCCGCTACTAAAAGCTTATCCGATTGATAACAATAAATTTAAAGCCCACGCACCTATCCTCAGTACATACCGTATGTATTTATTTATATTGTGATACAAATTCCACACATACTCCCACATGAATATAGATCGTTCATGTAAATTTTGCGTACATTCCCTGTAGGGAAATTCTATACACCGAAGCTAGTATGGTTTCGATGCAGCAAATACCATTACAAGTAAAAGATAAGCTCTTTTTGTTTTTTAACCATCGGTTATTTGGTTAAAACTGGTCGAAAATCCGTTTTAACGGCATTTCTAGACCCGACTAACAGCGATCGGATTGCATGTGGTTTTTATAAACCCGAACACTGTCGTTTCGGTGCCATTTTGGAAAACTATGCTGCGCATATATTATGCCGTTAAAGCGTTCACCACCAATAATAACTATCCTCAACTAGTGTAAATGAAACAGATTAGCTCTAGTTCGCAAATCACAGATTTCTGCGACCGATTTCTGTTACCTTACAGGAATAAAATACACTATCTATGTACATACATATATAGCACAGACATTTAAATATAAAATATTTCGTACACAATTGAATTCACAAGAGACATTTTCGTGTACATGTGTATACAAGAGCCCACACACATTCGTACAATTGAGTCTGCCGATGGCCATAAACATTTCGTGTTGCTAACTATGTGGCTATTGTGGTTTCCTGCTTGCCCATAAAAACCCCAAAACCATTTACGGAAACAAGTGTATGCGAAATCGACAAAAGTCGGTACAGTTATCAGAAGAGTGAAACAAAACAAAGCAAAGCTAAGTGTCTCTAAAAATAATCAAATAGAAAAGCACAACACATCAGCAAAGACGACAAACATATTGACACATTCCTAACAGGCAGACGGACAGATTTTGACAGACATAAATGGAATAAAATAATCGTAAAAGTGGAAATATTTAGTTTTGTATTTGCATTTGTTTTTGTATTTGCACATTTCGAGAAACGGTGCCAATAAGCAATGAATGAAGTTGAACATATGTCACTTGAAGGACAACGGAGCGTCAAGTAAGCCAATAAAGCGTACAAAAATTGGAGATGGTTGAAGTTGTGTACATTTTATGGTATATGTGCATAAGTATACATACAATTATGTACGTATGTATGTATATGTACAATTATTTAGCATATAAAAATATCCTGCAATGGCACGTGCTTGTTTGTTTTGGGGGTTAGTTTCGGCATGCGATGATAAAAGAATTCGTATCGGATCGTAAGATCGACAAACTTTAGCCCATTACCACACTGTTTGAAAACTTTTGTATGGAAATTTAATCAAAAAGCACATGGTTTTAGTGAAATTAGTTTTACTTTACTAAATACGCAAATTTAAATTGTGCACGAAGAGAAAAGGGTAACGAACTGAAAATTTGTGCATTTCGATCGCATGAATCTGAAGACCTTACTAGAAAATATTATAAAACTCTTTGGATGCATATAGAATTAGTTTCAATGTTTTCAAGATCCTTGCGATTTAATTTTATACCTGAATATATTAGCATACCATCTGATCAAAAATGTTCCGGTCTGGTCCATAGAAACTGAGTCCGCAGAACCGAATCGAAAAAGAACATTTTTACAATATTTTATTATGTTTGAGTGAAATTTGTTCCCTTTCGACGAAAAAAAGACCAAACTCTACAAGTTCGTCATCATCCGCGTCCTGTTGTATGGCACGGAGGTATGGACTGGACTATGAGATCATCTGATGAGTCGGCTTTAGGAATGCGAATATCACATTTTAGCTCTGAGAATATTCTACGCAGTACTCATCTGTGGAAGCAGAGGAAGAGAAACACGTCCACTCCGTTGGAAAGACCAGGTGGAGAGGGAACTAGCTGCACTTGGAAACAGCATAAAGGAAGAATGACTCGGCTATAACCGCGTAAGCAGTGTCCACGCCAATAAAGAAGATGTTTGGTCTCCATATATCACTAGTGTGTTTTTGTTTTAGCATTGATAAGTCAACTTTAAGCCACACGCAATTATTTGAATGAAACAAAGTATTCAGCGAGGGTCGTGATTTCAGCAAAAACTTTTCTCATCCGACTTTAACATCCTTTGCTAATACGATAACATCGAAAAAGTTAAAAAACAGTGCCTGAAAATCGGTACGTTGACATCTGAGAGGTAGCAGAGGATCTCAACAGCTTTTATGAAATGATTCAACATATTTGGCTAATGTTTTGGGTATGCAGCGTGGCAATGCTAGGCTCGTGCCGAAAGATATGCATCTTTTGCGAAAGGGTAGGGTTTTGTAGGGTTTGCAAAACAGAAGCTTGACAATATAGCTGTGAACCCAAACTTCATTAAACATTTTACTGCGTGTGGCCAATAAGTATTACGTCAAATCTGCTCAAAGATCTATCAAAAGGTTCTCCAAAAATGAAACGAAATCGAAAAAACCAGTATTCACTGAATACCATTCCGACAGAAGCTTGTAAAAAGTGCATCTCAAATTTTATTAAAGCTTGGCGTTTTTACATTGGCCAGGAGCCTGTTTTGAAAGCGATAGTAAAGTATTGTTTTAAAATACTTGAAAGTATAATTTGGGAATAAAAATAACTATGCTGAGTTGTCTTAGTGATTAGAGTTGTCTTAATCAAGCGATAGGTCAAATGACAATCTTGCCATATCGGTTTGCGCATAGCGTCAATAGTTGCCAGAACCTCGATTGAATTCACCTTCGATACTCTGATACTTGATGAAGCTTCGTTACCAAGAACTAAATTAATTCACGTCGAAAGTTGTAAAAAAATTTTCGGTCGAGATGAATATTTTAAGTTACTGTAAACAACACCAGTAGCGCTCATATGTCGAAAAATTTGTAGTATGTACTAAGGAGCGCAAAAAAAATTGTAAGACTTTTGAATTTAAATTTTCCGTGAAAAGCCATTTACATTGGAACCAAGGGGAGGGGGGTATGACATAGATTTTTAAGGAATAAATTAGGAATTTTAAAATTATGAACGAAGCCTAACTATATTTTGCTCAAAGAAGTATAAAATAAAAGATGTATGACTTTGCGATAAAGGGTTGTGAAATCCCGATATATCAGAGCTTGCAGAATAGAATACGATTAAATGTTTGAATCTATTATTTGTCTAATTTTCCATAAATTTTTCGAGCAAAGCCGGAAGTACATACATCAACATTTTTATCTGTCTTCTCAGTCATAATTGGTTTGTAGGCGTAGATAATGGACATGATATATGACACAATATAGATCCGTTGTTGATATGTTTGGTAATGAAAGTTTCTTCCCAATAAAGTGATGATTTCAAAGTCTGTGTTTTGTAGCTTTTCAGCACTGCTTTTGACAGATATCGCTCTAGGCAATTCTATGCTTACAAAACGCTCTATATTTGAGTTTCCTAAGAAAGTTCAATTTAATACACGTCTGAAAAATCTGTATTATTTATAATGAGTTCTGGTTGTCAAAACAAGGAAAATTGTGTTAGTAAAGCTTATTGGAAAACACACACAAATTTTTCTGTATATGTATTGTCTAACCTGTAGGCCAAAAGTATTCTCAAAATTCTCTGTTTAGTTAAGAATGTCAACAGAGTGCATTCCCTTTCCATATAATTTATTTAATTTTTAAGTTTAAGCCTTAGCTACTTCTTTCACTCTCTTCAAAGAAAACTGCAAAGTTTTCTCACCACCGCCTATCTTTTCTCTATTCAATGCCGTTGCTTTTAATTCTCCAACACTTGTGGCATAAATTTGTATGCTTTTTAAAACAAGTGCCTTTTCCTTTTGACACTAACGCGATTATAAACTTATGAAAAATTAAGTGAAATTTGAATGTCTGAAATGTGGGCTGCCCAGAGCCAGAGTGAAATGCACTTGACAGTAAGAAGTGAGCGCGAAGAGAAAGTGACAGAGCAGCTTGCTACACAACGAAAGCAATGAAAGAGTGAGCGAACGAGCTCGAGTGCCTCACCGCAGCATAACAATATAGCCGCACTGACGTCGCACACAAAAGTTGGTCATGATGTCAAAAATGTGCGCGCATAATTTGCATTTTTGAGACATTGTGTCATGCAATGGCACTAGCTTTAAGTTAGTCTAACCCGGCAGGGAAGTAAAAGGGTTAAATTTAATGTTGACCTCGTGGGACTCTTAAAAACTTTTCTAAGCTACGGTGTTCCAGACCATGTCTTCGTTCCCGGACTTCATTCTTTTCTAGAGACAATTTATGACATTTCTATACATTTAAATATATATCGTAGTAGTAGGAAGGCTTGAAAAGAGATTGATCGATAATTAGAATAGTTGTAGCAAGGACTAACTGACCGCTTAAAGCTACTTGACTAGGTTGCTTTCATTAAAAAAGGGATAAAGTACTTCATCCTCAGACTCCTTGAGGTGAGATGTAAACATCAAGGCACTTTGTTCTCCATTGTCCAGCCTTTGCAAGACTGAGGCTGAAAAATCTCGGTAGTCTTACCTTCGGAGGACCAGAACACATAGCCAAAATGACTAAAGTTTCCAGTTTTCCAAATGAGATCCTGTTAGGATCGAGCTTTTAACCTAATCTAATTTAAACCTTAACTCCTAACCTAATTCCTCCTCGAAACTCCGGGTCCGGGAGGAATTGTCATCGTGGACCATCTCAACTCTCGTCTACTATACCACTGCTTTTAAAAAATAGCATCAGGTTACTTCATCATCATACTCGTTTAGGTGAGGTCTTATCCATTGTCCAGCCTTTGCAAGATTGAGGCTGAAACATCTCGGCAGTCTTAAGTTCGGCGAACCAGAACACATAGCCGAACTGACTAACGTTTCAAGTTTTCCAAATGAGAGCCATGTTAGGATCGAACTTTTAATCTAACTAAGCCTAACCGGGTCCTCCTCAGAACTTCGGGACCGGGAGGAATTATCCACTATATCACTGCGTTCACTATGTCACTTCACTCTTCGAATTCAAGTTTCAAAATTAAAGAGAGTTTCACTGTGACTTGGGTGAATCAGATTTTTAAAGCGATGAAGGCTCGACGATTTCTTCGAAACCCCAATTGCGGAGCTCTTTTGGAGGGCTGTTTAACCAGTTTGCCTTGGTTTTAGTCCACATTCGCGTTATCAGGTATTCTCATGCCAGCAGTTTTCTTGCAACATCTATCTATCCCACTCTACCACAAGACTTAACCATCTTCAACTGTATTTGCGGCTGTCATTTGAATGACAAGAATTTGTAAAATTGTAAATTGTCGTCAGGGCATGCCGAGACATCCACAGGGGCGAGTGAGCGTAAGCATTAAAGTAGATTTGCTAGCTTCTTTATGTCAAGCCTCTTTACCGAGCGAACAGCCAACTAAAGCCAGTGAAGGGGAGGAGAACAGTCGAGGTAGAAGTTGTAAAGAAAAATGTGCTGTGAAAAATTTGCAAACTGAGGCGCGCGGCAGCAGCGGTCGGGTGCGGAAACGCAATGACGGCACATCATTTATTGTGCAACTTTGCGAAGGCGACATGTCGAGGGTTGCGTGTTGCACGTCGCAACATTCAGCATATACAAAACTTGCTTGCTGCTGCAGGCATTCGTTAAACGAGACAGCAAACTTTTTCTATGAAAGCGGCAATTGTTATTGTTCGCATTGTTGTTGTTATTGTTGTTAATGCTTTTATTGTTGGCCGAAGCGCTGCAAGCAACTTTGACACTTCGGTGTCACGGTGCACTCAATTCTTGCCTCACAGTGACATGACCTGAGCCTTAGCCTTTGCCACAAATGCAACACTTAAGCGTTGAGTTGTGGAACAATGCAATAGTTGGGACAACAACAGCAAGAACAACTACAGTAGTAATAATAAGCGCGTGTAAAACTAGCTTGTAAGAAGAAGCATGAAACAAAATGTGGAAAAAATGGATAATGCTGAAGTTTTCTCTGTAGCATTGTTGCTGTTGTTGTTGTTGGAGAACTAAAACTGTTGGCTGAAAAGCCTGCAGGGAAAATCATTTTTCATTTCTCACTTCTCACTTGACATACATACATACGCTCAGCTGCAGTGGCATTTCGAGGCGAGGTTGCATGTTGCAAGCAAGTGAAACACGAAACACGAAATACAATGCGAGAAAAAATTAAGGAACAGCAAAGCCCGACAAGCTGCGCAGAATTAAGAAGCAGAAATATAATCAAGAAAGAAATATAATAAGCAGACGCTGCAACGTAAGCGTGGACGCGCAAATTGCTGGCGAGTGAATGAGATAAATTTGCATGCCACAAAACGCAATGTTGCAAGCAGGAGGCGGGAGAGCAGCATGTTGCACCGAATTTCAAAGTGATTTGTAACAACAACTGCCTGCCCTCACCGTTAAATCCCTCCAACAGTGTCTGTTTGAGTATGTGTGTCTATGCATTGGTGTGTAGTAGCAGCACTTATTCAGGTTAACTGTAAATGCGGTGGGCGTGATTCGTTAAGCATCGCCTGCTCCGCGCTTGTGTACACGAGTTAATTTCATTTACGTCGCGTGCTGTTGGCTAGTCGCTCGACCGCTTGGCTAGTTACTTGCCACTTGTGTTTATTACGGTAATTGCCAAAGCCAGCTTGAGTCTTTCTCTCTGGGTGTGTGTGTGTGTAATTGCAGCACGATAATACAAAAGCACGAACAAGTGTTTCACTGACATCTACATGAACGACGTGCGCTTGTGGCAATTTGCAAAAGAACAACAGCTTACTTTGTTGCACGCTAGACGTGTAGTAGTGAGCAGCTTTCTTGCCACAAGCGACACGTAGATAGTAAGTGCATGTTAGTTACAATAACTTTGTATGTGGCACGATGTTAAGGGAGGAGAGGAAGTTAGATAGTGAAGCTTCAATGCAAGGAGGCATATTCTGGTTAGTTTTATGTTGTTGTTGGACGGGTTTAAAGTTGCAAGTTCACAGTTCCGAAAAAGCGAAGGTAAATTTTCGGTTTTCAAGCTTTATTAAGTGACAATGCAGTTGCGGACAAATCGTAGTTACTTGCATTTATCGATGCTTTTGAACTAAGGACCGAACTAAGGACCGAAATTCTGATTTAAACTAGGTACTGATCGGCTCTGAACGCACTGCCTCATAAGGACGTACATCTATCCTCGCCTTGGCCTCGTAACTCGGATAACGTTGGGTTTTTAAAACACGACTATTTTCTAGGAGTTGTTTAGCGGCTCTGAGTGGGGAACTTCGTCATACGAACAATAGCAAAACTAAAAAAAAGACGAGGGATAGAAACGTTTTAACCGACTTCGTCAACTCGTAAAGTGTCTCGGGTGGTACGATATTTGTCCTCATGCCACTTGTAAACCAAACACACAACAACTTTTATTTAACATAATGGAACTGGCATCCTGAAGGAAAGTCAAAAGAACAAGCTTTGAAAAGAGCACAAAATTGGTCTAGAGTGAACTGAGAGCATACGCTGAAAAAGCTGGCAGCATTCAGACATTTCAGTGCGGAATATACTGTCCAGAGTTAGGCAGCCTTTTAAGTTTCCGGACCACTGAAGTATATTTCAAACTGAGGCCTTCGCTATTCTGAAAATCGCGCAGCTCTTTACGGAGACAGCCAAACAGCAATCAAGGCTCCTAGAAAGCAGTAGATAGTACTGTCAGAAGTAGGAAACTTTATTTCTACTGGGTACCCGCCAAAAAGGCATGGAAGACAATGAAAGAGTGGACGGGATTGCCAAGAGTGTTGTATGGCTAACACCCGAAAATGTGATCAACATTGGGAAATTGCATTGTCTATACGACGATCTAGAGAGATGTATGGGAAAGAAAATCAAAACCCGATGGAACGAGCTACTGTGTGCAAAACGATAGATCGGAAGTACACAACATTTCTATTGGCACTCGATAGAAGTGACTGTAGAAACATGATCGGAATACTAACTGGTTACTGTCTGGTGATCGCACACGTCCGCAGACAGATCCAGAAGACTTCAGGAAAGGTTTAAAGCAAGGCATCAGGGGAAAAATATGGAGCATCTCCTGTGCACTTGTCTCGCATTGACTGTACTGTAAGCTTCTGGGGTTCCTAAGGTATGATACACTGGAGGAGGTATCGATTGTTAGGGCTCAGTGTCTGTTAAAATTCGCGTCAAGTACAGGCATCTTAAAGGATAACTACTCCTCATGGACCTAGATACTGAATTTCATTTGGTATCGCAAAGGTCCAAAACCGGTCTATATGCGTGGCCCATTGGTCTACCAGATTAACCTAATCTAACCTCTAAATATTTTGGGAAAAGGCAATTTTGGGAACGATAAGGGTCCGAAGGCCGGATAGCCATTGTCTATACCAAAATCATATTATTATTGCCTGCGAATTAAAAAAAAATCAAAAATCTCTTCTATATGTATACAAATATCTCCCTAAACCAATTAACAAAACGCATATTATTTTTAATGTTATACCCTTTTTAGAGCCCTGACAGGGAAATTTTAAACGCAGTGTTTTCGAAACTACTTTTTATTATGAATATCTGTCTTTTAATAAATTGAATTTGAATTTCAAAAAAAAAGTTATATTTGAAGTTCATACCTTGTTATTTGTATTTATTTACAAAATTAGCTAAAATGTGGTAACTATATACTAAAATATTAACAAAATCGCAATGCAGTTTAGAAGGTGTAATAAAAACAAGTAAAATTCGGTATTACTCAAATTCAAGTTAAAATATATAAGAAAATTGGCAACAGCGCATTTTAAACTAGTCCTTCGAACCTTTACAGTAAAAATGCCATAAAAACAGTAAATGATAGCTAAGCAAATAAAATTGCTAAAATCTGCATAAGCAAATATTTACACACATGCTGATAAGCACTTCGCCACACGAACACCCGTAAATACATCCAAATACACCCCCTAAACACTATATATTTCCCATAACGCAGCGAATTGACTGTCGATTTGTCACAGCATTTGCCATATGCCATTCGCCATTTGACAGTAGATTTGTGCGCTGTCTCAGATAGGGATATTCTTGCAACTACCAGAAGTATGCATTAGGGTGCTAGTCCCTGAAAGGCAGAATTTTTAACGAAAGTTTTAAAATGTGTTGGTGATTACTCAAAGTTTCTTGTTTAAATAACACGTTAAAAATGTGCCACTTTTTAGATTCGAATTCTTATAGAACTTAAAACTAACTACAAGGGAGTTTTTTTTTGTTTTTACTAACTTCATTTTTCTCATTTTTCGTAGTATTAACCACCTGTTAACATTTTTAAATATTATGATTCGCAAGAATCCGCGATTTAAATATTTTATTCTATATGATTTGAGATGTGAATTTTTGAATGCTCTCCGACCATTTGTGAATTAAGTAAAAAATCCTGCCTTCCATAAATTCTATACCTGATTTTGTATTTTTGTTTACCCTAGTAAAAATGTCTATAGAAGTATATGTGTGTACTATAAGCTTACATTTCTTAGTGTAGTAAGAAAGTTTCCTTATGTTGCAAAGCGAAAATATGTTGAACGCTTTTTAAAGATTGAAATCTCATTTGCATGGTCTTGAGATGACTCTGAATGCAAATTTCACTAGCGATGATTGCAAGAAAATGCAAAGGGGGAATATATGTACACATATATGTATGTACCACTATATATATAATATGGATACCTCTTTGGTTACTATTGAGGATATTTATTGTTAGGTGCGATTTTATAAATGACCAAGTGTAAAACAGGGAATTACTAATCGAGCTGAAGAGTAGTGAATGCTTTTAAAAATATATCTGAAAATGCACTGTAAGCAAAAAAATAGTAAGACTTTGTTCGTAATAAAAAAAACTTCGAATCTATGTCGTCCCCTCAAAGCAATCCCTCTTGGCCACGAAACTGTTGTCTCTTCAATTGACTCAAAACGGTTCCCTCGGAGCGCTTGTTTGAGGTTTCTGAATAGCTACGAGTCAGGCGAGGCTAAAACAAGTGAATGCGTTTGCGGCACGATATTGGTTGAAAATTCGGCGAGAAACTCTGGAAGAATCAATACGATGTGCGACGGTGATTCTCATGGTGCAAAAACCAAGAGTTGTCGGTTCATAATTCCGGCCTCTTCTTACGAATAACTTCGCGCAAATGACGCACAGCACTAAAATAGTATTCCTTGTTGACAGTTCGGCCAGTCGGAAGTAATTCCGAGTGTACCACATCACGATAATCGAAGAAAACTGTCAACATAGCCTAGATTTTTGACCTGTTCTGGTAGTCGGAAAGCATTATTTCACAGACACATTTTGGAAACAATCGTGTTTTGAAATGATTTTTTAAAATGGTTTTCATTGATCCTTCTGATATTCCAAAGATGCCGGTAAGATCTCTGACTGTTAATTGTCATCAGTTGATGTCGATGGCCGTCGTGGACGTGGTTAGTAGTCAACGCGTTTTCGATCCTCTTTGAATAATTTGTACCAATCAAAAATTTTAATTTAATGAAACTTCTTTGTTGAAAAAATTTCACTCATCGAAAAATCGCCGAATGTACTTTATGTACTTCAGAAAGACATGCGTATATAAACAATTAAAAAGTCTTACTATTTTTTTTCCCACAGTATTATATATGTTTTTGAAATTTGATTCGCTGAATTGGATTTTCAATAAACATAGATCATCACTCTAAAATGCAGAGTTAAAATATTAAATATTTCCCATCAAATCCCCCACTCTCTCTAGTAATTATCTTTTTTACTATTAAAGCAAAGTAAACTTCCAAGCCTTGGAAAGAGCGAACTGCAACAACAACACTATGTTTGCGCAATACTTTAAGTACACGGACAACAACAATTTCTGCTCTCCAGCTAAGCATACGAAGATAAGTACATAGAACAACAAGCCAGCTCCTCACCGGCCACGTAGACAACAATAGAAGTCAAGGAAAAGTTCAACTAATTACCAATGATAGATCGATAGATGGGGCCATTTTAATTAAGTACAACAAGGCTTTTGGGGGGTCGAGCAGGGACAGCAGGAAGCAATCAAGAAGCAGCTGCAATAAATTAGTGTGAGATGCTTGAGGCTGCGGCATAAATCTGCAAATAGTTTTATGCACACAAAGAAGTGTATAACTGTTATTGCGTGTAAGTGTGTGTGTGCTTATTTTATTGGTGTGCGTTGGTGTTTATCGTTATCTGTAGATATTTGAGTGGCTAAGTATTAATCAATTAATTAGGAAGTGGTGATGGTGTGAAAATAGAAAAGAGAGATAGGAGACATAAAATGAAGTGAATAAAGGTGAGTAAATGGCAAAAGTCAACAGATCTTTAGCAAGTTTTAAAGATTTTGAATGTATTACGAGTTTATTCTGTATAAAAAATATTATACAATAGTATGGTTATTCGCTCAATGGTTGCCGAAAAATAATGAAACCACCATGCATTCATATTTTTGTTATCTAGACACGGCTATAACCGCGTAAACGGTGCTTACGCCAGTAAAGAAAGAAAATAATAGTAACTCTTTCATGAGATATAGAAGTTTACATCTGTGGAGACCGGCTCGCAGATTCGACTAGAACTACACACCCTTAATTACTAAAATTACACACGACTGATATTAGAATATGCAACTCAATGCCCCGCCTGGGTTAAATGACGCCTTCGCAGACAAAGGCAAGCACAAGATATAAGGATTGGATTTGAGAGAACTTATGTATACGAGTATAGGAGACAGAAACTCCGAGAGCTGAGAACGAAGAGCTTAAAACACTTGATATAGCAAAAAAAGTCCCAAAATTATAACGAAAGAAACGAGAGCTTTCTAAGATCTGGAACCCAGACTAAACACTCAAGTCAAAAGCATGACATGCATCGCATTTCTGAATGTATTAAATCCTAGTTACGTTATAACATCTTCAGATAAAATGTGAATTATTGGATAATACGCGACCGAAAAGACCAGCACGCAATGAAGAAAATATAGCAGCAGTAACTGAGTGTACTCGAAGACCGTGTAGAGTCGTTTATGCGCCTTCGCAGCAACTCGGACTGACCTATGGAACGACCTGGCACATTTTACGTCGAGATATTAAATTGAAAGCATACAAAATACTGCTTGTGCAAGAACTGAAGCCGCTCGACCTTCCCAAGCGTCATGCCTTTGCTCTATGGGCCCTTGAAAAGCTCCAAGATGATCGGATCGAGGCAATTTTTGTTCAGCGATCATACCCATTTTTGGCTCAATGGGTATGTAAACAGGCAAAATTTGCGGCATTTAGGACGAAGGGCAACCTGAAGAGAAAGAAGAGCTGCCATTTCATTCAGAAAAAACAACGGTTTGGTGTAGTTGTGGTGGCGTTGAAATCATCGGTCCATATTTCTTCCAAAATGTTGCCGGTGAAAACGTAACCGTCAGTGGCGATCGTTTTCGCCCGAAATTGGAGCTCGTGATCTCGGCGACATTTGGTTTCAACAAGAGGTAATTTCATATTTTGGGCTGGTCGATTGCCTACCAAGATCATGTGATATCCGACTGTTAGACTTTTTTCTGAGGGGATGTATAAAGTCTAAAATCTATGCTAACAATTCCGCTTCGATTCAGGTCTTGGAACAACATAACACGCATGTTATTTGCCAGTTGAAATTCTCGAATGAGTCATCGAAAATTGGACTCAACGGATAGATCATCGACACGTAGCCGCAGCCAACATTTGAAGGAAATAATCTTCAAAAAGTACATGCCAAAAAATGTTCTTTCGAATGATGAAGTTTCTGTATTTTTTTTTAAGTAGGAAACCCCGAAATGGATCACTCTGGAGGGTAGCTTTGGATTTGTATAATAAGATTTGATGAACTTTTATATCTGTTTAGAGAATGTTCTATAATGAGATGGCGCTCATAATATTGACATCCATGACTTTTTTCATAGTTTGCAATAAAAAGGAAACGTCTGTTATTATGAAGACCGTCAGGCAGTGAATGCTCTGAGAAAGTATAGGAATAGTTCATATGTCAACTAATCTCGATTACGACGAAATCTCGTTTAAAATGATCCAAAATCTAACAGTTAAATTTGCTAATAATAACAGTAACAATAAAATTCCACCACGGTACGTAAAGGGCAAGCGAGCGTGTTTGCGTTGGCCGAAAAATTACAGCAGCTACAACATGTAAGCCGCGATTAATGCCGGGCCTACATTCGAACGGTCACAAATCAGCGAAACATTAAGTTATGCGCAAATGTCGCACACGTGCACAAACACAGGCACACCTCTCTCTGCATGTTCGCATGTGGCTTGGGGGCGTGTGTGATCAATTGTGGCGCATTATGCAACTGTTTGCTAAAACACGCGGTGAAATGGTTGCAAGTTATTGGAAAATGTGTTGCACTTATGTGTGCAAACATATTTCGTAAGTATGTGAGTGTGTGTGTGTCCATAATTATTTATGTCTGCGTGCGACTCTGGAAGGCATTATTTAATTTTCAGCTTTGTTGCAAGTATCTAACTGTGTCAATATTGAGCTTGAAATGTTTGCAGAGGCATAAATAATGGACAGATTTGCATACAAATACATAGATATACATATATATATATATATACACATCAATGAATTCGGTTGCAAGCGTGTGACCTAGAAAAGCAAGACCCACCAACTGCAGACACACACCGAAAACAATGACAAGTTTTCACGTGTTGCAAGTACGTTTGTGTGGACAATTGGCCGCCAAATTCAGCTAACGGTAAGTCATTAGTATGCATTGCGGTCATACTTCATGTTGGATGTGTTGTTGTCGCGCTGTGCTTGGCATAATGCAAGCTTCCCAGCTGGCAAATATAATACAATTTTGTTATACCCGCGTCGCTGGTCGATTGGTTGGGCGGTTAAATTAACGCTTCGTGCAACTTAAACTTTCAGTGGAGCCAAACAGAAAATATTCGTGTGTAGAATACTTTAAATTATTGGCGTAAGTGAAGGAAAGAACTTTAGATCAGTGATGTTTAGGTGAAACTTAAATTAAATCACTATTTAGGTTTTGTGAGTTGCTGGTGACGTTGAGTAATATTTTCTTAATATTTTATTTCTATTATCCGTTTGAGAAGTGCACTGTACTTAACTCTTCAACGAAATAATACATATACGCCTAAAAGTATGCTAAAAATTCTGTATGATCCTGTTATTATTACAAGTAATGAGCTGTAGTCGTAATCTTAACATTTTAAATCGATAACCCGTTTGAGAATTATACTGAATTTAACTCTCCAACGAAATAATACATAAACGCCTAAAAATATGCTAAAAATCATGTAAGGAGTCACAAATTTCTTGACCTATTTAAAAAAGCTGTCGATTTTTATAGACTTGAGAAGCAATCGGTAAAATCCTACCATCCACATCTTTTTATACTTGATACCTTCGTAAGGTCAGGCAAAACTTTATCGGAGATTCTGAAAACTTCTCAATACAAATAATAAAATCCGTTCTGATAATATTAATAAAGAAGCAAAATTGTAAAGAAAGATGAGGAAAGGTGATAATGATAGTAAAAAGGAAAGAGGATGCTCAGCTGAAAACAATTCAGATAACTGATCAAATTTGACTCGGACTGGTCAGGTTAAACGGCGCATGTAAACGGAATTTATAAATGTTTTTCTTAAAATTGTCGTTTTTAGTCGTCAACTTAAAGTAATTTGTTGTAAACGACTAGTTTTGGGGACGGAAAATACATGGAAATTCCACTACTGTAACCTCCCGTCACATTCTTGCATTATTGTGACTTAGTTTTTGGCCAAACCTGAAACAAAAGTCGTCGCACAGTCTCCGTATTTGCCAGATTTGGCTCCTTGAGACTTCTTTCTGTTTTCAAAACTGAAGAATCGGCTTCCATTAAAACTCATTTAAGACACCGAAAGACTAAAAGACACTGAAAGTCTCCGGCTTCAAGGCTTAACGTTGGCTCAAAAATCCCAGTCTGTCCAATTTGATCAGGTTTACCACCTGTATTAACGATCCAAAATGATCCAATATAATATTATCAAGAGCTGCAGATCTACCATAAGAAAGCTCGGAAGAGCCTTATCTGTAATATTTGACACAAAATGGATTCTGACGCTTAGTTAGAAATTAGCTCAAACTATTTAAAGTCTCTTTAAAATACAGAAAAGTTCAGTTTCTAACGAGCCCATACATACAAATACTTATAAGAACAGTAGAAGATCGATTAAAGTCTTTAAGCTGTAGTGAAGCAGTTCAGAAAGCAACGAAAAATGGGGAAGAAAACATCCAATATCACTATTTATGTATATTTAGCTTGAAAAGGCATCATCGCATTTCGAAAAGAGATGAAACAACCTAAGGGAATTATATACCACATAACATACCCCCTGGTTCAATACCTTCAAACAATCTCCGTCAGGTTTAGTGGCAAAATTTGTGATATTGTGTAAACCAAATGGAATTCATAACTACAGTTAGGAAATCCTTTCTACGTTGTACTTTACTCAGAAAAGCGGTAGATATGTATTCAGTTTCACTGCCTTATAGTCAGTCAATACCTAGTTCTATTCAAAATAAAGAACTTTGCATTTCAAGGTCAAAATCTAACTCCAGGTCTCGGTCTAAATTAGTTTGTTGCATACATACTTCTAAATGAACTAGCCCACATATTAGCTCAAGAATTAAACTATCAACATCAATACACACACACACAATTGCATAAACCGCGTCGCATTATCCGCTTAGACAACACCTTAGCATGTATTAGTGACGCACGCTTGTCGGACGAGCCACTCGTAATGTTGTCGCTTGAGTGCCAAGTCTCGATTGACCTATAAATAAATTTATGCAAATTTTATCCATACTCAAGTAGGCACCTAATAATACGTCAAGTGCGGCGCGGCGACGGTAGTGCAGACGGTGTAGTGGGAATGCTGAGCAGCCGAGAGAGGTTTGTTGAATTTACTGATGTGTGTGCAGAAGAGCGGTTGTGGCTATGAATAAATATTCAAGCTTAAATATTCAGCATTGAAGTTTACCGTTTGAACTAAGCATAAACAAATTTGTAGATAAAAAGACGAAAATAATGCGATGCTCTTTTTTAATTAAAAATAAATTTTGAGATTATTTTCTGGAATACATTCATTTAAATAAGGTCAAAAATCCCCGGTCTACCATAGTCAAACGTATGTTTTGGCGAAACTCGTTTTTTTATTCAACAAAATTCCCTTCAATGATGATATACTGGTTATAGGGACTCTCCAACTTTTCAGTACCATTTTTGTGATACGATTTGTTCTTTGATTGAAAATAGGTGTTAGTTTCAGTGATCACTTTTTTATTTAATGAACATGTCTTTCCAGTGAGTGTTCTTTTGAGCTCTGAGTAGAGGAAATAGTCGCTAGGCGCCAAATCTAGAGAATAAGGTGGATGCGGAAGCTACACGACGCTTAATTAATGGATTATTGCTATAGATTTCACTTGACTTGTGACACGATGCATTGCCTTGGTGAAAAAACACTTTCCTTTCCTTCAAATATGATCGTTCAGAAAAAATATTTTAATTCTTTTAAAAAATTCGTGCATTTTTTGAAAAGTAATCATATATAATATTATTGGAAAACCTGGTGCTAAAAACTGAAGAACCGGCCGATAATTGTAGTTGCAGTAGTAGTACTGTAGTCGTAGATCCATTGGGCAGCCATTAGCCCTAGACTAAAAAAATCTGGCACAACCAGTCTTAATATATTTCTTTGGGAATTCGAATACAGAAGGTCTGGATCCGCTAAACTTAAGTAATTCTGTTACCGTTTGGGAGCCAATTATGTGTTAAGTCAATCAGAGAAGCTGTGCTTCAATATATGTATAAGAGAGTTTGTACTCCTTAAACTACTATTTTGCTTCCTAATAATCTTTCGTCCTTTTCGATATTCTTTGCATTTACCTGAAATACTTCAAAAGACACATGAAAACAGAACTGCAAAGCGAACATGTCCTTGCTATGTATGGAAGTAAGTACAGTCTAATCAACTAAATACCTCATAAAATATGCTCCGTCACAAAGAGTCCGAATTTCCCCCGAAATGGCCAAAAATGTGCATGAACACCAATTAAATGCTTGAAATCTCACTTTACTGCCTTCCTCGGATTTGGTACATTTTCCCAGTCATAATGAGATTTAAGTGCCATTTCACAAAATGTATTGTGTTAAAATTGTTGTTGTTGTCAGCCGAAAAAATGTGGCGACACTTAACCGTATTTATGCGACATACTGGGTCAGATCGGAAAGCAGGCTTCACATATAAGGGAGTAGATACAGAGAGTATGTTGTAAGTGTTGTTGTTGTTGTGCAACTTACTAACCAGGTAAAATGGGTATGCAAATTCAGAATTTATGCAAGCAAGTTTATGATGGTTCACCTTGGTCGGTAGGCACGTTTCACATGCGCATTACTTAAGTGGGCAGCCATGAAGAGGAATTGAGCCAAAGAAGGCTGGAAGGCGCACTAAATTCTTATGCACACACACCTACATAAATGAGAGACCATAAGCAGGTAGTGGAAATGCCAATGACTGAACACTGGAATTAATGTCACACACACATCTTTATATATTATCCTAAATATATGTGAATATATATTTTACATAGGTATAGATGGATGTGGTGCTTTACGGGAAGGGTTCACATACTAGGGTAGTTACCAGTTAACTCGTCTTATCTGCTGCTGAGCGGCGCTTAGTGCGCTATTGATGGCCGACTACCCTCGCCTGCCATGACTACATGGCTGACTGGATGACTGACACTGGCTGCTGTTGCTGTTGTTGTTGCTGCCGCTCAGCTTATAAGGTATGCTAAGTATGCTTATGTGCTTGCTGGTGGCAAATGGTTGCTTCGCTTGAATATGCATGACGCTGCAGCCGCTTGTGGCACCCATCTATCCAACCATCCAGTCATCCAGCCTTCGTTCCGTTGCGGCAATAATGCTGAAGGTGATAAAGGTGATGATGATGTTGTAGCTGATGCAAATGATGTGGCTGATGATTATGTGTTGGTTTAGGCAACTGTAAAATTATTTGTTTTTGTTTCCGATTTTCCATATGTGTGTATGTGTTGCATGTAATTTCGAAAGTTTTTCTGCGCCTTCGCCCTATTTGGTACAACACAAGTGGCGGATAAGTCTCGAAAATTGGTTTTTGAGTGGAAAATTACAAAAGTGTATGGGCGCATATATGTATGTATATGTAGGTCTCTCATAAGTACTAAAACTAAAGTAAAGTGGCGCCACTTTCGGTACATTTAAGGAGTCAGAAAAATGCGAACATATTAGTTAAATAATTTCGAAACATATACATATGTATGGTAAGAAATGGATTTAATTATGAGTTTGAAAAAAACTGTATATATTTTATTTTGCCAAATTGGTTAAGGAATAAGAGTGAAAGTAAAGGCCAATACTAAAAAGTTACGTACATCCTCTGAGAAAGTCTCAGCGCTATCAATCCTTATTAGTACAGGTAAAAGTACTTCAGATTTTTTTTATTTTGTAGTCCCATCTGGACAATACTCGGGGATTATAGCACTATATTGGACAATACTCTTTATCAAATTTAATGGAGATATCTTTTCAAATACAAGGACTTTATTTTGATCGGTTCGTTTTTATAGTAGTTCAATGTCAGCTGTTCTGATAAATGATCATTTTCTTAAGGAGAAAAAGATTTGAGCAAAAATGCAGATCGATATTTCAAAAACTAAGGGCTAGTACTCATACAAACACTGCGAAATCAACTCGTCACCATGATCATTTGTATATGTGTATACAGTGATTCATACAATTGATCACTGTGTCAATATATATTTAATCGTTAATATAAAAAAATTTTCTTGGCATACTTAAACAAAAATTTGTTGTTTCTGGCGAAAAAGTACCCAAAGCTGCAACTTAACCTACAGCCGATTTTTTGAATATACCTCTCGAAGGGGTTAAGCTCCGGAGATTACGGAGGCCAATCTAGCGTACATATACATATATCGTATTGTCCTGGAGTTATTTGCGAATTGTCCTTGCTGAGTGTTTCGGACCATTGTACTGTCCGACCCCTTTTAGCCTAAGTCTTCTACAGTGCCAACCAAGCGACTGCGCTTAATCTCAATATAAGACTCTGCCGTCAGTCGTCCTGCGATTTTCATCAACCTACCAGCACCATTGGTCGTCATGCATCCCATATCGTCTGCCATATACCATATACCATATGTGAAACAGTCAGATTTTAAAATTTTTTTCTTCAGAATATTAGCGTAGTGGGAACTGGAGCAAACTCGGTGTCCAACTGTAGGAAAGTTAATCGGTTTCCACGGTATAACTCAAAGCGGTCATAGGCTTTAATTAGAAATTACTAATTTACCAAGCCAAGATTTTAGCATTATGGAATTTGAGAAGAGATCGTTCTTTGGGCTATTTGCTTAGATATATAAAATTTGTAGATAATTTTGAGCTTGCTTGACTCAGTATTGGTTGATCACACGTCAAAAGTGTACAGCAGCAAAGAGAAAGAACGCCATATATTACAGTTTTTTCTCAATAAAAGCAGTGTGTATAGTCTTTATGGTCCTGGTACTGTACCAGCCAATCATGCCCGATTTTGATGTTGTCGATTTTGTTCCGGTAGAAGGTAAATTTTCGATTTTTTTTCATAAATCAATAGTTTAGATATTCGAAAATTTTCTCTAAAATAAGATTTCAAAATCCAAATCATTTCCGAAGTTATAGCCAGTTTGAGCTGTGGACGAAACTTAAACGCGTTTTTCTCGAAACTACTTTTTTGATGCGGTCGCCACAATATCTTAAGCTCTAATTGTCGATTTACTTGAAATAAGGCATGAGTATTCTTTAAGTATCTCTCTAGCAACACAAAATTAAAAGAGAAATTTTAAATATTTTACAAAAAATGTTTTTTTTTTGCATCTTCTTGAATGTCGCTAACATTCGTACTAATCAAGAACCCATATCATTTTTTTATTGACTGAAAGGATAGAAATCATCGCGATTACGTCGGAGCCTTTCTCCCAATTTACTTAATGCTTAAAACCATAAAAAAAATGGAGAAGTGTTGTAGGAGGTTTGACTAATAGGATGGAAGTTGTCTTCTATCAGAACAACGGCAGACTATAAACATTGTTAGTAACTCGTTAGACGATCCGTAAGTTCGATTAGGATTCTCTTAAGTATCCACTTTTATTCCGGACTTAGCAACTAGTGATTATTACCTGTTTCTGTCTCTGTCGAATAATTTTCCTTCTTGAAATTGACTGACAAATGGTAAATCATACCAAAATTGATGTTTGCCCGCACTTTACATAACTGCATAAACTTAGATATTTACACACATGCTTAGAAATAATAAAGTCAAGTGAAATTTTCATAAAAATTCAAAATAATTTCTAATAGAACTGCAAACTCCGTTCGAATTTGTGTGAAATATTGAAAAAAAACGAGTGAAGTATTGAAAAAAGCCTCCAAAAAAGAAAATCATACCTGTCAAAAATAGGATTAGCAAATGTTTTCACAAGAATAACAACTTTTCAATATATTTAGTATGTAATTTTCAAAAATTTTAATATGAATAGCTGCCAAAACGTAACCAACCAAAAAAAAAAACCTTGAAATTTGCATTTGAGAACTAAAATATAACGCGTGTTATACACATACAACTGCTAGCGTGTGCCGAAAAAGCGGGGGAGCGCGGCTGCTTGGCAACAGCAAATATCTGCAGAATTTCTTTCATTTTTCTACTCAAAACCAATATCATTAATCAAACGCATTGAAATGCGAAAAATATATTCATGCAAGCGCTTGTTGGCTGTCAGTTGATGTGAAGGAGATGAAAAAGAAAGAGCGAAAAATCACTTTCTAACCGGTGGTCTAAATCAGAAGGGACCTTCGCCAACATGAAAACAATGTAATGAATCAAGGACACAAGTGAGCATTCATTTATTGCGTGAGCATGGATTGGTAGGGGATTATTGTAGCTAAAGGTTGTATTTATGGCATAAATGGTTGGATTTGTTGTGCAATGATTATTGTATGATGAACATGTGAAATTAACATGATAAGTTATGTAAATTCCAGCAAAAGTTTGAAATTATAATAATTTGTATAAAATTTTCTGATAATGACGTTCATTTTGTTGAATATTTGTAGTTAATTTCTGGATTTTAGGTACTGTTGACTCAGTCTGGTTCGATCGAAGCAAAAATTAAGACTGAATATAATGATAGATGGGCGCATTCCACCATAGGTAGATAGAAATTATTCAAGGTTTTGCATTGCGATCTATGATCTATTGAGCCCTCTTCTATATCACATATGTTCACATAGGTCCAGCGCTCTGAACAAGCGCAATAAGCTTGCTAAACGCGACGGACATGATGTGATCCTTGCCCACGTAGATGGATCCAAGGACATTGAGCCTGCTTCAACAAATTGCTGGGAAATCTAGAATTAAATGCTTTGAAGTTTTCGGTTCCATACCGCAAAATTGCAAGTTTGCACAAGGAACTATGGCCAAGTTGGACAAGTATTTGACAAGAGTCGGTATTTCGCTGCTTTTTGCATTCTAGCGTGGAATATATGGACCTACAGTGTGCTTGGCAAGATGATAAATAACTAATACTTATGCTCTTATGCTTCTGTGAGATCCACAGAAATTGTTTGCATCAAGGTTCATGTCTCCGCTATGGTAGGTGTTCTGACTGAACCAACGGTTCCTGTCACCGCTATGATAGGCGTCCTGACTGAAGCTTATTACTGCAAATTACTGAAACTGTTTGGAGAAAGGCGGTTAAATGAGTGTTAATAGAAGACATGCTCTAGTACGTCCTGAATGAATGGGAGAACCTCCAAATCTCGAACATCAATCTCCACAGATAGCCATCCAGTCTAAATGCATACTTCGAATACAACAGAATAATGGTGGTTTATCGATCTGGAAAGACGCACGTAAAACCGTTAGTCCCATACCACCGGCAGAAAACAAACCTAAAAGGGAAAAGTTGCAAACTTTGGACACAGGAAGATTGTGCTATATGTATATGCAAAGGAATTGATTTGGTCGGATTTGAAAAATGTAGTTTCGAGAAAAAAGCAATTAGAGAAAAGTTTCGAACTGTCCCCTTGAGAAGACGCGTAATAAATCTAAAAAATATTTGGTATTTGATTGCTAAAAAATATATTATTTTATACTTTCTTAAATCAGAATGAATGTTGGAAAAATTTTGTTAAATTCTACTTTCAACTCCACCAAATCCACTTTACCAGCCAAAATCGAATTTAATAAAGCCCAAGAGACCATAGAAGGCTAATACTGCGACTATCCTGTATATCGGCGTTAAAGCGCAAATGTATTTCTAATGCTTCATCACATTAGCGTTGCCACTGTGTCACACTCGTGCCAAGCCATGCTGATTCTCTATTCACTTAGCGCAACCAAATAGAAGCAGCTGTGAGCACACACACACACACGCACAGAAATAACCCGCACGGAGACGCCCAAGTGCCTTCAATGTCACATCCGCCATTTACAATGATGCAGTCGTGGCAACTTTGGCAAAGGTCGCAAATACTCATTTACACTTCGTAGGCACTTTGAAATTTGCAAAACTTTCGCTTTTCCACATTCCACATTCCACTTTTCATTTTCAACGAATTACTTTTGTAGAAATTTCATTGCCAACATCGCACTTTGTATGCAGCAGCCGAAGTAAGCGAATAATGCAAAGTGGAGCTGAGCAGCGAGAGTGGCTTAGCGGCGACAGGACGGAGGTGGCGGTAATTTTATTGCCTAAAACTATTTGCCTTGCTAATGCAGTTAGTGCGATGAAGCGAAAGGTCAATGAAAAATGGCAAATGAAGAAGAAAGCGAAAGAGAGAGCGACAGAGAGAGTGATAGAGATAATGCAGCGCCAACACTGAGGACAAATGTCGGAGGACAGCATTCGACTGCCACACCCAATCAGGCACAGCTGAGTTGAGCACTAAGCCAGGCAGGCAGGCAGCCAGCCTGAGAGCCTTGCCTTTGGCAGTCACGCAGTCACGCGGTGTATTTACTTTCATTTCATTGCGATTGAATTTGCAGTTGTTATTCCAGTGAGGCTTTGTTGTGCTGGTGTTGTTGTTGTGCGCCACGAAATGCGTTTGTTTTATGCAGCTGCTTGTGGCAGCAAATTGGCGCTACTGATTTTATGGGCCGTCATGCCACGCGCACACCACACACAGATACGCCACACACACAGACACAGAGACACAGTGAAAAGCTACGCTTCGTGTGTGTTGTCATGGCGACCTAATTCTTTGTCATTGTTGTCGACGACAACGACGACGACGACGCGCCGACGATTGCGCCCAGCGCTCGTAATTCAGGGCCAATGTGCGGCGGTGCACGACGCGGCGCAGGCAGCTCATGCCGCGCCACGCGCACAGAATTACAGACAATTGCACTTCATTCTAAATTATACCCTCTATATACTATATGTATGTGAGTATGTATGTATGTGTAGTTATGCGTCTATGCGCCTGGCTGACATAAACTTTCACTTCTTGCACTCGCAGGCGTTCGGTCGTTTGTTAGTTGCAGCGCGGCGCTATTGACCCGCTGCGCGGCCACTCCCATCATCCGTCGTTTATCGCGCTGACATTGAGCGAGATATGCGCTAACTCTATTGCACACACACGCATACAAATATTCATACATACAAGTATTTACACTTAGCTAGAGTCAGGCGTTCTGGGCCACGCTAAAGCCACACTAAAACTTTAAATGTCACACGCACACACACACTCGCAGTAATGCGTGCAACCGAAATGGCGTCGACTCTTGTAATTTCACTTGCAAATTTAGTGCGCTTTTCGGCAGATAGGCAGCAAAACTCATTTACTTGCTTGGCGCATAGATTTGGCGGTAAAACGCTTCAAGGTCGGGCGGTAGTACTGCGCTGGCAGGGGTCTACAGCAGAATACAAATAAAATGGAACGAGAATAGAGGGCTATACATTTTGAGTGGTTTTAGCAAACGTACCGCCAATAAATTTTATGAAATCGGAATGATAAGCCGACGACTTCAAAACCGCGAACTTCTGTCAAACATTCCTTTGAAACGCGATTGGATCCTTCCGAAAAGGCGTTATGCTCTAGTTCGGAATTATGCTAGAAGAGCAGTGTAATTTCATAACTTAAAGAAGTTATACTGGCGCAATATAACACTTTCTTCCTTGCTCATAGAACATTAGAAGAACCAACAATTAAATGATCTAATTTATTAACCCTGTTGAGAATTGGAAATTTGTAAATTAAGCGAACGAAATGAAACAAATAGCTCTTACTATTTACAATTTTTTCTTAAACTGAAGTTGAGAATTGCAATGCTTGCATTCCCATTTTGAATTTGTTGGAACAGTGCAAAAAGGTGGGGCAGGTAAAGTAAAGGAAAGTTATTGACAGTGAAAATAAATTATAAAATAGGAAAGTGAGCTTAACATTACCTTGGTTAGATTCATACAGTTTTAGTCAGATAACATGAAAAATTGAAAGGAACAGTACTTGAAAGTCGTCGCATTGGGATCCGAGAGATAGCAGAGGAACTCTACATATTTGACTAGTTCAAGAGTCCTTTTACGTTCCACTTTGAGCCAAAAAGTTTTCGTAACTCCAAAAATGCATTTTGCTGGTTGTCAAGCTCATCGGCTTTACGATTTTGGACAATTCTGCTATGGCTAGGTACCTAGACAAGCTTAATGATGAAACTCTTGAGGTCATGCACTCCTCCCTGTAAGCGAGCTCAAAGCCTGTATGGAAGCTCGGCTAACGGAGAACCTGCATTCCTAAAAGAAGCCGCACTTCGGAGAATTACATCATCATCATAGATAGGCTCCACTGGTTGTTTGCCAGTCCGGGTCAAATTTGATCATATGAATCGTATTAGGAGGCTATCGAAAGACATGAAAATAATAAGATTGGCTCCGCTAGTTTTTTGTCAGCCCATATGATAATCAATGTGTTATTTGAAAAATATAAGGAGTTTATCGAAAGACATCAAAATAATAAGATTGGCTCCGCTGCTTTTTTGCCGGTCCGGGTCAAATTTGATCATATGATAATCAATGTGTTATGTGACTAGTATAAGGAAGCTTTTAGAAACACATCAATAAACTACCCCACCCATATGGGTGCTTAAGTTGTTTCGTATAACATTCTGATTCACAAGCATTTATTTAAAAGATTTTTTTTATTCTAGAACATTCCAAAAACAAAGAATTAAAATCCCTTCCGAAGGTAATTACTAAAGCATAATACTAATTTCAATTTTTGTATATTTCACTGATTCATTATTGATTCTGCAGAAAGTCAATTGACAAGTTGACAAAATTGTTGAAATTGCTTCGACGCAGCTAACAACGCTTAGCAAATGCAGCAAAATAAAGCATCATCAACACCAAAGCAAAGTAAACAAATAATAATAAAAGCAACTTGCAAAGCACAAAGCTCGCTCAAAGTTGCAATCGAACAAATGGCAGTTTATTCTAAATTGCAGAGAAAAAGAAATAGACGCAATACTAAAGGAAGAAAATAGGAAACGAAATAAATTGCGAAGCGAGACGAAAACGTAAATAATATCGCCAGCGATTGGCGTGAAAAATTCGCAAAGGATTTTCGATGGCTTTACGGATTTTGTTGGCAAGTTCGAAATGCTTTCACACACACAATCAGTTCAATCAAGCTTTGTTCGGGGAAATAAGTAAGAAAATAGATTTTGCTTTACTAAAGATAGAAGTAACAATATTTATTTGTATTTATACAAAAGTTTCACAAATGTTGCTTTTTTGTTTAGTATTTGTGAAAGCGTTGGGGCAAGCTGTGAGCTGTGATGGCTTTATGATAGTAATCAAATACTTATGACGTAACTTTTATGGCAACTGATGAGGTGAGAGCTTGGTGGAAATTATGAAAATTTCCTTCACGACATAATTATCTCTTTAAAAAACTATACAGAGAGGCGCTAAATGTCGCCTAGAATCAACTTTTCTAGATTAAATTAAGTTCAGAAATAAAATTGAAGGAAGCAAATTTGTTGAGATTGTGAAAAATCTGATTTTCTGAAACTACGGAGTCAAGACTCTATGTTGTAAAACTTACGAACGAACAACTTTATCACTAAAAATCAACTTCTGTAAATAATGTGTTTTGCGCACTTCGCTCAATTTATGATCAACATAAACGGCCTACAGAGCATATTATTCATAACACCATCACCCATTTTGAGCCGAAGAGAGTTGATTCGCATTAACTCGGACTGCCGTATGGAACGACTTGGCGAGATTTTAAATTGAAAGCGTAAAAAATACAACTTGTGAAAAAACTGGAACCGCTCAACCTCCCAAAGGGACATCGTTTCCCTCTTGGGCTCTTGAAAAGTTCCAAGAGGATCCGACGTTTCGAGCTAAATTTTGTTCAGCGTTGGGGCCAATTTCTGACTCAGTGGGTATGAAAATAAGCAAAATTGACGCATTTGGGACGAAAAGAAACCTGAAGAGATTCAAGATCCAGAAAAAGTAACGGTTTGGTGTAGTTTGTGGGCCGGTGGAACTACCTTCTCTTAGTATTTTAAATTGGACCTCAGATAATAAACAAGAACCGCTCGAAGGAAATATAGTCATGGTCAATCTGAGCTTTCTCGGACGCTTACTGTAGTATATCAAATTTGACTAACTGAAAACCATTTTAGGTTAGATTGAATGGTCGATCCTAAAAACAGGATTTCACTTGGACATCTTCTAACACTGGTCCGTTATGGTACATAAAACTTGTACAGGTACTTATAAACAGTTATCATACATTCAAATCGACTTTCAATCGACAATCAATCGAGTCGCTCAAAAACTCTCTGAGACGGCTGATGTCAGTTTTGACTTTGTCTGCTGGTTCGCTGAAGGCATGACAATCTAAATGTCTCAGCCTCATTTTGCAAAGGTCAGACAAAGTAGAAGATATTGCCTGGATAGTTACACCACACCACATTGGCAATTTCCATTCGACTGCATGTTTAGTTTTACAGCATGAAGGCATATTGGACAATGTCCAGTAAGAGCTCTTCCGATTGTTGCAATATGAATATTGCAAATGGCAAGCGGTTTAGTAGATCTCCTATGTCAGAAGAACCTTGCAGTCTCGCAGAAGCTGGAAGTCCAAAGCCTGATAAGTGCATGCGAGATTTATAGGTCCAGTGCTAGAGTGCAAAATGGCAATGATGTAGATCCCACTCGTTCGCACTCCACTGTGAGCGGGATACGAGTGTCTTGTCTTACTAACTCGTCGAGTTTGAAGTTTCCAGCGATTTCGTTATGACTAGGTACCCAAACGAGTGTGATGATAGAGTAGCTAAAACTAATATTTCAAAGTATTTTCAACCAATCCCTTTTTCCTTATACTTGTTATGATTCTAGACTGGGACAACCGTCATGCCCTTCAAATAATGTTAGTTTTTTCAGTTTCGGTTTAAATTTCGAGTGCCATTCGCTACATTGTTGGAAAACGTCGACATCATTAGTTCATAAGCCCACGTCCCGTCATCAGTAATAATGCGTTTGATGTATGTAGGGTTCTCAGTAGCATTGGCAAACATCTACTTGACGTGGTTTGTGCAAAAAATGCAGATCCTTTGGTACGAGTCTAGCGTATACAAGCTGCTTACCCAAAATATTAACCATAATGTGTTGAGTTGATCTATAAATTTAGATCCCTTGATATCTCACTAATACCAATACGACGATTTTCAGGCACCTTTTCTTTAACTTTTCCGATTTACTTTTTATCAATAACAGAAGTGGAAGGAACGAACAGTCTGTTTCGTTCAATATAGTAGACTCCCCAAAACACTTTTGGAACAATTTAAATGCAGGATTTTGTATAAAATTTGAACAGATGGTATAATTAACCATGAAACTTATTGTCAAACCGAAATTCGGTTCCTTAAACAACCATATGTATTAATTTCTAGTGGGTTGGGAGTTTTTGGTGCTATTAACTGTGGTGAACCATTTTTAACTTTTCCAACTTTGCGGATGTCATTTAACAGTTTGTGTTTTCACGCACTCAAACATTCCCAAAACTGTACAAATATATCCTAATGTTTATGTATGTGTTGGCACATTAGAGTTAAATTACTTTTTGAGGCTATTAAAAGTTGCTGGTCAAAATAGAAAGTTGACCCAAATACCAGAGTAAGCAACGCAAAGGGTGGCAACTTTTTATTAACTTCGCATTTGGCTGCTACAGCTGACTGCAGCAACGAAGTAACGTCTACAATATTGTGCTCTCACAGAAGAAGATGCCAACAAAAGGATGCACGAGGCGATAAATTCACGAAGAGACAAATTTTCTTAACTCAATTAAAAGTTGGAGCACATATATTTTTTGCTGCTTGAGGAAAACAATTTAAGGCGAACAAAAATATTGGCAGATACATAAAATAAAAGACGAAGTAAAAGCGGTCTGAGATTAAGAAAGCGGAGAGTTAAACTTCGTCGTTTAACTTGCGCAGTTAAATTGCGGTTTTTACTTACTTAATGTGGAAGGGTTGCATTTTGTGTGCTCCCTTTCACTACACTCTTGAAGTTAAAAAAAATGAAAACTATTCACAAAATCTGAAGAGAAACTAAAAACGCCGGAAATTGCAAATATGTTCGGGAAAAATATAATTTTTTTTTTTTATCAGGTCTCCACTGAGTGAATCTGTTTAAGCGAAAAAAGCATATTTTTATACATATAAGTATGTATGTCAACCATTTGCTCTCCTTCTCACACATCATTTATCCTAACTGCGCGCCACAAAATATGTGCCATCCAAGTGCACTTTGCTGTTGGACAAAGGCCACTGATTTACTTGCCCCGTTACTTCATTGTGAGTGTTGTTGTCGCTCGTAACCGTTGCAATGCGTTTTGGTGAGCTTTCAAAGGCAGTCGTGTGGCAATGAACTTTTGTTGTGCTAACAATTTGAAAAATGATCCAAGTTTTAATACAAGGACAGGCGTGCAGCAGGCGAGTGCATCCAAGGATACAGCATGAGAGCAAAGCATGAAGTTGGATGAGTGGCTATGTGTGATGGAGTGCATTCGAGTATTGCTAGGACACTCGGAAGTTGGAAAAACGGTTGCAATAAATAAATGTTAACCGCAATACGCACGCATTTTAACATGCCACATTTACAGTGAGGCAGTGAGGGGGGTGCGTTTAAGAGAGCTAATTTTGTGGCAGGAAATTACGCAGTGTGAGTAATTTTGAATATTGGTTGCCTTTCTTAAATTATGTTAGAAAACTGAGTAATCTTCTTGACCTACTGGCAGCACACAAAGTGTTGACAGAGATAATAGGCATTGCTAAAAAGTGTAGCTGTCTTAGAAAATTGTTCCCCATTTTGAGTTTTCCAAATGATATGAATTTCTACGTCGATTCCGTAGCATAAAATAATACTCGTAATGTGAGCCCTTTGCAGTTTTTGTTAATTTCGGGCTGAAAAATCCCCATAATAAACATAACGTTTGGTAAAAGCCTTATAAATTCAAACTCCGTTTGCAGAGGGTAGGACTTTCTATCAACATTTTCTGCGGTCATTAAAATAGTAAGTCGTTTGGAACAGTATTTTGGGAGAATAAAAAATGGTCAGAAATAAGAACTTTGATCAAATTTGATCCGATTGGAGTCGAGTGGTTCTGCTTGCGTTGTGGTGTGGGACTTTTGAACCCCCAGTGAGCTCAGCAGGCATTCTCCAGAAAACTAGCGCTTGTGCGACTACGAGATCTTTTTAGCCTGTAGTGAACCGTTAGAAGTCATCCAAACTATAGGATCTTAGTAAAGTAAATTTTTTCACAATTATAGGTGTTTTGTCCGGACACTGTTCAATAAGCTTGCACGCAGTGCGACCAAATATCCTGTCGGACAATTTTTGTCAAAGCTGTAAGAAGAAGGCACTGAGATTAAAATATTTCAGTAGACATGCCTTTTGCGAACCAAATGAAGTTGCTGGGATTGATATTTGCTTGAGATTACCAGATTTACCACCTTCATCTGACAAGTTCGAAATGATTCGTCAATCTATGAGGATCTACAGACGAATGTGTAGGAGTTTATGGGTAATACAAAGGACGAATTTCTATCCAGGTTCAAAGATTTTGGATCAACTTCACGACCCAACCTAAATTAACATATATGGAGTTATATAGAGTCAGCCGGAAGTTGGAGAATATTTCTTATGTGAGATAAGAGAAATATGACCCGATGCGATCCAGTTTTAAATTACTCGCATACTATTATTAGAAAAGGGTTATCTCCGAAATTCAACTATATATTTCATATGTATCTCACATGTGCTTCTCGATCTTATGGGTAAGATCAAAGTGTGGCTTCCATGTAACTAACATCAAGATCTTTACACCTCCGTTTGACTTTGCTCCTTCTATAGGTATTGGCGACTGGTACCTTAAAAACCCTCACAGAGCATTTTTTTGTGTTAATAATATGTAGCACGTGAAAGCTGAGGATCTCAACATCTTTATAGATCAACTGAACAAATTTTGTTGAATTGGTTAGAAAAGCAACGACGACTAGAGGTCGTAAAAGAGACGCTTGGCAATGTAGCCAAGGACCATACATTCATCAAACGGATCAGTGGTGGGGACGAGATGTGGGCATATAAGCATGACGATGAAACTGTACAACAATGAAGATAATGGTGTTCTAAAACCGAGCCGAAACTGAAAAAACGGCTTAAGGCACTTTAGGCCATCACGGCAGAGAGATATAACCAATTTATGGAAAATCAAATAAGGCCTTAGCAATGTTGCAGGGCCTCCAAAGGAGTCTATTTTGAAGACGACAATGAAGATTTGTATAATAAAATCAATTTTGACACGACTTCTTAAAATTTTTCAAAGAAAGAAATCTTTCGAGAGCAATCATTTTCAATTTTAATGGATTCACTAACCATTTTTGCCTTGAACTGACGACACCCATGTATATATGTTCATACATACATATATCTTCGTAATTCGAGCTTTTATATTAATTGAAAAATATATTTGAAATTACAAGAATTTATGTGCGGTTTTACTTGGCTCCAATTTCTTTTAATTTTCGCAAGTTACAAAAGTAATTTGGGCCAAAAATCGAAAGGCCGCACACAAAGCGATTGCCAGCGCGCAACTTAACCTTGAATGCCTGACTGCGCGCTGTAAATGCAGTAAATCAAGTGCGTACCTTTTTTGCCGCGGCAGCCAATGCCAAGTGGCAGAAAGTTCAAGCGCGCCGCGCCATCATTTATAGCTACTTTGGAGATCACCTTAAGGAAATCTCACACACACACATACATCTGTGTGTATATAGAGACGCACACAGGCGTATACCAACAGTAATGCACTTACATTGGCATTATAAGAAACTTCACCTTGCCACATTACTTTCCCGTGCAGCGTCTTCTTCTGCACTTCTCCACTTCGCCTTCCTTCATATTCCGTTTCAGCGGAAAGAAAACTTTTCATAATTCCTTTAGATTTCGCCACTTTGCAAGCTCACCCAATTCTCTCATCTCGGCAAGTGCACTCGGCAACGCTTTTCTTGATTGCATTCAGGTGAAAAATTTGTTGCAATCAAAATTATGCTCTTCTTCCTTTCCCTTTTCCTTGTGTAATTTTTGAGTGGCAATGTTTTCATTGCTGCACAGTTTTCTTTCACCACTTTCGAGTAGTTATTCTCTAGAAATTTCTATAATTTCGCATTCCTGCATTTATTTGCTACCGTTGCTGTTGTTGTTGCTGCATGCTTGCTTCGCTCTTCTTATTAAAATACTTGAATATGTATGAGTGCATACTTTGTTGCCATATTTGTTTTGCTTGGAGTATGATTTGAAAAAGTTTTGCTTGAGTGGCGAACACTTTGTTAAATTAGGCGGTGAGTGGATACTTGGCATGTGGTGAAAGTGTTTCGCTTTGCGAGTGAAATGAAACGAAATGGAATGAAATGAAATGCGTGATGAAGAGGATTGGCGAAGCTTCACTTTGAGTTTGTTTTTGGTTAGAGGATTCGTGTAGTCATGGTAACTTCAATTAGTTGCCAGCGCGATGTAATTGGTTTGGAGCTGTGAATCTTTAATATAATGAACTAAGAACGCCAAGATCTAATTTTAATCTGGTAAAAACGAAAATTTTACTCTGTCGTTTACAAAATTCTGTCCCTCCGCTGAAACTTTCCTCAGAGAACCATTTTTGAGCATATGTCAACAGATGTAAGATGGAATGGATGGATCGCTAGTGGGATGCAATTGATGCGGAGCTGTGGATCTCGAATATAGCCCACAAATGCCCTAGACTTAATTAGAATCTAGGTAGAAACGTAATGTTTACTGTCGCTTAAAACTACAAGTATATCTCACCGCTGCAACTTTCAGCAGATAATCTTTTTTATGCATGACTAATTTGAGATCTGATGTTTGGAGCCAAGTTTTGAACAGTCCACTATATTCTCGAGTGCGATTTTTAACTGCATAACATTCTCTACTAGCATTATCAATGGCTTCAAACTATCTGCCAGTGCCACTTTCAATTGTTTTAAATAAAAGAAAGCTAACATCAATATACACAAGTCACTCATATGTCAGCTGCACGAAACGATGATAGGGTCGAGAGAAAGCTGCTGCTTTTGGAACCCTCCAAGAACATTTTGATTGTGAAATGATTACAAGAAGAAGAAGTAAAGGCGATGAATCGCATTGTTTATCTTGTTCAAGGCAATGTTAGAAGCGCAAGTGCTAGAGCTTGATGAGGTACCACGAACAGTAAAGATCACAAAGGGCAATAAGTCGAAAATCAAACTTATTTTTTAGTCTATTTTATCCTGACGTGAAATATTTTTTTTATCTTTGCGTCATATTTTTCACTTTCCATACATTTTATAATCTCTTTCTCTGCTTTCTTTTTTTAATGATGAAGGTTTTTTCCAAAAGTACTAAGTAGTCTATGACCAGTGTAGGTGATGGTAAATCGGAATAGTAAAGCGAATTTCAGCTGTCGTTTATGGAAGAATAAAATTATGTTTTAATATTTTATTGTATGAAGAATTTATGCAAATTTCTTGTGCGGAATCATTGCGAATGTTGGAAAAGTCTTACGGTGATTCAGTTTAATCTAAAACACACGAGTAGTTCAAAGACGGTCGACAGATCGTTGAAGACATGTCTTTGACCTTTTTAACTAATAAAAGGTGTTGAAAATTCTCACGCAAGTGTTAAAAAGATGGCAAGACAGCACGAGATCTATCGCGAATCCGTTCGAATGATTTATAGACTGGTTATTTTGGGTATGACATGAATTCAATTCATGAGTTCAGTTCATGAGGAGTACCGTAAAAAGTCCTTTTTAGACCTGCTTGATCGTGCAAATTCGGATACCACATTCATGGAGAGCATTATAGCTGAACAATTATCGAAATGAAGGAATAAAAACGAGACCAAACCAAAAAAAACCTCGCCAAAGCTGCTCAAAACTCAAGCGACACTCATTGGTTTTTCGACATTTGTGGTTTGTTGCATCATGATTTTGTTTCAGAGGGATAGGCGGTCAATAAGGAGAACACCCGTGGAAAAACGGGCGGAATAGCGTTTTATTTACAATTCAAGGGTACACTTTTGTCACAGTTTATATACATCTTCAAGGTTAAAAATAAAGTTTTGAAGAAAACAGGTCATATCCAAAATTATTTTACTAAAAATCGCAGTTTGAAAGTGTTTTCTTCGAACAATATCTCTGATCGGAAACAAATTTCGACAACAAATGAACTTTAATCTCCGAAAACCTCCTTAAAATGAAAAACTTTGTAATTTATTGGGACGAAAAATCGTGAAAAATTACTTGATCTGCCACGAGAGAAGATGGATTAGCAGATTTGGTACCCTATCCTAGATGATATACTATAAGTCCAGAAAAAAGTGCAAACCATTTATAAAACTAAAACCATATAAAGATCTCCAAAAGCATAACCAAAAAGCTTTACAAGATTTTATATTTAATATTTCATTTTACCCTAATTAATTTAAAGCGCAAAATACGTTAATTGCTTGATGTGGGACAGAAAAGAAGAGAGAGCTTACCACTTAGCCCCTATAAAAACAAAATTTATCCGCGTTTCGCGCTTTTTGTTGTATTTAATTTCGCTTTTATATCTCCTTAGAAGATAAGACGAAAATTAGTCTAGATAAAATCTGAAAAAACGGAAGCGGAAAAAATTTCCTCGGGAGAATTGGCGCTTACGCACACATCTTAGTCAAGATGGCCCGGTCAAAGCGATCACCTTTGCTTTAACTACTTTGCTTTGTGCGTTTTTGGTGTTGTTGTTGCTGTTTGCGTTTTTTGATTCTTTCCTTCCTGCCATTTTTTTTTTGCTACCGACATTTTTTACGTTTATTCTTATTTATGACGAAGGTTGCGAGCATTGGCACGCGCAGACTAAAAATCTTTACAAATTTGTTTGCTTTCGTACTTGCACACAGACATACTCTTGTACGGATGTATGTGTATGCATATTGTGAGATTTATGTTGTGGCACATTGGCTGCGGTAGGTGAAGGTGATATTGGCGCCGCTGTTCGTGTGGGCGAGTGGCGGTGGCGGTGTCGTGTGAATTGTCGCCATGAAATATGCAAAGTGTGAAATGAGAAGAAAGCGTGCGAGAGATGAGAGAAGTAAGGAAGGAAGAAAATATTGTAACATTCGTGGCTACAGATGTGTATGCATAACTGTTTACGGGACCTGAAGGTGGGTAGCTTTTGCCGAAGTTGTGAAATTGAGACGGAAATTGTGGCGATTGCATAAAAAAGTCATCCTTTCTTGACATCTGCCACATGCACAATAAATCAAAGGCGTTGACCGTGCGTGCGAAACAGAAGTTAAAAGCCAAATTGGAATTAAGCTGCGACAAGCGTCGAGGCAGCGTAAACTGAGATTAGACAAGAGATAACGCAAGGTAAAAACTATAAAAAGGTTATAATGAAATCAGAGCTAGTGGGAATTGAACAGGAATTTATTGCAGTTTATAAAACATAAAACTGAAGTAGATTTATTATACGCAGTTGAGAAGTTGTACTGAAGGGACTAAAAATTAACAGCGCAAAATTAAAAAAAAATGTTGGCAAACACGTTGTATATACATATATTATATTGTAACGTTGTATTGGTATTGGGTAATAATGTGTGCCGAATTTCGTGAAGATATCTAGTCAAATAAAAATGTTTTCCATACAAAGACTTGAGTCTGATCTGTCGGTTTGTATGACAACTATATGCAACAGTAGACGGTAGTCGGCAGTTTCGACTAATGAATATCTTCTTGAGAAAAGGACATGCGAAAAAGTTTCAGATCCATATCGAAAAAACTGAGGGACTAGCTCGCTTATGTGTATACGTACAGGCAAACGGATCAAACCAGGCTGCGTATGCTTCAATTCCACCTATGACAGACCTGACCTAGTCGTTTATAAACGTATCAGTGAGGTCTTGTCCTAACACAATAAAACTGCGGTATGAAAGCATAAGGTAAAGATGGAATGGTCTAATTATCTAGCTTTAGGGGGCACTATATACTTGTAAATATATTTTTAACAAAATGTATTTTTACACTAATGCAGTCTGCTTCTCACGCATCGGCCGCATGTCAAAAGCGCTCTACAAACACTTGTTTTATGGTCAGACAAGTAACAAAATAAAAGTAGCATAAATAGTTTTAACAACACTACCTAAATGTCCGATTTACTAACTGATCACATATGATGTGGATTGCTTCATATAAACCTAAATCTTTCATAAACATACTGTCGAATAAATTGTTTAAAGAGATGCTTAACAACCTATCTGAGAACCCTAAATTTAAAAAACAACAAATATACAACAAATATTAGCTGATGGCAGTGAATTCCAACCCGTCTGAGGCTGAAAATTGGATTAAGCGTTGGCATGCTTGTATTGTCCCGTACTCCTATTTTGATGGTGATAATAAAGGTTACATGGGTTTTCACGGATAAAAGACAAACTCTTTTCAAAATTTTTTTCTCATATAAAAAATTAAATATTTTTTTTTTTAGAATTTTTCACTGGTACAAACATACACCATTAACAAAAAAAATCAGAAATTTTGAAAAAAAAAAACATTTCAAACTTGGCCATTGTGCCCGCGTTGGCAATATAGTGAAAAAGATATATGTTTTAGTTAAGTCCTTAACTTAGAATTTGGGCAAAGAGGAAAAAATGGAAATTGGGTTTTGGCAGATATCTTTTCAAATTTTTATTCTAAGCAAATATATAATAGAAACTGTGTAGGTTGGTGGAGATGAAATATCTTTCCAATTTTCGAAGTGGACAACGTCCTCTAACTCTCATTTGCTTAAAAAAAGAAATATTGTAACCCAATTACAATGAATGAAAAAGATTTACAAAAATAAAATCCAGTTTCTTATCATCTTTTAAACAGTGAAGCTTGAAAGACAAAAAATTGGATTCATTTTTAATTACTGTAATTATAATACAATGAATGAATTCTAAAAGTTAAACCTTCTTTGAGAGATCCAGATCGACCTAACTTATTAAAATGTTCCAGAATATTACGCCAAAAATTATGAAAAGGTTTTTCCTTTGTACAATTACATATATAACACCACTGTTTCACGATTTTACAGACAGTCCCAATACGTATATTGGCCAAGCAACATGGTGGAAAATATATGTACATATGCGAGTTCAATTGCTGATGACGAACGGTAAACAACTGAACCGAACCAAGCCATAGCGTCTTTAATTAATATTTTCTGGATTGGAGGACAAAATAAAGCGAATATGCTTTATGGTAACCAAGTTATTAAAATTGTCAACATCTACTAAAATTCAACCATATTGGAATCGGGATAAAAATTACGTGAAATCGATTCTGCTAACTATTGCCTCTTTGGACTCGGTGGAAAATTTAAAACAAAGCTTTTATTCGATAAAAAAAAAAATTGGCAAAAGTGGATCATCGTGAACACCCCCATATATTGCCATATATTGATGGTCCTTGAGAAGTAGAAGAAGAAGAGATATATTTTCTGAAATAATTATGAATTCTTACGTGTAGGCAACTGCGAATATCGCACAAGAAAATGGTAGCTGAATGAATACATATACAAATGAATATTGGTTCCTGGTACTGGAACGTTTCCAAACGATGTCAGGTCGGTGGTAAAAGATGATATAATATGCTTTGTGGATTCACAGTGAATAATGGCGTGGATTCATTTGCTGTTTGAAGTTTTTGTTTACTAGCGACTAAAAAATTGTTCCGGATTGCGTGTATGCTATATTACCTATATGTAAAGTGAGATGATGTTATATCAAAACATTACTTCGTCTTAGCTTCAAAATACCCGACCAATAAGACCCGTTTGTACTTCAAACCGGTAGTTATCAAGAATGCGGTCGGAAAGTGAGCTTCGAACAATAGCTCCTTGTCTGGGTCCAAACAAATAAGTACTCAACATTCAACAACGTCTGTGGTGCATTTCTTCTCACCACATCATTTATAATTTCAAACCAAATAACTTGGAAACAAAATATACTCCAAACAAATGACTTAAACGAGTACAAACACAACAACAATGGAGAAATAGAAAATTTAATGTGGTGATTTAAAACCACCAAGCAGCCATTAACTGCTCCAACTGGATAGACGACGGGGGGGGTGACGGTCTTGCAGATTTGCGTTGAATTTCCATTTAATCGAAGACGAAACAAAGTGAAAATAAAAGAGAAAATAGCGATTTGGGAAATGGAAAATCGCTGTTGAGAAAGATGCTCGAGTTCATGCGTATGTGTGTACGTAAGTGTGCGTGTGAATGCGTGCAGCAACATAGAAAATGGAATCACACAATAATCTAACGCATTACTTATCCGCAGAACCGACGCCGCTGCATTTGGTCCACGGCAGAAAAGGCGCTTATCTGTTTCACAGCTTCGAAGGAAATTTGTAGCGAACAAGCAGTGACCAAAAATAATATGTATGTGTATGTATGTGTGTGTGGTAAGCACTTGGGCTTGGCGTGGCTGTAGATAAGCTAGCCAAGGCAGTGTTGTGTTGGCATAAAGCAATAAGAACAAAAGCATAAAGAAAAGAAAAATGTCTATAATGTAAGCTAATCTGCAATGCGTTTTATGCGCACACAATCACACTTGTATATTATCTAGACTTGTATATATATACATAAGTACATTAACAATTCCATGTGGTAAAATGTAAGCGAAAGCCCTCCAACCGAAGATTGTGCGGCTAATGTTTGCCCGAGGCTTAGAAACCTACTTACAGCTGTACACCCAATGAAGCAGGAAATAGACAAAAGAAAAAGAACGAAAGCGGAAGAAAGAGTGTGATGGAGAGACAAATAAAAATACGTGTGATTGACCCAAAAAGATGCCAATACAAGATTATAATGCCGATGTCGCAGTGGTGTGCTGGTATGTGTCTGAAAGAGCCAAGAGAAGTTTAGTCTTGAAAAAAAAAAAACAAGAAAATACCCGCGATACCCTTTACAACAAAAAGTTTAGAAGAACACACACTTATATACCCTGTTCAGGGTATAAAGCAAGAATGCTTACAATGCGCTCTGATGAATCCAGCTGTGGCTTTAGCAAACTTCGTGTCTTTTATGTAAGCGTTGTGCGACACATGCACGTTTATTTCCCGAAGGTGCGGGTTAGGAGACTCACGTGCTTTGCATTGTTTTTCTATAAATTTGTAATGGTTGCGAAGAAAGTGGACTATGATGAGAAGAAGGCAAATAGCGACAAAGGAATTGAAATGAACAATTTCGTAGGCTTTTTATATGGACAGCCTTTTGTTGCTGTTATTTATGCGTATTACATATGAACATGTGGAAGTAGGGCGAGCATTGAAAAAAATTTTGAGATGATCTAGTGTATATTCTGAAACGTCTATGCTGTTCTAGTGAGGTACGCATTATAGAAATTCTTTGTTATACTGAGCTAACGGTGGGAGATTTCAATTCTTTGAATTTAGTATATTTTTAGAAGAAAATTATGAAAATTCTTAAATATTGCTAACTCCTAGAGGTTTGAACTCGAACTTTCAAAAGAAATTATCATTTGTTAATATTAAAAGAGGTAATATACTTATTCACATAAAAATACATTTCCCGACTATTAAACCGGCAATCGTATTTGCGAAACGCACTGTATTTCCGCGATTGTTGTCTGAAGAAATAAATTATACTAACAATGTTTGTAGAATTTTGGTGAGTGATAATCTAGATTCCAGAGAAGTATTATAGTTTATGTATTTCCTGAAAGATTTTCGACAAGATCTGTGAAAAACAGCACGTTATTTAATATAAAAATAATGTGCTGTTTTACCAAGACAAATCAACGTGTCACAAGTCAAAGAAAACGATGGCAAAATTCATAAATTGGGCTTCAAATTGCTTCCCCAACCTCTGTCTCTCCAGATCTGATCCCCAGCGACTATTTCTTGTTCTCAGATTTCAAAAGAATGCTTGCTGGGAAGAAATGTTCGTCGAATGAAGAGTGATCCCTGAAACTTTAGACTTTTTTTCAAGTAAAGAGCAAGTCGTACCAGATAAATTGGTAATTGGAAATTTTCGTTAAATAAAAGGCTGGCCTATTTTGCAGCAAAGGGCAAATCGTACCACAAAAGTGGTATTGAAAAGCTGGAGCGTCGCTATAATCAGTTTATCACCCTTGAAGGGAACTACTCGTATGTTGACTACATAAAAACGAATTTTGCAAAAAAACAAAAGTTTCTACTATGCTAGGCCAGTAGGCTTTGAAAAATGCGATTTTGGATGGAAAATTAGATCATTTTTGGATGGTCAAAATTTAATTTTTCATACAATCTGGATAATCATTGTACAGAAAAACTTTCACAAAATAAATTGAAAAATTAAAGTGATGGGAGAATTTGTTTCAAGGCACAGTTTAAATCAATTTTAAAAATATACATAGTTTTGAGAAAACACGAGTACTTGATACAGACTATGACTTTTGTGTGAGTATCGCAGATAACAAGTATTTCTAACATTTTAATTATTTCTCTACAATCACTACACTAATATTGCACAGTGTAATTGAATAGCTGAAAGCGCTTAAGAGTTTTCCGATTATATATAAACACTCCGTTGAGCATTTTCACAGATGTAAATAGTCATATGCTCGCAAGACCAGACCGGAAAAATAATCAAAAGCGATTAAGGATATGAAACAACAACCTTTACAAAATACGCCAAACGGATAAAACAATTACAACAACAAATTATTAACAATTGTATTGGCAATGTGAAAAAGTATACGATTTCAGCCTAATCCCCGTTGGCCAGCAGTCATACGAAGGGTTTGAACACAAAGCTAAGAATAAAGCTCTAAATATATTTATGCGCGTTTGTAGTTAATGCCTGACAACTTACAGCCTCTCTATGTTTGCCTTTTCATTTATGTGTGTGTGGCTGCGTCTATGTGTTTGCCTTTGAAATATATTCAAAGGAAAGCGAAATTATGCTGTGACAATAAAGTAACAAATGTATGCCTTAAACAAAATCATACGCAACAACAACAAAGTAGCGCACCAGACTTGGCGAAGTAGTTTTCTTTGTTGTTGCTATTCCTTTATACTCTGCATTTGATGCGTGTGTAGGCAATAGAAATGAACACAAGATTAAACTCGATCATTTGACTAAGCACAGCTGGCGTACGCAAACTGTAATTTACTTTTAGCATGCACTGTACGCACACTTCTCATGTTTACATTGAGTTTTATTGAATGTTTGGCTGACTTGAATTTTAAGTGGCGTCTCATGACAACGCGGATTTTATTACCTGCGGCACAAATAAACTAATTAAAACGAAGCGATTGGAGAGGAGGGTGGCGCCCAGAAAGCGGTTGTGGCTAATGAATGTAGGAAATTCGAAATTCAATTCTGAACTTCGGTTGCAGCGCAGCTATGACACCCTTCACAACTAAAAAAGTTTTCTTAAAAGAAGTTAGGTGTAGGTTTGATCGATCAGTTTGTAAGGCAGCTATATGTAATAATAGTCCGATCTAAACAATATGAAGAGGGAAGCGAGACGCATTTGTAGACAGAAAAAGAAAGAGGCCGAAATGCGTGAGTACGAAGAGCTTGATAAGCTGGCCGACAGGGGTAATGCTCGAAAATTCTACCAAAAGATGCGGCGGCTTACAGAAGGTTTCAAGACCGGAGCATACTCCTGTAGAACCCCCCCAGGTGATCTAGTCACCGATGCCCAGAGCATACTTAAATTATGGAGGGAACACTTCTCCAGCCTGCTGAATGGCAGTGAACACACAACGCCAGGAGAAGACGAACCCGATTCCCCAATCGATGACGATGGAAAAGACGTTCCATTGCCCGACCAAGAAGAAGTTCGAATAGCAATTACCCGCCTGAAGAACAACAAAGCGGCGGGGGCGGATGGATTGCCAGCCGAGCTATTCAAACACGGCGGCGAAGAACTGATAAGGAGCATGCATCAGCTTCTTTGTAAAATATGGTCGGACGAAAGCATGCCCAACGATTGGAATTTAAGTGTGCTATGCCCAATCCATAAAAAAGGAGACCCCACAATCTGCGCCAACTACCGTGGGATTAGCCTCCTTAATATCGCGTATAAGGTTCTATCGAGCGTATTGTGTGAAAAATTAAAGCCCACCGTCAACAAACTGATTGGACCTTATCAGTGTGGCTTCAGACCTGGTAAATCAACAACCGACCAGATATTCACCATGCGCCAAATCTTGGAAAAGACCCGTGAAAGGAGAATCGACACACATCACCTCTTCGTCGATTTTAAAGCTGCTTTCGACAGTACGAAAAGGAGCTGCCTTTATGCCGCAATGTCTGAATTTGGTATCCCCGCAAAACTAATACGGCTGTGTAAACTGACATTGAGCGGGACCAAAAGCTCCGTCAGGATCGGGAAGGACCTCTCCGAGCCGTTCGATACCAAACGAGGTTTCAGACAGGGCGACTCCCTATCGTGCGATTTCTTCAATCTGCTGCTGGAGAAAATAGTTCGAGCTGCAGAACTTAATCGAGCAGGTACAATCTTTTATAAGAGTGTACAGCTGCTGGCGTATGCCGATGATATTGATATCATCGGCCTCAACACCCGCGCCGTTAGTTCTGCTTTCTCCAGACTGAACAAGGAAGCAACGCAAATGGGTCTGGCAGTGAACGAGGGCAAGACGAAATATCTCCTGTCATCAAACAAACAGTCGTCGCACTCGCGACTTGGCACTCACGTCACTGTTGACAGTCATAACTTTGAAGTTGTAGATAATTTCGTCTATCTTGGAACCAGCGTAAACACCACCAACAACGTCAGCCTAGAAATCCAACGCAGGATAACTCTTGCCAACAGGTGCTACTTCGGACTAAGTAGGCAATTGAGAAGCAAAGTCCTCTCTCGACGAACAAAAACCAAACTCTATAAGTCACTCATAATACCCGTCCTGTTATATGGTGCAGAGGCTTGGACGATGACAACATCTGATGAGTCGACGTTGCGAGTTTTCGAGAGAAAAGTTCTGCGAAAGATTTATGGTCCTTTGCGCGTTGGCCACGGCGAATATCGCATTCGATGGAACGATGAGCTGTACGAGATATACGGCGACATTGACATAGTTCAGCGAATTAAAAGACAGCGGCTACGCTGGCTAGGTCATGTTGTCCGAATGGACGAAAACACTCCAGCTCTGAAAGTATTCGACGCTGTACCCGCCGGGGGAAGCAGAGGAAGAGGAAGACCTCCACTCCGTTGGAAGGACCAAGTGGAGAAGGACCTGGCTTCGCTTGGAATATCCAATTGGCGCCACGTAGCGAAGAGAAGAAACGACTGGCGCGCTGTTGTTGACTCGGCTATAATCGCGTAAGCGGTGTCTACGCCAGTAAAGAAGAAGAAACAATATGTTCGCAGATTGTAACGGTGTTTTAGATAATAATCTGTGATGAATTTCTTGAAGATCCTTTGTCTAATAAAAAAGTTTTCCATACAAGAACTTGAGCTTGACTGTTCAGTTTGTATGACAGCTATATGCTATAGTGGTCCGATATCGGCAGTTCCGGCAAACAAGCAGCCTTTTGGTTAGAAAATGATGTGTGCAAGATTTCAGAACGATATTTCAGCCAGACAGACTCATAGACACACGACGAGGGTTAAAGCGGCTCAGCTCGTCAAAGTGATTATTTATATATTTTACTATATCTTTTTTAAAGAGGCCCCTATGGTGATTGGAAGCCTCATCGCAAACTTAACATACCTTTCTTAGGGTACAACAAAGCAATTGTAGGGTAGGAGCAGCGTCGTGCAACCGTTTGAGGTCAATGAGAGCCATAAATTTGAAATTCAACACTGAAAACAGTGGTGTCGTTTACTGTGAAAGCCGCTACATAACTATTTGACGGTCTGTTGAAATCTTTCTGCATTAATTTAATTGTCTGCCTCCTTCTGAGAAATAAATTAAATTAGTCCCGTGAGAGCAAGACCTCACCTCTCCGAGTATTAAACAAAAACATATCGTCACACCACAAAAGCAATTAAAATTCTTGCAATAATCAAAATTCCACACAAATCGTTTGTTAGCCATCGACACCTGTGTATTTTTAATTTAATCTCACTAAGTACTTTAAGAGCATGAGCACTTTACTCTGCTCTTAGTTAACACTCTTTATGTCATTTTAGTTTTCACCTCATTTACTCAATTAAAAGTGTGCAGCAATGAATTGGCAGTGGAAGAAGAAGAAGAATAAAAGTGCAAAGAAAGAAATCAACTCGTTGCTTTCCCTACGTATTGCTGTCATAAAACTGGTTGCCAGCAAATATTGTGGGTAAGTGTGTGTGCTCAACTCTTACAATGTTACTCATACGCCCCGGTGCGCGCTGTGTAAATGTTGTGGCCACACTTTTGACTCTTAAGTGGAAATTGCTAATTAAACGGCAGCAACGTGTATGTGGGTGACTCATGCGGTATAAGTGGCTGTGGAAAATGTAGCAGAAATTATTTAGAGCAATAATTAGCGGAGCAAAGTGAAATGAGAAATGAAATATTGTATGTGTAGAGGAAAGATGTGTGAAAAGTGACAGTGAAAACTATAAAAGTGTAGTGAGTTGGAAAGCACATGGGGCACTAATTTTTATTAAGCTGTAAATGCTGCCTTGTGCCACTGTTCAAGTGCTACTTTATAAATCGGTTGAAACTTTTAGGGGCGACTGTGGAAACGGTGGGAAGATGATCTCGTTTTTTTTATCTTCTTAAAGTGGAATAATAAATTTAAATTGCTTTAAATTAATTTTAAAATGTTTGGTAGCATCTGTTGTAGATCTACATGAATAAGACTGTGATTCAGTAAACAAAAAGAGGAAGAAATGCTAACTTCGGATGCACTGAAGCTTTAATATCTTTTCAAATGCAAAACATTATAGAAGATTTGGTTTTTGGTTGATCAGTTTGTATGACAGATACATTCTATAGTTCTTCGATCTGAACAATTCTTTCGGATATTATAAAGTTGCTTTGGACAATAACCCATATCAAATTTTATGAAGATGTCCTGTCATATAAACACAGCTTCTATACAAGGACTTGATTCCGATTATTTAATTTGTATGATAGCTATATACTGTCCTGGACCAATATCGAAGGCTCCAACAAATGGACACATTCTTGGAGAAAAAAATCTTGTGTAAGATTAAAGGACGATATCTCAAAAACTGAGTGACTAGTTCAGGTATATACAGACAGACAGAGGGCCTGACATGTCTCGGATCGTCATGCTGCTCTTTTATATCAGATCGCCGTTGCCAGCGCGCAAAAGACAAAAAATCTTCCGCAAAAGTCTTCGACTCATTGTCCATATATCCGCTCCATATAGCACGAAAGGTAATTTGTCTTTGTTCGTTGAGGAAGGACTTTACTTCTCAATTGTCTACTCAGTCCAAAGTAGCTGAGTTGGTTTTCAAGGCAGATATTGTGATTGGTGTTGTTGCTGGTTCTAAGACGTAAGAAGTATACATAAGAAGATACTAGAGTCTACAAGGGGCCTATCACTCGGCTTCATGTATTGGTATTACACAGCAGTATTCAAGCCAATCTTGCTTTACGGTACCTCAGTGTGGTAGACCGCTGCCGACAAAACCTCTTACAGAAAGCCCATAATGAATATAATAACTCACTGCTATCGGCAAGATGCAAGCGCTTAAAACCACTGCAACGGATGTATAACCAATTGTCAATAAAAAGCTTTGTATCAAAATAGGTTGTAAGATTGGAGATGTTAGATGTATTTTCCTCAGGAACCTTCGAACTTAGTTCATGTTTTATCTGGGAGAGTAGGTTTTTCAAGTCACATTAAAAGGGGGAGAATGACGGATGAAGATGTGACCAGCCAGCAGAACTTGCAACATCAAAGCGAATGGATGTTCAGGTAACTCTTCAACCTTCTGGAGTACTGCAGTATCTTCGAGCTGGTAGTCTTTGGTATCAAGAAGGCTGTCGAGATAGTTAACCACGCATATGAAAACAAAAAAAAAGGAAATCAATATATACATAATGTATGTTGATAGATAGGCGGCAATTATGGCAATGATCACACATTTCAGAATGTTCGGAGAAGCAGACAGGCTGTAGATTTAGTGGTTGCCGAAAAGCAACTGCATAAATACTCGGCTCCAGAACACAAAAGACTGGCTACCGAACCGGTACAAGATATACGAAAGTCACTGCAAGGCCTGTATGTTTTTTACACATATGCTTTAGAAAAGACTGCAGAACGGTGATTGGCCTTGTGTCTCTGAAATGCGGAAAATGATACACTTGAAAGGAAGTCATACATCAGGGCTACTGATAAACGATAATCTTCCCCGAAGAATGATCCGAATAGAAATAAAAATCAAAGAAAAACTTATACATTAGGCCATCCACAATAACAACACTGCTTACATGTGGTATTAAGACCAAAATGTATTCAAAAGATAATGGATTGGAGAGTAAGCTTCAGAACATACAAAGAATAAAGAGAATTTCCGTTCTAAGATGTTTGAAACACCCAAAGGGAGAAGACGGAGACCCAACAAAGTATGCTTGATGATATGTATGTCTTCCCGAATTTCGGTAAGGATTATTACCTAAGACATCGTTACAATTTTTCAAGAAATTGTTTTGATCTGACAACTGTAGCATATCTTCTTCTTCTTTGCTGGCGTAGACACCGCTTACGCGATTATAGCCGAGTCAACAACAGCGCGCCAGTCGTTTCTTCTCTTCGCTACGTGGCGCCAATTGGATATTCCAAGCGAGGCCAGGTCCTTCTCCACTTGGTCCTTCCACCGGAGTGGAGGTCTTCCTCTTCCTCTGCTTCCCGCGGCGGGTACTGCGTCGAATACTTTCAGAGCTGGAGTGTTTTCATTCATCCGGACAACATGACCTAGCCAGCGTAGCCGCTGTCTGTAGTTATATAGTTGCCATAAAAAGTGACCTATCCAACTAAGGTGCTTATATGGAAATCTGTTTTATTTGACAAGGTATCTCTATGAAATTTGAAATATATTACTATTTCAGTCATCACTACATTCTCCGAAGATATTGTTCACATCGGATCACTGCAGCATATATCTGTCATATAAGCTGACCCATCAAAATCAAAAAACGATCTTTTATACCCTTCTTAGCTATGCGGAATGGTATTACGACGGCTTCAGGGCCTGATAAACAATTCCGATGAACACACGAATATAAAAAATTCCAAATTAAGAAGTCTGAAAGTTCCTCGAGTACAATATGCAATTTATCTCTGCTTTTATGTACATCTATCAGCAACTGGACATACTTCATCACAATGGCCGGTTTTAACACAATTTTCAACACAAAACTCTGTAGCATACTTTCAGGCCAATGGACATTACCGAATTTGTCCTTCAATTAGAAACAGCTGGCCGACAACATGACAGCTGCAACCTCAAATCAGATTCTCTTACTCAGTTGAAACAATGTTTGCTTACTTCAACAAGCTCACACAAACACACACACATTCACACGCACGCACACGCACACAAAGATACGTCACTAAGTTTAAATCGTCTAACTATGGCTACGGGCACTTACTTGTTATAAATGAAAGCACAAGGAACATATCCAACGCCACTTGAAACCACTTCATCTCATTTCCCTCTGCGCTTTGTGGCTGCCTGGGTGCTCCTTGTGCTGCTGCTGTTGCGGCTTCGTGATTGCGGCCCACTTTGCAACGCCCGCTGCTGCTGCTGATATGGCTCCTACGGCTACGTGTATGGCTACGGCTACTCCACGGCAGCGCACTGTTGCTGCCACTGCGCCTTTGTGCCGCCTTACGCAAGGCACAGATGAGTGAGCTGTTGTTGCAACAAGCGAAGGATAGAATGTTCGGTGCGACAGGCACTTGCTGACCTAGCCAACAACAATGCGGAAGTTGTTTGCGTGCTACACTATTAGCAATGTTGTTGTTGTTGCTGTTGCATTTACTACTGCTTTTGCACTAGTGACGCACTGCTCGACCGTATGCTTGTTGCTATGTGCTGTTGTTGTGATCGGTGCAACTTTAAGTCGTGCTGTTTCCTTGTTGTTATTGTTGCCGTTGTTGCGGTCGTTGGCAGTCGTAATTGCCGTTGCTATTGCCTTTGCTGTGTGTGCAGCGTTTTTGTGCTGTTGCCACCGGCTTGCAGTTGACGGCTGCTGCAATTCAAACTTCTTCGGCCTTTGTTGTTGTCGGCTGTCGGCTGGCCCGTTGTCTGCCGGATTGTTATCTGCGGCAGCAAATGTGTCTGTTGTTGCAAGTGTGGCGTTTGAGGCTTTTGCTGTTGTTGTTATATTTATTGTTGTTGCTGTTGCCGCAAAAGCTTTTGCTATGCTGCCGTTGCTTGTTTCGTTTGCTACGCTTGCGACTTTGTTTGCCGCGTCTATGTTGCAATGTTGCAAGTATGTGTTGTTCTATATGCCACTTGCGCGGTGTTGCCACCGAATTGTGTGTGGCTATTGGCGGTGAGCGTAGGCTACTTAACACTTTAGCTCCTCTGGCTTTTTTTGCAATGTTTATTGTTGTTGTTGTTGCTATTGCTCGCACATATGTTGCTGTTGTAGTTGTTGTTGTTGCATGCGCGGATTTATGCATTTGTATGTGAAATTATTGGCGTTTAAGGATGTGTGTGTGCGTGGGAAATGTGGATATAACAGTAATTTCTTTGTAACGGTATTGACTTTTATCAATCTGTCATTTATTTACTCCCTCGTACCGCTGGCGCTGTTACTGGAGTTTACGATTGTTTATGTGTCTTCGCTAATTCAACTATTTAATGGTGTTGTTATTATTGTTATTGTTGCTAGTTTATATAATTATTTGCTTGCAGTGTTGGTTGCAGTTGCTTTTGTGGCATTCTTAAGTTCTCCGGAGGATTAAGTGGCAGCACAGTTACACATACATACACACACATCTACATTCACATAGATTTAACTAATTATCTTAACAGATTGTTATCTTCTACTTAGTTATATATATGTAGGTATATATTTTTTCTTGCAATTTTGCTTATGCTTAATTTCTTTGGTTTTACTGTTATTATTTTGTTTTTATGTCAGCATTTCTGCGGTTTTACGCTCGTTTAACTAATTAAAGAAATTCGCAATTTATTCTTGTTGGCAGTTTGCATTTAATTTGTTGTTGTTATTTCAGATAAACCTCTTTGCGATTGTTGTTGTTGTTTTCACGGCTTCAATCTGCAATGAAAAATGAGAAAAAACATCAATTGATGTCATACGCTCGATAAAAAAGGAATTTATAGTACGAGTATAGCATGTAAGGAAATGCTTCGGGTGTAACCGAACATTTATTTACATTCACAAGTATCAAAGGCGGGGAAATAGGCTCAGTTATTAGCAAAACCAATTCAACAAGTATGAAATCTTCTGTACCAATATTATTGGTCATATACTCACTTAAGTATTTTCACTATTACATTTCCCTTACATATCGTAGTTATTAGTAGAAGGCTCAACCCAGTTGGCTTATATGGCATATATCTGATTTCGAGAATTTTGTGTTTCTTAAGAAAATAATTATTTATTCATAAATATAATATTTGGTTCCCTTCAAAGGAATCATCCTAGGTAAATTTCACTTCTGCCAGCATAAAAAAATGTTTTTTTCTAATCTTGTTTAGTACCTTCTTTGATGCAGTTGTTATCTCTTCAATAGCAAAAAAATCACAGGAGGTCAGGTCTGGTGAATACGATAACATGTTGCAACCTTTAATATATTGCAACGACGCATGAGCAGACGCGTTATCATGGAGCCAGCGCCAAAAATCGGGCGTTCCTGACTTGCAGGTAATATTCTGTATTGACCGTACGACCCTTGGCAAGAAGTCGAGATGCACGACGCCCATGCAAACGAAGAAAACTACTAGCGAAACCTTCGCATTCGACCTAGGCTAGGTTAGGTTAAGTTCCACTTTCGTCAGTTCGGTGGGATGTCTGAAGGTATGCGCTCTGGTAAAATATCCAGCCTTACACCATGGCCACTTCTCTGAAGGAAACTGCACTCCCGAGCAGTAAATCTACTGCTTCCTTAATGGCTATGACCTCGACTTGGAAAACACTGCAATAGTCAGGAAGTATGAAGCTGGACAAAGTGTATGAGGATTTTTGAGACCCAGATTCTCTAAGTCTGATAGCAACTTTCACAGGCATACACCTTCCGACGATGTGTTTGGGCACTATGTGCAAGATGGCATTAAGTCTCATGGTTGGTGTGGGCTTTAGTGCACTACACAATCTGGTGAGTGCCACCCGTTGAACGCTCTTAAGTTTCTTTGCAAGTGTGATCTTTTCTAGAGTTCACCACATAAAATCTCCATAGAACACAATGGGCTTGACTATGGTGTCATAGAGCCAGAGGACCACTTTCAGTGAAAGACTATAAGGCGATCGATGCCGTTTTTGCTTCTTATCCAGAATGAGCCGTAGATAAAATATGTATTGCACTGTATCCGTCGGTTGCACACGGATGTCTTCCATTTGAGGCAGCGACACCACAGGGATCCTGTATCTTCTATTAAATAAAACTATCTCGGTTGTACAATATTAGGGTTGAGGCGAGATCACTTCTGACTGCCTAATTCGTACAAATTACAACAAAAATTAACTAAACATTGAAAATGCCAATCACACATTTTCAGCATTAAACTGTAATAAGTACAGCCAGTATTATGCGTAAACCTAATTTTGATCTTACAGCGCAGCGAAATTAATAAAAAATATTAAGGTTATAATTGAGAAACCATTTTTTGTTTTTTGTTCAACCGTCTTCTACTCGATTAACGATCAACTGTTTCCGTTGGTTGTGTTCTGATTGTGATTTTATCAAAGAACACAACCAAATTTGTAGCATGGACAACAACCCACAGAGTTTCATTCCAGTTTCAACTGGACTTTAACTCGTTTAAGCTCGATCTAGATTAGCACCTTAATTGAGCAGAGCCCTGTTATTTGATCAATTAACTCCTGCGAAAATGCTATCACATATTGATCAATATGTACTTAGGATACAAAGCCAACAAGAAGTTTGAAAGTCTCTAGCTCTAGCTACGAAAATATTGGTACGATTTTATCAATTTTAATTGCAAGGGCACATCAGCTTTATTAAAATATTCTTTCAATACTTACTGCATTTCACAGCTTGACCGATGTTCTCGGTAAAAGATCAGCCATCGGCACTGGGCTTTACATATTCGATGTACTGGGCGTGAAAAGCCTCTGCTCAAGTTTAACATTTTTTAGACTTGAGAAGGAATATCTTAAATACACTACGAGTACTTCGTACAAAAGTTTCATAGCGATAACGTCACTGATTTTCAATTTATGTGTTGGAAACTGAGAGAAGCCGATGAAACTTTAAAATGTTATATTATATATGGAAAGTGGGCGTCGTTATAGTTAGGTTTTCACTATGTAGCAACGGGTTAATGCCATATATCGCCCTAAATGAGTGAGAAGTGTCATGACAAAACGTCAAATTTCGACAACTGCTCATATAATGTTTTCCATGTCGTTTTAGGTGTGAAATCTAATGTTGAACATCCGATTTCAGCCATTTTCACACTGTTGGAAGAAGTTCTGAAAATATTCATCGTGAGTAAGTTTGGTTGAAATAGCTTTAGTTATTTGTGAGATATATGCAATAGACTTATGAGACGGCGTGGACAAGCCCACTTTCTTAAAAATTATTAATCCTCAGATGCGCCTTTCTACTGCGACTCCTTGAACCAAATTACAGATTAGTATCTTGTATTTTGTGGGTGGTTCGATCCAATTATCTTTTATAGCAATCTTCTCATGGTAACAAGGCGTACAAAGTTTCATAAGAATATTTTAATTTTTACACAAGTTGGCTCTTGCACGTACGGACGTATTACCGTTTAGGTCATCAGAATTTCACTCTAAATCTACAAAGTTATTTTACTCTCATATTATCTGAACTTAATTGTTATATGGGATCTTAATTATTAAGAAAAACTAAACAAAATTTTGTGTTTTAGAGAGACATTTTCAAAATGCATATCTTCAATAAGAGAATATTTGGGATTTCAATTTCGGTTACTCCTTTAAGAAAAGATGTAAAACTTTTCTTCCAGAAACTGAAACGCATAATCCAATTGGATTGGTTTTGCCCTCAGTCTACAAATTAAGAGTATAACATTGCATCATATTTTGATTGAAAATATTGATATTGAAAACACCGTTCCAATTGCCTGTACATATGTTTCTACACATATTTTGTGAGTAAATCACGAACGTGTTGCAAATCATGAGCTCGCGAAATAACGGTGAAAGCGTGACGCAAGCGTAATCCGATTGCAATACCACTCAAACGTCACAAACATAGAGAAGCTGTAATCGCGTGATAACACCACAGTAACGCGCGATACGCGGGCACATGATACACACATAAACGCACACAGTTACAGCAATTAACTTGCGTGCCACGCACTTCCGGCCGCTGCTGCTGCTGTTGGCTGCACAAGGATAACAATTACCCATCATCTGAGGGAAATGGTGGGAAAAGGACGAGTGGAAAGGTGCAAGGACAGTAATAAGGGGTTAGTGAAACGATGACACGCCCGACACGCACAACAATTTACAATTTTAATTTGCGCTGCAATTAATCATCGCCGGTGCGTTAACTGATGGTGCTCGCATGGCCATCTGATGTTGGATAGGGTATGGAAAGGGTTGGATGACAAATTAAATAAATGAATTCTTAAAGTCTCGTCTTCACAATAGTTGCACCACAGTATAAAATTGTATACATACATAAGAAAATCTTAATCGTCATTAAATTCTTAGTTGAGTTTTAATATGTATAGCTGACATGCTAATGGAACTTGTTGAAATATTGTATAAACATAAAGTTGGTCATTCACTTTTTAATACATCACACTTTAAATGCTTCCACGCGTATAAATGATTGCAAAACAAGCACTGAAGTGTAGTGAGTTTAACTGATTTATGTTTTTTATTTAAAACCAGTGAGTAACTACAGTTTGTTGCTGCGGTTTCTTTTTATTGCTGAACGCATGGATATGCACGATCAAATTAATGGGAGGATATGAATTAGACAAAAATTTAATATGAAATAATTATTTTAATTACTTGGTTGCAAACATATTTTTATATACAAGTTTTGAAAATCTTGTACAATCATTTTTTTTTTTTGTTTGAGAGATACTTCAATGAATTTGACATTTATGCGGTGTTGGAATGCCTACGGGCTGCCATATGAGGCAAATATGGAAATAGTAGGAAGCCCGTGAACACTACTTTTCAACAAAATGTCGATATATTTTTCTTCCCTGTTCTTCGGCGTGCTTTGAACGTCTGCTACAAGAATATCATCGCTAATTTTCCAAAAATATGATCAAAGAGTCGGTCAAACACTTATTTATGTCGTTCCCCGTACGTTTTGGAAATATATGGGCTAAACTCGCTCGAATTTTCATACTCTTATTCATACTGAATCCATTCTTTCTGCTTTAGAAACGATATCTTCAAGCTTATATAAGCCATAAAATTTTATATATATGTACAACATATGAAACGATTCTTTTTACATATGGATCAATCAGCTCACGACTTCTGGTTCTTAGACCAACTATCGCCTGGGTAGCCACAAAGCATCTGTTTGAAGGCGAGCTAAACTGAGAAGGGAAACATTACTCCCCAGGGTTGTGCGCTGGGTTCGGAACCCGCTACGTAAAAAACATCCCCAACGAAAAGAAAAAAACCCTCGGATGAAGAACAACAAAGCGGCGATGTCCGATGAATTGCCGGCCGAAAAAACAGATAAGGACCATGCATCAGCTTCTTTGTAGAAAATGGTCGGACAAAAGTATGTCCGACGATTAAAATTTATGCCCAATTGCCCAATCCACAAAAAAACCCCACAATTTGGGCCACCTACCGCCGGAAAACACAAACCACCTCTTCGTCGATTTCAAAAGCTGCTTTTCCGACAGAAACGAAAAGGAGCTGCCTTTATGCCACGATGTCTGAATTCGGTATCCTCGGGAAAGACCTCTCCAGGCCTTTCGATACCAAACGAGGTTTCGGACAAGGCGACTTCCGTTTATGCATACCTTCGGTGCCGATGAAAGTTTCAATACGATTATTTAATATTTTGCATTAAGCAAGTAAGCCTAGAACTTTTAAAAAAGTGATATTCTAATACAAAACTATCATCTCTAAAGAAAAAGTCTTAATCAATTTTCTTCATAAAAACATCCCTTTAACTTTAATTGACCTAAGCAACGGTTCAAGTGCTTAATACTTTCTGTGTTGCTCATACGACATGGCATACTACATTGAATGCAGTACATTTGGTTCATAAGTGAACTGCGTAAAACTTTTAATAGAATATTTTTATGGTTTAATTTTTTGAGAGCTGTTTGTAGATGAAAATTTTTGTACTAGAATATAATTTTTTCAAAGTTTTTAAGATAAATTTTCTATAGAAATAAAAAATGTATTACAAAAGACCAAAAAAATACTATGCTAAATATGTGGGAAAAGTAAATGATTGGACGCGGTTTAAATTGCAAATGGAAGATCTTGTTAACGATGGATATTTGTTTTTATAAACTAACACCCAATATATATAAAAATGATTGTAAAAAGACCACACTGATGCACATTTTGGGAAGACAGCGCTAAATTTATCACTCAGTGCATCTTTACGACGCCAAGTTTTTTTGAGACTAGTGAAACTCCTTATTCTTACAGCGTGATCTTTAATTTGGTTGAAGTTGCCTTCTGCAAGTTTTCTAGAGGCCAGTTAAACTCTTTACCTTTAAGGCGTGATCCAAAGCTTCAGCCTTTAATGAAACTGAATGCAACGTACGTTATTTTATCAACTGCAGCGCTGCCACCTCGTCGGTTGTGGTTAAATATGAGAACATAAATTAAAATTTCCACCGAACTGCAAATGGCCGGCGCATTAATGCCACTCGGCATAAGTACGTGGCCTTGAATGGCTTATCGCTGCATGCAAAAGTGCATTCCAATTGCAATTTGCAGTTTCCGGTGTAATCTTTTGTCAGAATCTGGCTGAGATTCTCCATATAAGCACACACGCACACGCAGCTATAAATCAAATACAATTTCATACACTTATACATACAGACACGCATACGTGCATATGCACCGATGTTAAGTGATTTATTTGTAAACAGATGAGCACACACATACTTACAAGCACAGGAATATTGGCGCATATGTATGTATGTATGCTTATAAAAATGCATTGTGCCTGAATGCATGTTGTATTTATTGCGGCTCATTTGTGAATGGAAGCGTAAAAGCCGACAGCAGATGAATGATGCCTCGAAAATGTTACTCACATTAAAATTACGATTCATTTAAATTGCGCAGATAACAAAGTGAACGGATTTGCAGGCACAGTTGAGTTTGTGTGTGTGTAATGAATATGCACTTAATGACATTTACATTCTCTACGCAAGTGTGTGTGTATACATATCACTGGCATCTGTCGGCTTCAGCTTGGAAAGCGCGAATAATTAAAATTCACAATGCGCGCGCTTAAAGCTCATTTGCGGGCGTGAAAAATGAGTTTTATTCACAATTTCATGTGATTGCATGTGTGAGGGTGTTTGTTTATAGTATACAAATGTATATTTGCATATCAGTGTGTAAACGAAAACATATCTTGCGTTCATTCGAGAAATTCTGTCAGTTTAAGTTTCTTCCATAAACCGAGTTATAGGAATATTTATTTATTTTTGCATTTGCTTACACTTCAGAAAAAATTAAAAAAAAAAAAAAATATTTTGGAAAATTAATAATTGAATCAATCAAGCTGATCATTTAATGATAGTATATGTATATTTTATAGGCTCTGCGACAAAGTAGGTCTTGATTTCAATCAGGGTGCTAGCTTAAACGATTTATCCTGAACGAACTTGTTTATTATAGCTGTGAATGGCTTGGAAAAATATGTACTTATATTAAACCTTTTAAATGGAGGTGGTATGAATTTTTGGAAAACTTGTGCTTTTTGGTGACGCAAGTAAGAAGAATAATATTTTGGAAATAATGGATTTGAGGATGAAGAATATATGTACCTATAAACATGGAGACGATTACGTTATGCTTTGGAATGCCATGGCTTTATCTGAGGTGGACGATTCGCTTATATTTTCTTTAAAGGGTGATATGAACTCCTATGTTCATAAAAACATAATGAAACTTTATTTGAATGCGACTTGGTTAGTTTGGGGGCCTTGAAAAAGCATTTGATTTTCTAAGAAGATAACGATGTAGAGCACACGGCGCATGTTGCTCGATACTGACTTATTATATCATGCTACAGACAAAGTAAATTCACCACCAAATTCAGCTATAAATCCAATCGACTATATTTGGGACTTTCTGCAACAGAATAAACGCAAATATGATATCAGCAGCCGTAAAACTCGAAAAAAGCAACATGGAGGAAGAGTGTTCCCAATGTAACTAAAAACTTTGTGATTTCAATATCCCGACGTCTAATAGCAGTTATTATTTGCTTTCATTCAAAAAACTCAAACGATCCAGCCATTGATCAACAACACCACGCAATTTTGAGCAAAATCTGTAGTATTGCGGAGATCATCTAGAAAAAGTCTTACATTCATCTGGTCTACGAGGTATGACAATTAAGTTAATTAGACTGATTCCATAAAAACCGGATATTTGAAAGATATTCTACAAACTCTACCATCCCTTCAAAGTAATCCCCTTGGGAAGCTATACAGCGATTCCAGTGCGTTTTCCATGCTTCGTAACATTTCTGGAATGATTCGACTGGGATGTCCGCGAGTAAGCCTCGTCACGGCCGCCCTGGATGTCCGTAATCGACTTCAAAATGGTTCCTTTGACCACCTTATTTTGTTTTTAGAAAACAAAAAAAGACACAGGGTGACATGTCCGGGCGAATAAGGCGGCTGTTGCAAACACGGCGATCCATGTAGAGTCAAATTTGTCTGACTATTTCACGGTTCATTCCCAGTTCCGAGGCACCACGCTGCGCATTCGCGTCCAGTCCGCACCTCGACTGGTCTCCCACTCCGCTTCTCGTCTTCCACACTTTCACGCTTCTCCTTAAACTCTTTGTGCCATCGAAACACCTGGGCACGACTAAGAGCACTAATACCATACACTCTTACAAATTTAGCGTACGTTTCCGAAGCTGTTTCGCCCCAATCTGGAGCAAAATTTTATCGCGACGCGTTGCTCTTGATTTCGTCCAGTCTCATTACTTAATTGTCAAACGTCGTATATATCCATTTTTATTGAAATAATTTCTAATTTTTTTAAGATGGTTTTCTGCGAATACGTTTAAACCCTTTTAATAAGGCTGGCAAAAACAAACTTAAAGTATAAGCGTCACAGCAGATATTGCAGAAAACCTTATGGACCGAATTTCGAATTTTCGTAACGCTAAATCGCAACAAAAATAATCTTAAAGTCCCAGACCCGTAAGTCCGACTGATTACTATATGTCGCTGTCTATGAAGAAATATTTTTTTTTGTAAAACTCGACTATTCCGGATCCGCAAAAAAATGTAGTAAGGGAGCCCAAGAGGGGATTTTTGCAGTTACTTAAGCGTGTCAGAAAACTTTATGGGGAGAAACATTGCACCTTTTTATGTACCCCTACCAAATATAAGCCCTTAATATGGAGGCGTGCGTTGGGGGGAGTTCGTCAGATTAGAGAAAAAAAATCGATCCTTCGGGAAACTCGAGCGCGTAAGATTAAGAGATGGTAAATTAAATGCATGAAAACGAGTGTATATTTCAATATTCTGACAGTTTGAGGGTGGCTTAGAGAAATAGCAGGGTGACAAATCTGTAAAAATAAAACGTCACCTTGAAATACTCGAGCGCGATAGATTTTTTTTTTCATTTTAAAGGTAATTCTGTCAGAATCACGAAAATCATATAATCTGACAGTTTCCGTGGAGCGATACAGGTAAAATCGTCGACGAAAGGTCAAGCGTACTGATCACCATAGCGTGGTTGTTGTTAGTAGAGATATCTACACCTAGCACTTTCATAATAGGGGCTGTTGATACAATAGACGAGTAAAGTGGTTAATGTAATAGATTATTTATTATATTATTAAATTGTGATGTTGAAAAAAGATTATTCCTTTCAATTCTTATATTAATAAAAAAAATGTTCTGATTATATTAACGTTTCAATAATTCTATTTAAAAAATATATGAGAATATATAATAATATTACATTATAAATAAATATATACACGTATATATATATATATATATACATAAATTATACTATATTTATATACTTATTTATTTATTACATCCTGTAACAAAAACAAGAACCAAACAGAATTCTTCCACTTTTAAATCGTCAGATTAACGGCATGTCTCTATATAAGTAATTGTCAGATTATCTTTTGGGAAGACTCTGACATCAAGTTCATCACTCTGCATAAAAATGTGACGCGCTCGAGTATCTCAAGGTCACCATTTTTTACAAGTTTTAAAATCAATAAATGACTTTTGTTTCACGTCGAAATGGTACACTTTTTAGAGGTTCATTAAACATTCGCTTAGAAAATCTGACGAGCTCGAGTAACTTATTTTTTTTTAACCTCTCATTAAGGCCTTCAACCTTGAATTGATTGTCAGATTAATATATATCGATTATCAGAAATACAATGCGCGATATTCTATAAATGACTGACGCGCTTTGAGTATTTTTATGTGACTGTTTTTTTTTTACATTTTTGAAAATAATTACCCGCTCTTCTCCCCACTAAAATGGAAAACTTCACCTAGACTCTGTTTTTTTTTAAACGTTATCTTGACAATCAAGTAAGTTTCCATGGACGCTCCAGTAACTGCAAATTTAGCATCCCGGGCTCCCCTACTAATGTTTGTGTACGAAAGCCTTGATTGAAATATAGCTTCGGTTCTTCTTTTCACAGAGCAATAAATTTCTGATTATACGAATCCATGAAATTGGATCTTTAATTAGTTTAAAGATAACTGTAAGTTCTTCCATAATTTTGAGCTCAGCCTGGTTCTAAAGCATTATCTCTCTCTTTCATATTGATGAACCAAATGGTATTTTCTCTCACTAAGAGCTCACTAGCTCCCCGAATGTCCTCGCCCAAATCTCCAAAGCATTACTACTCCTTTTGAAGTTATGACAAGCCAACACTAATAAGATGGAGGATGTCTCAGCCTGATTTAAAAACGAATTGTCCCAGAATTCATGAAGCTCCGAATCTCCCATTTATATATTGTACTTAAACAAGCACAACTGCAGTACTGTGCAGGCAACTAATACCGACAAATTATATAATTTTTCAGCAGTTCAAGCAAACAACGGTGAATGTTAAAAACGAAAAGATACTTCGAATTGCAGCAACAAAAAATAGCACAAAAGTTTACGCCAACGTAGCCAAATGCACTTGAAGATTTTTATCGTTGACCTACTTTGGCGCAGCATAAAGACGACACCGTTATGTCTTGTCGTCTAGGTGGACAATTTGTATGGACGTTAAAAAGCAAATAAAATGACAGAATATTAAGAGCACAAAAGAAATATTAGCAATGAATGCAGTAAACCTAAATAGGCGCTTAGCAAAGGAGGGTGCAATATTTTTGAGATTACAACAATTACAAAAAGAATATCATTTTTGTTAATAATAATAATACCATTTTTTAGTACGGGTCAAGGCGATCTAATTTTTTAGCTTGGCGCCAAAATGTAAGCAACGATTTGATGGCAATAGTTGATATGGTGAATTTGTTAGCCGTTACGGGCAAAATTAAGATAAAAGTTAGAGTAATGGTTATCGCTAATTAAAAATAAAGGAAATATTAGGAAGTTTACGCTTAATTGTCTTGAAAGCTATTCATAAAAAATCTAGAAATTGTGAAAAAAATAAATACATTTTCCATCAAAGTGGCAACACTACACTGTACAAAGTAACTCCCTCAATGAATAAGCTACGTAAATCTAGATAAATGTGAATGCAACCGCCAGACTGGCAATGGTTGATCCATTCAAAGCACAAAGTAAACGGCAATGACTTGGCGGCTGGCTTTAACAGCAACAACATTTACAACAACCTCAAAAGAGTCAAAGTAAGAACATTTGTGACAATTTGGCGTATAAATGTTGTAAGCTAAGCACTAAAGAACTGGGACAAAATGTCAGTTTACGAAGGAGTAATTGTGAGATGTATACATATCAATTTTGTAATACTTATAAAGTTTATCTATGAGGTATAATTTTTGGGCAATCTCATAAAATTTAGTTTGTAGTAATTTTTTAAAAATACTGAATACAGCTAAGTTTACAATATTTTATTCCCTGTAGTATATACAAAACAGCCTTATTTGAATCCCATATGAATACAAAAGATTTTTTTGGTATTGTTAAGCTGTAGGCTTCAATATCCAATTTTACTTTTGACGAAATATCTTTGCCTTTTGGAAGCCTATTGTAAAATGATTCCTCTCTGAGCCACCCTCTGCTTCTGATGAAGTTCATCAGTACAAAAAGTTCTTTTTGAGCAACCACCGTCAAGAAACCTTCGGAGTAATGGAGGCGATCAAATGCAACCGGTGTCGATTAAAGATGTTACAGTAGCGAACTTTTTTTGATATTTCTTGAAGAAAGCTGGTATTTATAAAAGATTTTCGAAACTCTGGTTTGAAGTTTTCCCAATGTAAAGCTATTAATCTTTTAAATATATTATATAAATTTACATAAGTATTTAGTAAATATTCACTGAAGCCAGATGAAGAACAAAATTGTATTAGAGCAATTTACAGTCTGTCAAGACTGAATTTTGGAAACATATCATTGCTTAACGAAAATATTGATTCATTAGCACTTTTTGCTAAGAAGAAAGAGGATGTGAGATCCAGCTATGTGATTTTAAAAACAAAGACGTTTACTTAGGCTGCACCAAAACTTACTACAGTTCAAGTTCTCCTCTCAAGAACTTCATTTTGATCGAGTTAGTATAGTGGTGAAATTGGGTGAAAATATCTTGTAAAAAACAAAATTTCCTTACACTGAGTTTGAGTATGATTGTTAAGTTTGCATGGCAGCTATATGCTATGGCAGTTCGATATCGCCGGTTCCAAATGAGCTGTTTTTAGGAAGAAAACGAAAACGAAAGAAAACTGAGAGACTATTTCGCATATATTATACGAGTATACAGACATACATATGACATATACATTTCCCTACTTTTTTTAAGAGCGAGAACACAGAAAATTCAAATTTATTGGGGAAATGCTTATTATCATTCAAAAGAACATTCTTTGGCATTAATTAATTGAAGGTTATCTCTTGCAAATGTTGGCTGCGGCCAGATGGTCCATCGCTGAGTCCAATTCTCGATGACTTCTTCGACAATTTTGATTGGTAACTGGCGAATGACCGCGTGATGTTTTTGCTTTTTGCTCTAAGGTTTGATCAAAGCGGAAATTATCTGCATAAGTTTTAAACTTTACATAAACTTACAGGAAAAAGTCTAACAGTGTGAAATCAAATGATCTTGGTGGTCAATCGACCGATCCAAACCATCTTGTTGAAACCAAATGTCGCCAAGATCGTGATCTTCAATTTCAGGCATCAAATAGTCGGTTAACATTGCGCAGTAACGGTCGCCTGACGGTTACGTTCTCGCCGGTATTATTATTTTTGAAGATGATTCCATCGGCCCACAAACCACACCAAACCGTTTCTTTTTTCTGAATGGAATGGGAGCACTTGCATATCTTCAGGTTGCTATTCGGCCCAAATGCGGCAATTTTGCTTGTTTACATACCCCTTGACCCAGGAATGGGCTTCGTCGTTGAACAAAAGTTGACTCGAAAACCTCAGATCTTCTTGGAACCTTTCAAGAGCCCATAGAGCGAAGTGATGCCGCTTGAAAACGTGAATTTTCGAAATAAAGTTCAACGATTTGTAAACGTTTTTAAGACATAAGTCTTTCTATGATGAAATGCCAAAAAAATATTGAAAAAAATAACATGACAGCGTGACACGCACACGAGCGTGATCTGTCAAAAAGAGGTTTTGAAAAAATTACCTACACTTGGATCACCCGTTAGATATGTTCTACTTGAATGAATTGATTCGTGTAAAAATATAAATTTTTGCACTTAAAAAAAACGATCCCTAATATCTGGTTAGATTACATTATATTGAAATTTCAGGAATGCACTGCAACCTGAGGACTATTGTGCCCTCTTCTGTTATTGCAACACTTGGTTTTAACCCAGTAAAATCAAAAAAGTGAACAAATTTGTTCAACAGTACCTGAGAAGAGCGAATAGTTTCTTCAACCGTTCTGTATGAACTCTATCAGAAAGAGCCTGTGGAAGTCCAGATACAGCATCTTTCGCCAGGAGAAGGTTTAGGTCCATGCTAGTTAAGTATTGTTTTCAGAGGCAACCTATTAAGTATATTTATGCACACCAGTACCTTTGTTGATTTGATTTCAATGGACAAAATTGCTTCTAGTGCTGCTTGATTATCCTAGGATGGAGTCTTCCCATTTACTTTTGCTGAAAAATTCGTTCCTCATGATAGTTTTTCTCTAGAAAAATTTTGCACATCTGCTATTGGCTAGATTTCAGCTTAAAAAATGTGTGGAAATCTATCTATGGGAATGTCACACTATACCAACTCCAACTCCATCTGCTGTTTTCAAGTCGTCTGTATTCCATTGTTTGTGCTCCAATGAAGAGACTACTCATCGCTTTAGCTGTCCAATGAGACTCTGAATCTCCGTTCAGAGTAAATTCCCTTTGTAATGTTGCCTCTATGAAAAGAGTGCCTACGGCTGACTCTTTCCACTGCACTCATCTCCAGTTATGATTGAGTTTCTTGAAATAGCACCACCCCCAAATTGAATTTAGGCACTTTGTCATTTGTACCTCACTGCCTGTAAAGTGAGCGAAAAACATAAAAAATGTTGGAACAATGTGCAGAATAAAGAACCTAGAAGGTGATTTTTGTGCTTGCACTTCATTTACTGCATTGCATGTAAAGTACTTTTTACATATTTTTTTGCTTTTCACCACATTTTACTTGCACTTTTTTACTGCCATTTGCGCTATCAAATGCTGTTGCTTAATTTTCTCTGCAAATTTTTTGTTTGCGCCAGTTATCAGCAACTGTTTCACTCTTCTAACCTAAATTTTATTTTCGTGCACTTTCCCATTTTATATATTTAAGCACATATATCAAAGTTTTCTTTATTTTCCTAACCACTTTGGTGCGCCATCATATTTTTGCAAGCATTGCACTTTCATTGCCAGCAATTTTTAGACGCCTATGCACAGTCGCAACCGATCTCGTGACCCGCTCTCCGCTGCAACAACTTTCGCTGCCACATTTCTCACACTCGCTACTCGTCCGGTTGTTGGCGGCGAGTCGGTGCGCCATCTTTCATTTCACTGCCTCTCAAATTTACTATTTTTCCTCATATCTTGCATTCTTTCACTTTTTATTATTTATTTTTTATTTTTATTTTTAGTTTTTCCTTTTCCGTCTTTCTTGTGGGTGCACAAAGACAAATGTCTATCGGCGTTGCCAGCAATTTCACTGTTCTTGTTGTTGGCGTTGTTGCTGTTGCACTTGCATTGGCGGTGGCAGTGGCAGTAGCGCAGTGACAGCAACTTCGTTATGGCAGTGCATTGAAATGGAAGTGACTTGAGAAAGCGGGGCACGCTATACATCTAGTTTATACTTATTTAGTGCGCCGGAGGATGACAGTGAAAAAGTTATGCTTTTGACGACTAAGTGCTCGGGAGGGACGGCACTGAATGAGTGCTGTAATTTAGGACAATTGAGTAGCAAAAAATAAGTTATTTAATGATACTTCTCGGGTGAACAGTGGCCGATTGTTTCTCTCTTTCAGACATAGTTAACAAATTAGTTTCAAGGGAGATATTTAGATACAGAGTTTATATTAAAGGGTTTTTAATACATTTTTTTAGTTAAAAAAATGTTGTCTGGGTTTTATTAAGATACCTCACGCTCTCTCATTTGTATTGAGATAACTCGAATATTGGCCGATATATGCAGTATGGCTTTCAAAAATCGTATAATTAGGTATATGGGGGCTGACTCCGACTCAACCCATTTTTGATATACATAATGTATAACTTTTGTCCGGAAAGGATTCTTTCCCCATTTCAGTTGTATATACTATACATTGGCCGATATTTTCAGTTAATAGTCAACTGAAAAATGGAAGTTTTTTTCAGGAATAGATGAAGCTCTTGAGGCCTACGAGACCACTGTACTGTACATCAAGTAGAAGTGGCAGTCATCATGGTCGGAGTAGATTTACTGCTCCGAATTACAGTTTCTTTAAGGGACGTTTGCATTCACTTCGAAATAAGACTGGTTTTGAGCGATGTGACTGTGCTTTCGTTGGTTAACCTTGGACGGGCTTCGCTATTTTGCCCCTGTTTGCAAAACACGATGATTGTTAGTTAATCGAATATCTAAGCGCGTCCATGGTGAAGTAATGCATGACTTAATTTATATTCCCTGAAAACTGTAAAATCGATGAGCTCGCTAGAAAGTGAACACATGACGATATTCCATCCGGCTGGGGTCCAGTAGGGTAACAAGCGTTTCAAGAGCACATGTGCTGTTGCGAAATCCTCTTCGACCAGAGCGGAACGTTAGAGGTCTATTGAATTGGTTTTAGCAAGACTCATCTTCCTGCTATTGTGAGAGTTATAAATAGAAATAATGTATTAATGCGTTTAGGTTAAGAATTATACTTGAAGCAAACTTTCAAAGTTGTGTGGAGTTGAGCAAGGAGGAGATATCAAGATACTTCCTTTTCCACTGCCCAGCCTTCGTCAGACTAAGGTTGAATCGTCTCAGTAGCTACACTTTCGGCGAACCAGGCGAATTGACCGGAATTGATATAAGTCATTTTATGGAATTTGAGATTGGCTTAAGGCGATGTTTGTGGATCAAAATTTAGAAGTAGGACATAGGATTGACATTTTCTGCTGTCCAAGCAGGATTCTTATCGACTTTGTATTCTTGTATGTTTCGTTTAGTTTACAATTTATGATGATCGCACAGGGTAATTCAGATATGTGACAAAATAATATTTTACTATTTTAAAATGAACTGTGTAAACAAAATTTACTTTTATTCATATTTACTAATACAAATATATAAAAATAAATAAAATTAGTAGAAATTAACAGAAATTAGTACTATGGCAATATGAGAAGACATAGAGAAAAAATTGGAATTCAAAGCAGTTTTGAAACATTAATTTGAATTTTAAATGAATTTAAGAAACTTTGTGGTATTTTCGAAAAATCTTGAACAACTCTTGGCATTGCTTTTGTTTTGGTTCATTTCGAAAAACCATTGAGATGTTTTAAATTTTTGCTAATAATTGCTTTTATAAAATTTATTCGATAAATTTTTGGAGCCAGTACATAATCATCAAGTTTACCCCACCCTAACGTAGAGAAATTTATATTTAATTAGATTTATTGGCTTGCTTTACAACTATTGGAATTACAGCACATCATTTGCATAGAAATTGCTCATTGCTGTTGTGTGCATTTGCGTTAATCTCGCTTTGCAGAAAGCGGAATAAATTTACAATAAGCTAAAAAATAATAATAAGCCGCATTAACACGCCAGGGTAACGGAAATCCACATCATAAAACTTGCCTGAGCGCTGTGTGTGTCCGCAGAGAGCAGGTGTACACTTGCCACACGCCACTGCCAAGTCAAAACAAAATAGAGTAAACACCAAAGACGGCAAGGAGCGCGCAGAGTGGCTCAGCGTTGGCTTTCTCTAATTCTATCAACCACATCGACGCAGGATCAACTTCGGAATTGCCTTGCAAATGAAACACGGAAACTCGGATCCACCGCAGCACCAACATCATAAATTCAAATGGAGGGGGAAACGGTATGGTGAATGTGACCACAGCTGTAGAGATGACAGGATAGTGGCTTGCTTGTAATTCCCCAGTCAACGCGGCAAATATTAAGAGCATTTTAAAGCGCTTGTAGCAATTTAAACCGCATGCAACCATTTAACTTTGCGCCGACCTCTAATACACTCGAGACACCCCGCCACACTGCCACACCGTCACTCCACCACTTTGCCTTACAGCGAGTGTTGGTGGCCATGCTACCAACTATTCATGCGGCATTCCACTTCCCGCACTCCTCGTGCACCTACTCGTCGCGCTCTGTCAGATCAGCTTTCGCTCACCAGGTGCGGTCTGGCCACTTATGAAAATGAATGAGATGAGAGAAAAGGCGAGAAAAGTTGCGCGCACCGCATGTGTGTATTCGTGTTGGTGGATATACATGTGTATGAATATATTTCCTGTGTGCGCTTGTACTTGGCGCTGTTGTTGCATGCATATGTCGCTGTGCGCTGCGCGGTTGTTGCCGCAATGTAACTCAGCAGGAGTAGAAAAGTTGGTGAATTTTTTATTGTTGTCTTATTTACATTGCACTTAATTTACGCTCTCAGCTCGGCATTGCGACGCAGCTTCGAGTATTAACTTTAATTTTTTACATGCCATGCATACATATGCATCTATGTAGACACGTACAACTATACACACGCGTGAATATTAATGACAGTTGTAAATCATTTAGTTTTGAACTAATTTTGCATAGAGATTCTACTGCAGTTAGTTACGACGTGCTAGAAACCACTTTTTACGAATTATTTTTGCATTAGTTGAGATTTTATTTAAATTTAGTTCCGAACTCTCGCCATATATTTGAAAAAAATATCAGTAAAGATTAAACTTTATACAACAATTGTTTTTAAAGAGAATAAAATTCAAAAATATAAAATTTTATTTAAAAAATTCAAAAGTCATAAAAAATATTTTCTAAACACTTCCTTCTATAATAAAAAGAATCTCTACATATAACGAATACGCGTTGAGCCAAAATATTTACTTGTATTTTAGAATATAAATATGTATAAAAGAAAAATCGTTAACTTCGCTGGCACCGAAGCTACAACATCCTTCACATCGGCCCATCAAAGCTTGTATGGCAGCTACGAGTATATGCTATAGTGGCCTGACAGGAATAATATGTTCAGTAATTGTACCGTTACGTTGGAAAATAATTCATTACAATTTTTTTTTTAAAGATACCTAATAAACTTAAAAATTCCATACAGAGAGTAAAATTAGATCGATCAGTTTGTATGACAACTATATTAACTATATGCTACAGTGATCCGATTTGAACAATATGTTCGAAAAGTGTATCATTACATTTGGGGTTATTTACATTTAAGATTTCGGGAAGATATCTTGTCAAACAAAATAGCTTTTAATAAGAGGGCTTGAGTTTAATTTATCACTTTGTATGGTAGATACATCATAAAATGGTACAATATCAGCGGTTCTAATAAATGAGCAGCTCCTTAAGACGAAAATCATTTGTGCAAAGTTTGAGATCGATATTTCAAGAACTGAGGGACTACTTCGCACTTATGGAGACGGATGTATAGTCAGGCAAGGATAAATAAACTCAGCTTAGCGTTCTGAACATTTATACTCATAGGGTCTCAGACGTTTGATTTTAGTTATTTTACATGAAAAATTAGTATATCTGTTCAGTGAATATTAACATTTTATTCCTCGAAATATTCAAAAATCGATGTTATCCGAACTATAAATTGCTCTAGTCATTCAAAGTTCAACAGATCGTGTTTGACGAAAGTTTTAAATACGCTGGAAAATTAGTTCAAACTCAATCGTAATAGAACGACAGACATCAGATCTTTCATCAAGTAATATGTGCAGATATCTACAAATCGAATAGATCAAATTTACTATGCCGATAATTCTAAGTACACAGTTTGTCTGGTGAACCATACGTGGGCAACGAAGGGTTAAGCAAGAATATTTTGTTTACAGAAAAAATGGAAAAACAAGCGTTTACAAGAGTTTAGTTATTATTTTCGACGAATTAATTCGAACCAAAAACGTTTTTCTAGTTTACCTAGAACTTAGAAGAATCTTACAAGAACCATTTAAGAGAAAATTGTTAAAAAAGTCAAATGGGAGAATATTCTCATAACTGATCTCAAAGTTTCTTAAGGAGCAGATGCTAAAGGTATTTTCGGAATGCGGAAAAATCTGTCTTACTTAAAATAAAGTTCTCGCAAAGAATTCTAATTTTAAAATAACAAGCGATGATATACTCGTGTTAGCCTTTAGATTATCCTATGAACTCGGTAGTTTTATGCATTTGTGAATCATTTATTAATTTTTTTGCTTCCGTTTGGCTCATCAGTTACAACAAACACAGATTTTTTTTTTTATAATACGCAAACTGATCACAACAAGAAAGTTGCTTTGTTCTGGCGCCGTTTGGTATGAGGTAGCTCACTGGGAACTAACCTAATAATCATAATTCATTCAATCACTGTTGCCCAATATAGGCTCGCATTCATTTATCTTTAGTGCACATAATAGCCGATTCATTCTATAATCTTCTAACTGGGTTCTTATTTACAAATATTCCCAATAAAGAGAAATCGAGAGAATTCCTTGGTCTTAAGCTGTCTTATAGATTAAGAACTTCTTTCTACTGTACTGAACATTGGGTCTGCCTTGTTTTGAATATGAATGGTGTGTTCAAAAAGTATCGCGAATAGTAAACTGACAGTTTTCTTCGATTGCAGGGGCGTAATGCATCATGAGTTCTTTGCCACAGGGAAGAACGGTTATATAAGGAATATTACCTGCAAGTTATGCGAAAATTTGCGTGAAGCAATCCGCCAGAAACGCCCGGATTTGTGGAAAACACCAAAATTGGATTTTGCACCACGATAACGCCCCTGCTCACACATCGTTAACTTTGTGCGCCGACTTTTTTGCCAAAAACAACACACTAATGATGCCGCAGGCCCCAGATGTGGCCCCCCTGTGACTTTTTCTTGTTCCCTAAACTGAGAGGCCCATGAAAGGACGACGATGGGTAGGTAGGTAGAGACAGCTGTCGGATGACGCCAAGGCCTTTGATACTACCGGGACTAATATTCCCTCACTTCACTGTCTCTTCTCTGAACCACCCGTGCTTCTGATGAAGTTCATCAGAACAAAAAAATTTATTTGTGCAACCTCTGAAACGCCATCAATAAACCCTTGATTAATAGTTGCAATTTTTTTCCTGTATGAAGCCTTGCATTTGATGTTTGATGCTTGCTCTGGGTAGTTCATCTGCTTCACAGTTTCCAGGGATATGGCTATGCCCTGCAACTCTTTGCAGGTTTATCGTGAAATAGGGTGTTCAATTCACTAAGAGATCAAGGCATTCTTTCACAATTTTAGTCGAAATCTTAGGAGACTGCAGTGATTTCACCGCCTCTTGATTATTAGTATTTATAAATATATTCCTTTTTGTGAACACATTTCTTGTCAAAACAACAAAACGTTTTTGAATTGCTGTGATCTCAGATTGAAAGACAGCGGACCACTGGTCTGGTAAACGAAAGGCGATTTTGGTATTCTCACTACCTCCCACTCGATTATCTATTTTGGACCCGGCCATATATATGCTTATCCCTACGTCCTTATCCAGGGACATTTCCGACTTTTGGCAATATTGGGGACCGTGTTTAGTTTAATTTCTATAGGATTTAAAAATCGTTGGTGAAGGGTACAAACGGGAACTTCTTAAGTATCATAGAACGGCCCTCATTACATGCGACTAATTGGGAGGATCAGCCTTTTAGGTGTTCGAAAGGGTTTTGTTTGCTCACAATCTATCGAAAAATTTGTTTCGAAATTGCTTCCTCATTCTTGGTGTGCTCTAGATCGGCTTTCTGAAAACTTTTGCGGTTTTAAAAATTTTTAAAATTTGCTCGCTACAAAGAAGCTGTCCTGAATTGCAAGCTACTACTACGAAGAAAACGATTAAATCTAAATACGAAAAATATCTCATTGGTTCAGTTTGGAAAATATTCAAGTTTTCTGTATCTTCTTAACGCTTTCTTGAGGCTATAAAAAAAAATCAAAAAAATCATAGTAAATTTTTGGGGTTAATGAGAGATTTTCAAAAAAAGCATTTCAAACCTTTTATTATGTTTTATCATAATTACAGCCAGGCACTCCACACATGTGTGTAATTAAGTGCAAAATAAATAAGTTTAACCCAAAACTTGCGTGTATATATATTTATAAAGATTCAATCATTACACATACACATCCATACCGACATAGCAGTATTAGCGCTAAAAGTTCTGGAGTGTCATGCTTCGCTGAAAATATTGGCGTTTATCTTGCTTTCGATGTTAACGCTCCAAAGCAAACTTCCGACGAGTAATTCGAGCTTGATGTGAATGCTAAAGCGCACGAAACACATATGTAACACATACACATACATATGTGTGGACATACGTATATATACGGCATCGGAATACTTGACAGTTAACGATTTTCGAGCAGCCGGTAAATAGACCAATCAGCGGCACAACTGCACAGTGGCAAGAGGGATGCAACGTGATGAAGACTAACGGGAACACAGCTGTGAGGATATTTGTAAAGGCCAATGTACGCAGATCTGAGAGCATTGGTAGTGGGGACCTTGAAAACCCCTTCAACAAATTGCCAACGCTGCTGACAACAAGAACATGCTGAGCTACGCCATGACAGCAAACAAGCGCACACTAACACACAAACGCCTAAATGCCAAATTTTACACGCATACACCTATACCCCAAATATATACACACACATACTCAGTTAACCAACAACAACTAGACAAACAGGCGTGAAATCTAACTTTATTTATTGCCAGCTGGGGAGGGGTGTGGCGCGAAAAGCGTCGAAAATGCGTACTTTTATGTACGAGAGGATTTTATGTGTGCGTAAAATGTGTATGTGTGTGTGTGTTTGCCTTTTATTTCTTGTTTTTCGGTTATAGATCAAATGAATAAATGGCAAGGACACGCGCGCACATAACTCAACGAAACGGAAGGAAATTATATGTGAGAATATAAACAGAGCCGGGGTGAGGTAATGGTGTAAGAGAGGTTGGAGTGCAAGAGGAGCGTTGAAATTTCGAGTGCTTTGCGATATTTAATGTGATGTCATAATTCAACTAGAACTAATGCGAAAATAAACACAAAACCAGCAACAACAACAAGAATTAAACACAGAAACAAAAACAAAGCAGCGGAAATTTACATGATATATTTATACGAAAACAAAAATAATTTTGTAATCTTTACTTAATACATACACTTACAAGCAATACAAATTAAGCACCCGCAAAAGTCTCGGTTTAGCATAATTCACTGCTTTTCAAGGTGGCTGGTGTGGGTAGCGCCATATTTTATGATAGAAATCAAGCAAAATCCACAACAATATTATTTATTACACCAGCAACAATGGAGAGGGTGAGAGTTGTAGTTATAGAAATGTTGCAAAGCAAAACCAAACCACAAGTTTATTAAGCACTTGGGTACACAAAAATCTTGCTGCTCAGTACGTACAGTATCTTGGGGAAAAGCGATAAGTATATTGAAAAAATACCATTAAATTATAAATTAATGAGAAACTTAACGATAATCTGAAAGAAGTATACTTTAAGGCAAAACTTTCAAGCTTGAGGTTATTTTATTCCAAAATGAAAAAAAATCCACAAAATTATACATTGAAGAGAAACTAAATGAGACTGTATTGAGGGTTTAACATGGGGTAAACGTCTTATATTTATACTAGTGCAACATGTTGCAACAGAGTATAATAGTTTTGTTCACCTAACGGCATTCAATGATTTTTTTCCTATTTATCGAATGTGTTAGACAATGTATGAGTTATATACTCGTACTACTGTGATCAAATTGGAAGGTGAATTTTGTCTAGTTCATCTCCTTCAAAGTAATGCATTCCCGCTGCAATGCATTTATGCCAACGAATTTTCCAGTCACCATAGCACTTGGAAAAATGCTCCGTCGTGATGGCTATCAGAGCCTTCTTCGAGTCAACTTTTATATCCTTAATTGAGTCAAAACAGCGTCCTTGGAGTGGTCATGTGAATTTGCTGAATAGCCAGAAGAAATTTAATTTTTTTTCATATTTCAGTTATAAAAATCATAAGAAATAAAAAATTTTCCAAAAAATAATTAAACTTTAACTATTAATATCTTTTAAACGGTTGGGTTTACGAAAAAATCGTAGGAGACCTTTTTTGTAGAGCATTCAATTTCCTACAAAATTTAAGGAGCACGATATTTTTTCAAGTAGTTGGTAACGGGATATAAATTTTTTTATCTGATAATACATAAATAAAAAAATAGAAAACTGTAAGTAGGAGGATCTTCCAGTTACAATTAAGAACTCATGCTTGGAGAGGCTTTCTTAGAGGTGTCTAGGAACCTATTTTCCCGAGTACCAAACGAAAAAAAAAATATTTTTTTTTAATCACCCTAATACATACATATATTATAGTTTTTTCGTGTGAGGCCTTTTTCTAAATCATCTGTAATGCAGACAAAAGCTGGTTTCCTAAACGAATTAGAATCAGATAATTCTAAAAATTCAACCAGATATTGGAGTTCAATATATTTTTTATAGAAATTGCGGAGAAAAAATAAATAAAATTAGCAAATAATAATAATTTGCAACGCAAAATCATAATATTTTTTACGGGTCGCCAGTGTATATATACCCACATCAGCTTATTGAGGTTCGCTGCAACTGTTCATTGCAATCAGTTGGATGCCTTAAAAGGTTTACTCTTAGTTAAATAATTTATAGTGGTACACGGCGTATGAGTAATATTTCAACTGATTACATTCTTAATTACTGATTTTGTTGCCCAAAAATTGCTATTATGTTATAAATTTATGGCGATATACTATATACTATTTGGTTGAAAAAGAGAATCTATAAGAAAATGCGGACGTTTAGACGTTTTTGACAGAATTTGTAAGTTTTCACTGTGTAATTAGTATTAGGAATCATAAATTGATTTTAGTTTACTCGATTCCAAATATATCGGCAAGCTAAGTAGTTTTACTATCACTGTGACTAATTTTACCACTTTTGGAAATTAAAACGTCCGTTTCAGTTAACAAATTGAGACGATCTGAGGATAATTTATTAGAAACCTGGTCTTACAAACTGCTATTGGCGGAAGTAATTCAGAAGGATTAAAATAATATTATATCTTACATGCTTTATATGGCATATAATTTTGCTAAAAAGACACCAAATCCCACTAAGTTTTTTAGTTTGGACCCATTCTCTCTCCAGCACCCTTGCCCTACCCTTATCTGGAAGGGAAAGCAATATGTGCGAATCTAGGTTTAATTCTAGTGTATCTTCAATACGAGTATAAATGGTATTGGTTAGAAACGGGAATTTAGCTTAGAATGATTCCCTTATAACAACCGACTAATAGAAAGGATTCTTTCAGTTTAAAAGCTGAAAGTTGCTTGGCAGTTGCTTATAAAACAAGTATGTTGATAGTAGTGTGGAATAACGGTAGTACCTTGTTTGGTGATATTCTAAAAATTCCACTAATGCCTAGACAAGTTGCTTTTTGTATACTTTAATATTTACTTAAAATATGAAGATTCTTATAACGGGTGATTTTTTTGAGGTTAGGATTTTCATGCATTAGTATTTGACAGATCACGTGGGATTTCAGACATAGTGTCAAAGAGAAAGATGCTCAGTATGCTTTGACATTTCATCATGAATAGACTTACTAACGAGCAACGCTTGCAAATCATTGAATTTTATTACCAAAATCAGTGTTCGGTTCGAAATGTGTTTATCGACAAATTTTGTTCAGCGATGAGGCTCATTTCTGGTTGAATGGCTACGTAAATAAGCAAAATTGCCGCATTTGGGGTGAAGAGCAACCAGAAGCCGTTCAAGAACTGCCCATGCATCCCGAAAAATGCACTGTTTGGTGTCGTTTTGTACGCTGGTGGAATCATTGGACCGTATTTTTTCAAAGATGCTGTTGGACGCAACGTTACGGTGAATGGCGATCGCTATCGTTCGATGATAACAAACTTTTTGTTGCCAAAAATGGAAAGAACTGAACTTGGTTGACATGTGGTTTCAACAAGATGGCGCTACATGCCACACAGCTCGCGATTCTATGGCCATTTTGAGGGAAAACTTCGGACAACAATTCATCTCAAGAAATGGACCCGTAAGTTGGCCACCAAGATCATGCGATTTAACGCCTTTAGACTATTTTTTGTGGGGCTACGTCAAGTCTAAAGTCTACAGAAATAAGCCAGCAACTATTCCAGCTTTGGAAGACAACATTTCCGAAGAAATTCGGGCTATTCCGGCCGAAATGCTCGAAAAAGTTGCCCAAAATTGGACTTTCCGAATGGACCACCTAGAAGCCGCGGTCAACATTTAAATGAAATTATCTTCAAAAAGTAAATGTCATGAAAAATCTAACGTTTCAAATAAAGAACCGATGAGATTTTGCAAATTTATGTTTTTTTTAATATTTACTTAAAACTTGAAGATTCCTATATTAAATCTAGTAGAGTTATACAGTTTCATATAATACGGTAGGCAGTTCTTCTATGGAAAGAAACATTTCACAAAACAAAACGATGTGGGCCAAGTTTTGAGAATCTTTCGAGAACTCTTTCTGCAGTGACTTAAATTATCGGCCGATCAATCCGAGCTCGAATTTGTTCCAGGAAGTCCACAGAATATGCGAAGAAATTAATATACCCAGCTCCCGTAGGTAACTTGTTGTCTTTTGACTTTTGCTTCGGCCTCCAAAGGCACTGCCAGTTCAAGTTCACCTTTGAGCTTCAAACGTCGCACGACAATGTCATTATCAAAAAGGTCTTTGAATCTATCTATCAAGCAGTCAATAACACTTTCAATTTCCTTAGTTTTCAAAGTACAAACTTTTTCTGGAAAAAGCAAACCCAATTGAAATCCATCCAATACTTCTTTAGAAAAGCGCGTCTTGAAATCTTCGCAGCATATATCCAACAGAAGAATGTACACTGAGGCCCTGTAGTATTCTTCGCAAGTTCTCACGCAGAAATTTTCGTGTTTTATTTGTCGGTGGCAGATTCTCGGTTTTTCTTTGCCAACTTTCAGTTCTGCCGCCATTTGTTTGTGTCAGAATAAATAAATCGAAAATGTTTTTCAGTTTTTTGTCTTCGATTTTGGAACGTCACAAGCAGCGTATCTATTTAATTTGATGTGTTTGCCAAATCGATCGATTTTTTCTGATTATATTTTTTTAGAGTAGTAAAATTATTAATAAGCCATTTCGACTTTGGGGGGGAGGGGGTTAAATGTCTCCCATTTCTCTCCTCTGAACCCGCCACTGGTTAAATTTAAGTTTACTATTAAATAAATATCATCTTTTTATGCTTGAATGAAATGTGAGTGTCTTTTTTTTTGGTATGCTTTAAGCTCAGTACTCTATTCTACAATTTTAATATCATAAACTATATTCTTCTTTTCAGCTATACTATTATTAAAGAAATTATTTGTCTGAAATTAAGTGACAAGCAATAAACTGTCCTCATAATGAGCAAAGTACACGCACAGATCCTCGACACTCAAGCTTTTACCAATAAGCGGAACTTAAGTAATATTTTCTCAATGCTTTTTAACCTTTTATTTCGTTTTTTATTTAATTTAATCCACATTAAACTCGTAATTTTTTATGCTTTTCGGTATACTTTCCTACATTCATTTTCGTATTAATTTTCCGCTCGCACATAAATCCACTTTTATATTAAATGACTGTGTGTGGATTGAGTGCTTTCGCGCTTTGCTTTGAGTATTCGCGCGCGCGCCATGTGAGACCCAGCTGATTGCCTTGAAATACGCCAGTTTTTATTTCGCAAAGCTTTGCTGGTTATGGCGGCGGTGGCGCTTGAAATATTCGTGTTGCGTATACGCCCCGTGGCATTATTACTTAAAATGCGGGAATTTATGAATTCATGGATGTGTGAATATGTGAGTGCGCTTGTGTGCGTGTGTAATTTAATGCAGTGTTGCACATTTTTCATTTCACTTCTTTTATTTTAACTTAATTCAAAATTCTTTCCACATCCTGCGAGTGAGCGAGAGATTTCTTCGGCCACACTTTGAAAGCTCCCACAATTTTTTACTTCAATGCACACACTCCGAATGCGAGTATGTTTGTATGTGTATATATATACAGTAGTGCGCATTTGCACAGCAATTTGTCTCCCTTTGCCGCGCTCATTAACTGTCAGACTCTCAAACACACACACACACACACATGCGCACAAGGCTAAGCGCTCGTTTATTCAAATTTGTATAAGTATTTGCGGTTTTCTGCCGCTAAGTAGCAAAAAACAGTTATAATTTGGGGAGAAATGCTTGTGGCAAATATTAACTATGCAGCAGTGCCAGCTTATCTGTGTATGTGTGCATATTTTCATGGTTTTTAGCTGTTGAGGCGACTCGCTCGCTGCTCGGAGTGTCAGCGTGGTCGCTGCTAATTTCCAAAACCACAAACTAATGTGCGCTTTTAACGAAATATTTTGCTTAGCATTTAGCCTTAGTTTTTTATTCACATCTTGTGTTTGTATTTTGCGTATGCATGCGTGTGTGCGTGTGGTTTTTGTGGCCATGAATATTTGAAATGCACAAAATTCTTTGGGAAATGCATATCCATAAATGTGTGTGTGTTGTATGTATATGCAACAGCTGAGGGCGCATGCACTAATTGCACGAAAGCACATGTTTACACAAACATACATACTACATATATGTAACCAAATACACAGATTTTGGTTGCCTTCAGCGCTAGTGGCAAGCTTTGAAATATTGGCTGCGTACGAGTGTTGAAATGTAGAAACTGCAACCAGTTTGCGGTTTCTGTGGCGAATAACTGGGCATTTTGTTATAAATTATTTTAATATTTCTACTCAAAGTTAATACTATAAATAAATTTTGAAACATGAAAATCTAAATTTAAACCAATTTGTTCCAGAAATCTGGACAACGATTATAATGGAAGAAGTCCCATTTTATAACCAATTTGCTGTTTTACGATTAAGTAAAATGTATAAATAACTATAAATGAATCTAATGATAATTATAAATTACCGATAATTAAATAACAACTACAGATGACAGCTGATAGCTGACATACATATTTCAAAGGATAATTGGCAAGGTTTGAAAATCAACAGAAATAGTATAGAATCAACTGATAAAAATATTAAACAAGTGAAGGATATGATGCTTGAAATTCCTCAGGCAAGTGCTAAAGAGATGGCTGGAGAGCTTGACCTCTTTTGCGAGCCCTTTCGAATGATTTTGGTGAACATTTTGAGTATGGAACGCGTTCTTGCTCGACTCGTCCCGATAAAGCTGAAATTTTTTCAAAAAGCGTACCATACGACTTGTATTTTAGACATGCTTGATCGTGCGAATGCCGCTTCCACATTTATGGAAACACATAATAACTGCCGATGAGACATGGGTTTATGAGTTTGACATGTAAACAAGTCAACAATCATCGGAATGGAGGGAAAAAGACAAGCTGAATTTAAAGTCAAAAACGCAATTATACCATCGTTTAAGTTCCGGCTTCATCAGATTTGACTCGGAACAATTTTTTTTTGTTCCGTGAAACCTTTTTTCAGTCGATCGAAGAGGTAAAATAAAATTCACTGAAGGAGCTGAGGGCCATTAATAACTAACCAACAACCTTTATTACGCACTAACAGTAAACTGCCATTATGTGACGATCCCATTATCATTGATATCAATCTTCCATAACTTTCATATCTTGAAACCCTTCTCGCTGTTCATCACTTTAATTTCAAAAATTATCCGAAGATTTAACCAGGTGATGGCGGAGGTAAACTAACTTGATGTTAACATCTGCTCTCGAAATCTGACAATTTCTACTGTAAGCTGTTCCCCTACCAGTACTGTCGGCAATTGACTAAAGGAAGAAATTGCCATGAAGCGACCAGGTTTTGGTTATCAGGAAAAGAATTGTCTTTTTGATTTGGAGGTTCTTATGCCTCCAGCTTATAGTCCGGAGTACGATTACTTGCTAATTTTAGCTCCACAGAAGTTAGAATTCCTTTCACAAATAAAATGAAAATTCGTACAAAAATTTGAGCTGTATGTATGTGTGGCAGCAATACGCTTTAGTGTTTCAATATCGGCTGTTCCAGAAAATGAGCAGTTTTTTGGGCGAAAGGAATGTGCGCAAAATTTCAATATTGAAGCTGAGGGACGAGTATACAGATAAAGATGGAGATGTCTAAATTGACTCAGCTGATCTTTTGAAAGTATACGTACATATATGCATATTATAAGATATCCGATGTTTCATTCTGGGTGTTAAAAAGTAACTACACTTTACAATGTGTAACAATGGATTTCTCTTAACTACATTATTAACAAGTCAATAAATTTTAAATGAACAGAAATTTATAATTTATATGAGAGAGAGATTCTTGAATAAACGCATTTCGGCAGAAGTGAGTCAGAAATGAGCCAGAAATGTCGAGTATCAGACGATCGCTGATAGCATAATAACTAGAAATCGATTCCTACCGTTACAGAGAGCAGTTTTTTCAGTCAAATCGAGCTGGAACGGAAAAGTACTTCCTAAGTGATTACCGCATAAATGGTCGAATATATAATATATATAGCCACTAAAATGTTATAAAAAATAATTTATATATATATTTGTATATATTATGTATTTATATATATATGTACATATAGTATATGCATGAATTGAGGCTACAGCGCATTTTGACTGCCCTCACGAGTTATGGTTGAGCCGACAGCTTTACTGAGTTACAAGCTTATGCGAGTTGAGTGTTTGTAGATACTTCTTTGCTCCTAACAAATTTTACAAGTTTTCCACTTAATCTGCTTCGAACTTTTTCTCTGTTTTGTACTTTTTTTGTTACTTTGTGGAAGAAATATATTTATTTATATATATTTTTCACATTTTTATAAAATATACTTGCCAAGCACCTTACAGTCGCACTGCTACTGAGTACCTACTCACTTCAGTTAGTGCTTAGCACTAAGAAGAAAGGATTTTTTGAGTAAAACAAAATGAGAAACTAGAATTAGTCTGATTCGAGTGCTACCCCAGTAGAGCAGATTTGGGAAAATTTTTGTTCGTTATTCGATCAATTGGGTAAGAGTAGTAGATTCCTTAATTATACTTTAACTCAAAAAAAATATTTTTTATTAATTTTTTTTAAATATTTTATGGGAGGGGCCTAACCCTTTAAGCAAATATGGATGTTTCGGGTATCTGAACCGAGTTTGCGATAAATTGCTGCTAAAATTAGGTAATCGCAACAACCCCCAATTTTCAAATATATTTGTGCATATGTATATCATACTGCCTTTATTTAGAAAGTCAGTAATATTTGAAAATTCTCAAGCTTTTTTGAGAAATTAGAATAATGCCGGGATGCGTGTTGTTATATTTTTTAAATTATTCACTCAATAAAAACTTAACCAATTGCCTGTACCAGTTAATCAAACTTGCGGAAAATACGAAAAATTTGCGATAAGAAGGGAAACGCGTGCGTTCTCTATTGCGGTCAAATAACAATTCAGTTCTTTATTTTAGCAACTAGATGACTTAGCCTAAATCTTAAAGCTAACGGGAAAAAACAGTTGGATTGGAAGTATACAGGTATGTACAAAAAGAGGTGAGTAGTTCATTTTGTTAACTTATAGTAATAGATTAAGGTAAGTATATATAAAATTATTAGGGTAAGTATACAAAACTAATATAATTCAATATTTATAATTTTTTTAATTCATTTTTCTTAAATTTAGTTTTAGGTTTAAATATATATTTTGTCGCTTGACGCAACAATATTATTGAATAAAAAATATTACTAAGGAATAAAACGGTGACTAACAAAAACTTTTTCCATAAAAACCACAACAAATAAAAACCTCTTAATAAAACTATTACGCCATTTAAATGAGATTAATTTCTTGCTCGGGTTAAAAACATCAGCGCTATCAAAGTGGATAACAGTAATAACGCCATTTGCTTGATTACAAAATGTTTTAACTAAAAAAAATATTAAAACTATATCAAAAGCGTAAGCGCTAAATTACACTACTCCATCTCATGCGCGCCATCAGTCACTCAACGCTCAACGGATTATAAAATTTCTTGAACTGAAAAAAGAATTAAGAAAAAGGCGCCAAATGTGAAGCGAAATGAAAGCGAAAAGCGGAAAGTTACCAACGCTGCAGGGCCAAACCAACCGGAGCAGAACTCGACACGAGCACACATTGTGCAGCTCAACACTTTAACGTGGTGCAATGCAGCACGATACAAGTCAATGCCAATCGTCAAACGATATGCGAGCGGAAAAGCAAAGGCAAGTGTTTGTCAAGCTTTCAACGACAAGTCGCAAACAAAGGCACACACACTGGCATATGTATGTGAGACCGTGTATGTGTTACTAAAGCTAAGTGAAGCTATTGAAAATTATGCATATGTATGTGTGTGTGAGTGTGCGCTGACAACGTTTAGCTGCTGCTTGTTATGCACGACGCCTTCACTGTACTCATTCTGCATATAGGAGGTTACGTATATGAAATAAAGGTGATTTTTTAAGAGCTTGATAACTTTTTAAAAAAAAAAAAACGCATAAAATTTGCAAAATCTCATCGGTTCTTTATTTGAAACGTTAGATTGGTTCATGACATTTACTTTTTGAAGATAATTTTTTAAATGTTGACCGCGGCTGCGTCTTAGTGGTCCATTCGGAAAGTCCAATTTTGGGCAACTTTTTCGAGCATTTCGGCCGGAATAGCCCGAATTTCTTCGGAAATGTTGTCTTCCAAATAAAAAATAGTCTAATTCTTGAGATGAATTCCGAAGTTGTGCAGCTCAACACTTTAACGTGGTGCAATGCAGCACGATACAAGTCAATGCCAATCGTCAAACGATATGCGAGCGGAAAAGCAAAGGCAAGTGTTTGTCAAGCTTTCAACGACAAGTCACAAACAAAGGCACACACACACATATACATATTTGAGACCGTGTATGTGTTACTAAAGCTAAGTGAAGCTATTGAAAATTATGCATATGTATGTGTGTGTGAGTGTGCGCTGACAACGTTTAGCTGCTGCTTGTTATGCACGACGCCTTCACTGTACTCATTCTGCATATATGAGGTTACGTATACGCCATGGTGTGTGAGACGCTCCTTCGCTGCTTTACTAAGTGAAATATTCATGTATTGTCTGCATGTGTTTGTATAGTGATAAAACAAGCAAAAAACCGTTAGCGTTCAAACACCTATTAAGTGTGCTGTATAAAATTTCCAAAGCGCCTTGACTTAGCTGCATGACTCAATGAGTGATTGAAGGCGCGCTTGCTGAAGCATTTGTATGTGTGTTTGTGTGTGTGCACGTAATTGTGCGCACCAATAAGTGGTTATTATACGCGCCATCCAGCTGCAGATTGGCATTGATTTTTTAACGTTTAATGGCATTAAGCTGTAAAACTTCAAAGCCAGTCATCAATTGGTTTAGCTGAGTGGCAGAGAGGCCAAAAGAAACAAGAAAACAGAAAAAAAGGGAACTTCGGCTACACCGGAGCTATAATACCCTACACAGGTGCATTTTTATGGCATAAAAGGGTATTAAAAATAATTTATCTTGTTTATGGTCGGTCAGTTTGTATGGCAGCTATATGATATAGTGGTCCGATTTCAACAATATCTTAGGAAATTATAGCTTTAGATTGGATAATAGTCTTTGATAAATTTCGTGAAGATATCTAATCAAATAAAAAAGTTGTTGACACAAGGACTAGATTTTGATCGGTCAGTTGTATGGCAGCTATACGCTATAGTGGTTCGATTTGAACACTTCCTTGGGATACCATAGCCTTGGATGGGATAACAGTCTTTGATAAATTTCGTGAAGATATCTTATCAAATAAAAAAGTTTCACATACAAGGACTTGAGTTTATCGATCGGTTTGTATGGTAGCCATATATTATAGTAGTTCGATATCGGCGATTTCGACGAATGAGCAGCATTTTGAAGACAAATAAACGTGTAAAAAATTGCAGGTCGATACCTCAAAAACTGAAGGACCAGTTCACGTGTATACAGACGATCTTCAAACTTCGTGGCAAACTAAATCTACTCCCTTCATGGTATGAAAACGAAAAGACACTGAAACTCCTAAGTATGTGCCAACATGCATATATTTCCGCTGCAAAACAACAAAATACTAAACTCATAAGTTTGAGTACCAAAAAGTAAGAGCATTTTGTTATTCGACCGACTGAGATTCCACTGACCCGAGTGGCAGCTGAGGAAGATGTATCTGGATTAAAGCTGCTAAGCACTAACTGAAGTGAGTAGGTACTCAGTAGCAGTGCGACTGTAAGGTGCTTGGCAAGTATATTTTATAAAAATGTGAAAAATATATATAAATAAATATATTTCCTCCACAAGGCAACAAAAAAAGTACAAAACAGAGAAAAAGTTCGAAGCAGATTAAGTGGAAAACTTGTAAAATTTGTTAGGAGCAAAGAAGTATCTACAAACACTCAACTCGCGTAAGCTTGTAACTCAGTAAAGCTGTCGGCTCAACCATAACTCGTCAGGGCAGTCAATATGCGCTGTAGCCTCAATCCATGCATATACTATATGTATATATATATGTATATAAATACATAATATATACAAATACATATATATATTATTTTTTTATAACATTTTAGTGGCTATATATTATATATTCGACCATTTATGCGGTAATCACTTAGGAAGTACTTTTCCGTTTCAGCTCAATTTGGATCTTTTCTCATTCCACGCGATGCTATTTTTTTCTTTTTCTTCTCGCAGTGCGTTTTCACGTTTTCTCTTGCACCTAGTTTACGCTTTTATTTATATTTATTTATATAGTTGCTTTTTAATAGTTTTAATGCATTTATTCAGTTTGGTTTTTAGCGTTTTTGTTGTAGGAGCGTGAGTGCTTACACTTAAAGTGCGCTTATGGCCCTAAAACTTTTGATGAATTATATGAAAGTTGTTATTCAAGTATAAAGTAGTCTTCTACTTACTTAGAAATTTACTTATATGTATATTGTAGTGAACCTTTTTCTGTACAGAGGTCAGGAAATATTCGCACAATTTATGAAGAGTACTGAAAATACAAGAAAATAAAATATTTAAATAGCTTTTATTAAGCAATTTCTCGATTATTTAATATAAAAATATTATCAATAAAAGAATTAAAGAATGAGTAATTCAAAAGGTATATAAATGTAAGTCCTCAGTATGAAGTCATCAATTTTGGTAGGGAGATTTTACATTAGTATGTAGTGTTGATCACAAAATAATCGGAGTGATAATATGAAATATGTGTTTGAATGCACAACTTTTCTGGATTACGCCATTACGCCTTGCCATAGAAAAACACTTTGTTTTACAAAATTTTCTTCGATTTATTCAACATAGTTACTTTTAAAGGCGATATACTTTTTAAAGCGACCCTACAACGCTATATAATAGTCGCAATTTCTGGTTATTTTTTTACGAGGCAGTCTATAAAAATTTTGCCATACCCATCCCAAAATACAGGCGGAACCCTTGACAGCCGGCTGTTTCGTTTTTCTATGCTTTGGAGTGGGTTCATCGTGTACAGTCCACTCGGATGACTGTTGATTGGAATTTCAAGTGAAGTGCTGAAGCCATATTTCATCCGTTGTCACTTATTGATGGAAATACTTGCATTTATTAAACTTGGATAACTCCAAACACCGCTCCAAATCATCAACTCGTCGTTGTTTTTAGGCAAAATTGAGGCCGCGCTGCACACTCTTTGCACAGAGCTTTCTCATACTCCAATATTCGTGAATAGCTCAGTTGATATCTTTAGAGTGTTTGTTATCTCGAACAACTTCATTTTAAGGTCGTCCAAAATTATTTTCTGAGCTTTTTTGATATTTCCATCGGTAACTTCTTTTGAGCGTCCACTTCGTTAACTGTCTTCGATGCACATTTCCCACATCTAAACTTAGTATACCATCCTTGTTGGTTGATTTTTCGGGGACAATATCTAGAAACTTGTCACCAAGCCAAGTTTTTGTCTCAATTGTATCTTTTCCTCTCAAAAGGCAATATTTTTTCAACACGCGAGATTATTTTTTATCGACTTTTTTCACAATAAAGAAAGTTACTTCACTCAAAATGATATAGTTCGCAAATTAATGATTCAACATCTGTCAAATTTACCTTTGGAGGTTAGGGCTGGAAATCATGTGGATTAAATTATAAGAGCGCTATCTTCATATGTGTCAGACCGAGGACTTTTCTATTGACCTATAATTGCAAACTTCTTTTTTTTGAAAATGTTTGTTAAGGGGGGGAGGTAAGGTATTGTCGTTTTTTTTCCACTTTTTTATTTTTTTATTGTATATTAATGTACAATATCTTAAGATTATTCTATGAAAAATTGAGAGCAATTAAAGCAAAATTGACGGAGATATACACTTGTAAGTCTCCGCCCTCTCATATGCTTGTGAGCGTCTGTGAATCTTTAAACGTGTTTTCCCCACAACTCACGTTTTCAAAGTCGGTGCCCCTCATAACTTCAAAACTACTGCACCAATCCTTTTGAAATTTTAAACACTATTTCTGTACATATTTTACGAGGTAACGTTGTCGAGTTTTTTTGGTTTTACAATCACAAATTAGCCGATTTTTTCTCAAAAAATTGTGTTTTACACTTCAAAGTCTTCGAAAAAATTCAAAAATTGAAATTAAAAAAAAATCGACAGCGTTACCTGGGGCAAATTATTATCTAACGAATGAACTTGGGTTTTTTGATTTCAGATGATCCAGCACCGAGTTATGAGGGGCACCGTAATTCAACTTTTTTGCGAGACACGTCCGAACAATTGCTACCATTGCCATAGTTTTCAATATTTCTTTATAAAAATTTGATGAGACATTCCTCAAATGTCATACTTTAATGTACTTTTCGTTAAATAAATATATTTTAACTGTGTCGTTAGAAAAAAAATCACAAAAACATGCCTTTTTTCGTGCTGTTTGACCTTACCCCCTTTAATATATGAAACACATTATTGAAATTCTCTTCTTGATAATATTACGCTTGTATGGCAAACAGTTTTTGAACTGAATCAGTACTACCTTTAGCCCTCATATACAAATGTACCTAATAAAAAGATTTCCGAACCTTCGATTTTAATCCGCGACTATGGGCCAATATTTGAGTTATCCTAATAAAATTGAGGGATCGGTTTTCCTAATAATGGTGAATAAAATCAAGTGAAAACTTGGCCAAACCTCTATATACATATATTAGGAGTTTTATGGTATGTGATGTAACTACCTTAATGAAGCGCAGACAGCATATTTTTCTGTTAATAATTTGACGCAAAGTCCAAAGTAGATAAAATCGTTTCATCTAACTACCCTTATCTCCCATATACATACATACGAGTATTCTTAACTGGTTTCTATTAATACATGCAGTATTAATTTAATTTCCTGCCAAGTATTGACGCTTTTTGGAACTAAAGAGACTTCTGGTATATTCATTACTTGAATACTAACACCTAGGCAGGATTTGGGGAGTATGGTATATGAAAATGATATGTTGATTTTTACTTCGAAATCAGCAAGCTGAAGCATCTTTGAATGAAGTGGAAGTTTCTAGTTTGTGTCGCTCTCGATAGTTATAAAATATTTTTATATAAAGTTAAAGAGATTTTTTTTAGCTCGCGAAGCAAGAAGGATTTTAGATTGGTTATTGCAGTCAAATACGTTCGATTTTGTGCTATCTACTTTTAAGCTGAAAATCTTTCAGCATTGTATTATCAAAAACTTTCATTATACTTAATTCAAACTTGTATCATTGAATGAAAAAATGTATTAATTATGGAATAAATATTGACACTGTTGCTTTAATTCAGTTTTCAGCTGTAAACGCAAAGTACAATAATCATTTAATTATTTCAATTTTCATTACCATTTAATTGACAGGCGCAGATATCCGGGCGCTTTAATGAAATATAGGGAATCAGATACGTTTGTACTCAAATGTGCCCTTTGTTAGTATTGTATTTATTTAATTGTTGCACATTATTATTAATATTATTGCTTTTGTTATAGTTTTTTACTGCAATTCATAGAAAAACTTTCCATTTTTTATTTTACTGTTAAAATCATATCTCTTCCATTGTATAATTTGCAATTTGGTCACCAAATCTGAATATTTCTATTTAAAGCCATTTTTTCCGAAATAATTTCGCTTTTAGGAATTTGACATGATTTATGGTGAACTAAATAATTTAAATGCTAAACATTTTACAAAAAACCTTGTACATATTAGTATATACAGTTATTTAGCTAGAAAACGAAATATTCGAAAAAAATCATGTGCGAAAAGAGAAAAAGTAAACTATTAGAAAATGAAATTAATTGTACGTAATTTTTTCTTTACTTTGCTGTGATTTATTGCACAATTGGTATATATGTTTACTAGTTTTACTATTTTAATTACTTTGGCTGTGTGAGAAAAAAGCACGACTTATTTATATTTGCATATATGTATACTCATCGAGCATATTACATTGTAGGAGAATTTCGCACATCAGACTTAAATTTAAAAGTTTACAGCTATTGAAGCCATTAGTTAGAGACATTTTTTTAGAGAAGTATATTATTTTGAATGAAAATAACAACAAACTTTGTTATTGTGAAAAATATGCTTTGCTTAAGGATGAGCTTCTGGACATTGCCTTGGTAAAATCAACCATCATGAATTGGTTTGCTAAGTTTAGATGTAGTGAAATAAGTACCAAATACGATGAACGTAGAGAATGTTATCAACGAAAACGTCAAAAAAAACAGAATAATTTTGGATGACTGTTAAAGTGAGGTATTCTCGAGATAGCAGGCACTCTAAACAAAAAGCTCTCTGCAAAGTGGGTATCACGCGAGCACACTTTTGACCAATAATCAATAAACCAATGATTCGGAGCAGTGGTTGGAGATTTTAAAGTATAATAAATAAACCCGTTTTTGTATCGATATTTGACAAAAAGTGTGGAAAAAGCATGGCTAGCATAATTTCTGTATTTTGGAATTCGCATGGAATAATTTTTAATGAATACCTTGAAAAAGTAAGGAAAGAAAAGACAATGCACGGTGTCACAAGTCAGAAAACGATGGCAAAAATCGTTGAATCGGGCTTGGAATTGCTTCCACACCCACCATATTCTCCAGATCTAGCCCCAGCGACTATTTTCTGTCCTCAGATCTCAAAAGAATGCTCGCTGGGAAGATATTTTTCTCGAATGAACAGGTGATCGCCGATTCTAAGGTCTATGTTGAAGCAAGTTACAAATCGTACTACAAAATTGGTATTTAAAAGTTAGAGAGTCGCTATTATTAAAAAGAAATCCTAAAAGCATTCTATGTTGAATAAAGAGCCAATGAAATCATGGCAATGCTTAATCATATTTTTCATGCACTTGTTATAAGCATCGGCTGGAAGTGCCTTCCATGAAGTTTGGTTCTTTCTTTTTGGGGTTAAACGAAGGTACGGTCCTCAACCACGTTGTGAAGCATCTGTTTGGCGATCTCTACTCAAATTCGTCTTTGCAGAAGATACAGTAAAATTTTTACCAGTTTAGCAATGACACTCTTCATATCCAAAACAGTAACCAAAATGTGTTGATTCCATTCCATAAAAGATACTGAGATTCTCTGCTATATCTCTGATGCCAACACAACGATTTTCGAGCACTCTTTCGATGACTATTGACCATTAACGATCGCCCCAAAACACTTTTGCCACGTTTTAACGATTCCGTATCCGTGACTCCACTAGAAATAAAAAATGGAAGCAAACTCGCTTAACGCATCTCTATGGAAACTAAACTGTAGATTTTCTGAAATTCTGTGCGATTTATAATTTGGTACACTTACTCCCAGTAATGAGACCCAGTAATTTCTAAAATGTCTAGTCATCTAAGACTTTGTTTTCTTAAACACTCAACTCAACCAAATATTACTAACTTGCAGCTAAACTTTAATTCGTTTCGGGTTTCTGCTGAATAGCAAACTTCTGTCAAGTAATTGTGCCAGCTAATTAAGCGTCTTAATTAACGCAAAACGCGCACGAGGCGAACTTTAAGCGCATAATTGCAAAAGTGTGCAAAATTCCACGGAAAATACTTTTACTTGACAGCAATAATTTGGCAAAACATTTAATTACATGCATGTGTGCTCAGCTCCGCCAACACAAAGGTAAATATTTACAAACATATACAAGAAACAGACGCACACATTTATAAGGAAGTGGCACTTGTTGTAAACACACCCACTTACATACAACCACCCTTTAATAGCCAGTCAAGCGAGAAAATATAGTTGTCATCATTTTAAAAGCCGCAAAATGCTTCTAAACGCACACACAGATACATAAAAACAGCATGACATTAATAAAATAAGAAACAAGAACGAACAAAAATAACAACAACTCGAATACTTACACAAACAAGCAAGCAGGCGTCAGGTGGAGCGAAAGGGTTGCGATTGCAATGAAATCGTTCGAAGCGCCGCCTCGCGAATTAACTATGTACGTAATTCGAAACAATTATACGAGCATGCAAACATATATTTCATAATTAATCACTCGTTTAACTAACACATGCATAAACACACCCACCAACACACACACGCAGGCAGCGCAGCCTGTCATGTAAACGCGCGTTTTTGTTTAAATATTTGTGTGTCGGTCGGGCTTGTTTTGTGTCATAATGATTTTCGTTAAATGCCAGAAATACAAAAGTAACAACAATTATAAATATAGCAACAACAACAGCGGCGAAATAACAAAATCAACTGCTGCCACGCGAAACGATATCGAAAAATTGCCAGTCATGCTAATGGCAAATACGTGTGAATGGCCACAGTTGTTGTGGCAACGAAAAAGCGCGCGGCTCAAACTCAGCAACAACAACAACAACAACAGCAACACCAACTATAACAAGCAATATTTTGTATTATTTTGCGCTGGCTAAATGTTTCAACACCGGCTTCCAGCTTCTCAGCGCCGGCATTTGTGGCGTGTAATAATATGGGGAATGGACCAGGGGTGGAGGGGACTTGTCGAGTCAATTGTGCTGACAACTCAGCGTAAAATAACAATACAAGTGTATTTTGGTACAAAAACAACAACAATAGCGGCGCGTATTTGCCAATTTCAGTCAAATTTCTGGCAGTTTGCTTGTTTTCGGCTGTTTCAAATGCGCTCCACTGGGTGTATGAGTGACCTACGGTTAATTTGATGGTGTAGCGCTGCCACCTTGATGGTAGTTTGCGTTGCGATGCGTTTCCCAATTCATTCGCCTCAATTTGGCAGCGCACAACTGTGGCTGTGACAAATACATGCAGCTTTTACAGCTTATTTAGCACAGCGACGCCGAAAATTATGCTATCAAAAATAATACGTAAAAATATTTATGTATTTGTCAATGGGAGAGCTTTTTATGGCGCGACAAATGTGTTTAATGCTCATACGTGAAAAAATGTATTTATTTTGAATTTAAATATTTACAATGAAATTGCAGAGAAAAACTGATTTAAAAGTTTTACAGAAAAATTTAGTAAACAATGTTGCCAGATGTTTTAATTTGAATAAATGAAGATTCTTTGCATTTTGTATACATGTTTTCATATGTCGTCTTGTAAAGTCAAATTTTTTATAATGCATAAAAGTTTTAATGGAGTTGCCACCTTACTATAATTAAAAAATGTGAGGAAATATATTCAATTGAAACTTTCGTGGAACGAGAAGTCATATTTTCTACGAAATTTTTTGATTTTATAAAAAAAAATTAATAGGGTTGCCAATTTCATTAAAAATTCATTCAAAACATTCACCTATATGCATCTATTATTACACATATATTTTGGTCAACAGAGAGACATTTTCCTAAAGTAATTTTTGTAATTTTAAATGTATAAAATATTTCAAGATAATCGGAAATTTTTTTCCCGAAAAGATTGAGTATGGCAACAGTATTCATTAATAGGTGAAATCATGATTCAATAATGCTATAAATGACCTGCGGTCTGTAAAAACTCTCAAAGGTTTGACTTGGGATATATTTTGCTCCGCCTGAATTTTTTGGATTTGGTTTAACTCTGGGCTGATTTTCGAGATATTCCGTCACCTAATTATGTGGATCCTGCCCTGAAGAAATGGTTAGCGGGATAATGCCGAAACAGCCTCTATCCAGTTAAAATTTGAAACGACTCCCTGTTTGGGCTGGTCGGTTCAAAACTCATTATTACAAAACGACGTGCGTCATATCTGGCCTTGTCGCTTAATAGAGTTAACCTTGTGACCTTAAAGGCGACTGGCTTCTGGGAGAGCGGAGCGACTCTGAGTAAGAACCCGACAAGAATAAAAACTGGTGTTAAAAATGTTAAAGGACGTAAAGGACAGTATCTTGGAACCAATTTCGATCGTGACTGGCAGTGAAAAGTCCCCTTTGAAAGCAAGCAAATCAAAAATCATTGACTGTAATTACAGGTAGGGATGATGTGCAAGACGGAATAATAGCATCAGCAGCGGAATCTCTGCTAGATTCATTAGAGCTTCGGGATCTAAGGAAACGTTAGAAGTCCTGCTTTGAAGTAGGTGGCCCCAAAAGAAACTGAAGTCGGGCAGTCGCATTTCTGCAAAGATCATAGCTAGCTACGGTTGTAGACGCTGAGATCAGGAGTCTGAGATACACTTGAGTGCGCTAAATGTGTACTGAGCCACGTCGAGGACGTCAGTTGCGGTCATTTGCGGTTTTAAGGAGAGTTCCATCCTTCAGCCAAGCGAGAGAGGTCATTTGAGAGGAGTCCTCTCCTTTCTTTTGCTAAGATATATCACGTACTGAACAATAGTAACCCAAAAACAGAAAATCTGTTTATAAGAAGAATGGCCCACGTGGTGGCGCCAAATTACGAATATTAGCAAAAATCGTTTTTATAACTAGTCCTATTTGCCTCATGTTTGAGATGCTCATAATAGGAAGAGAAGTTGTAAGAATAATAAATAATGTTTCCCTAGGTGGACCAGAGTCCAATATATAATTGTATAAGTCCACATGTGGTACATGTACCAAAAGACGGCATATGGAAGATACATATATGACCCACAAATACAAAAATACTAGCTGATGAGTTCTTTTTTCTTCACATTTCAAAATAGGTTTCTTCTGCGTCGATGCAATGCTGCCAACGCGATATCCCAGCAATGAAGGCGTTACAGAAGGGATTCTCCGGAATAGCCGGAGTGCATGCTGCTTGCATCCCCTCTGTCATCTCAAAATGCTTGCCTTTCGTCGAACTTTTCAGGGAAAGAAACAAAAATACTCAACAATCCACGACTTGTCACCTGTGCTTATGTTATTCAAAAATTGGGGGTCACTTTCACACATGTTCAAATTTTTTTGGGACACTTCCTCTGCTCTACAAATGCTGCATTTTCGGTTTGCACTACTCACAGAAACACTTCGCGCCAAAATGTTTGTCCTAACTCTCCAGGTGCTCGTTCGTCAACTAGGAAAGCCCTCTACCGAATCCAGTCAGTGCGCGCACGCTTCGAAGTACAGTCGTGGTGGAAGGAAATCAGTCCTATTACTTTCCGGACAAAGCCCGAATGTGTCTTTATCTCTATTGATGCTGTCACCGTCTCCGGTTAGATAAACAAAACTGCTATATTCTACGGATAAAGCTCGGAAAACTATTTTTAAAGTTCAATCAAAAGCTTTTTGGACTCTTCTATTACAGAAATAAGCTAATAAACTAAAAAAACAATAAAAATACTGGCATCTGTCATAACTCGGCACACATTTACGGAAGCAAATATCCTACATACAAGCATTACAACTCTTGCAGTCTCCCCACAGGTATACTGACAACAGCTGCTACTTGTGTACCTAATTGCCTTAGCGTTCAATTTGTTTATTAGGCAAGAAAGTGTAGTTGCGAGTCAACAGAAAGCGTTTTTCTTTATCACTCATTCCTTGTCGGCGGCTTTGATGAGCGCCACTTAACTAATTCAACTTGTTTACTTTGTTACTCTACGGGGCAGTTGGTGGACATCTGTTTTTCTTGCCCCCTTTTTAGCTTGGCAAACAATTGTCATTGTTTTCGGACAGCTTAACAACTTTGTTGCTGTACTTCATCAAGTACTGCATGAATAAATACACTGAGTAACTACTAAGCAGGCACTTAACATGGCGCGCAATTATGGTTCTGGTTCTGGTTATTCAAAATTGTTGTTGGTTTCCGTGTGATATAGCGCAACACTGTTATTGTAGTATTTTAAGGCACATAATTGGTGTAGCTATTATGGTTATAGCTGGAGCGTATTTTTCTGGTTAAGTGTGTGGGTTTGAGCATATGGAAACAAACCCCTTGGGACACCTAACTGGCAGTTGCACATCTTTGAAGCTAAACAGTTAACGTCAGCAAGAAAAGGGAGTAAGTAAATAAGTACAATTTGACAGACAGCAAGCAAGAAGCGCTCTCATTTTCATATCCTTTGCTGATGTCACTCACTGCTGATGACAATTGTTATTATTATGATGAGGCTGACAATTATGTACTCAGTTGACAGCTGCCGCCCACATGTTTTACACAGCACACAGCCCAAACCAAAAATGTGTTTTATTTTATTTTTTTTTTTTTTCTGAAATTATTTCCTCATATTGCCTTAGAAGCGTCGTATTGGGAATTCGCTTGTTGACAACTGGTAATTAAGTCATTACGAACTGTCTGTGGGTTGGCTGAAGTTAGGCGACAATAAACGAATGAAAAGATGCGAAATCGTCAGCAAAGCAGACACAAAATACGCTGTCATAATGGTTTTTGGCAGCCCAAAACATCAACGTGTATATCCCGGTAGACTCATAATCCCACCACTGTCCTCATCATCTTCTTTCAGTGTGTTTTCATCTAAATGTACACTATTGACATTCAAGTGATTGGCTCACTGATTGTCTTCTTGCATCGCGCTGTTGCCACACTGCTCAAATCTGTTTCGAAAATGACAGGGCTAATAGCTAACTGATGGAAGAGTAAGCAGTAGTTTGGCTGGCAGCAAAGGTGGAGCATCAGAGCAGTTGTCGTAGCGAATGCTCGATGATTGACTCAAGCTTCCATTTACGAAATCGCAAAATTAATGCAATGACCATCGATCTGGATACCGAAATCATGTAAGTATGTAACTCTTACGAAACTCGCTAGTAGGAAGCTCTGTCTATCTCCATAATATATGATTTGAATATTTACAATTTTTTAGTGCTTTGATAGAAATTTTAAGTATATTTCATAGTTATAATGGAAGTATTAAGAACAAATCCTCGATAAGCGCTAATTATGGGCATAAACGTTTCAGTTCTATCAACTGCTTGGCTTAATATACTCAAATGATGAAATAACAGTAGTTTTGAACACACAAAAAGACTAAAGTGATCGTTTCTAACCATAGATATTTGTTTAGACGTGTCGTTTTTAATGAGCAAATACTTTTTTGGAGTTGACCATTTTGACAGATGCTTCTTGCTTTGTACTCAACTTTGTTAACTACTTCATATTGAACAGACTTCCTCCGGAGTAATATTTGCAAACCGTGCAAATTTATTACCAAAATAATGGTTCGTTATTATCCAGCAGGGTCAGTAAGTCGAGCGACTATAGGTTAGTTCTGCATCCTCAGATTTCCCGTAAAGTACGCACCGAAGACGCTAATTCTGCTGTGAAGCGGAGTATACAAGACGGCCCGAATGAGTACATCCGCCATTGCATGAAACAATTGGAGCTGTCTCCATTCATTTCGGCTTGCGGGCTTACAAAATCTAACTTGTGTAAGAATCGAGGCACAACTTTCCCAAGAAAATTTTGCCCAGCACACGTTAATAACCAAATTTTTGCATTTGGAGTGATGATAACCCACAAGCCATGCTTGAGATGTCATTTTGTCCTTAAGAACTCAATAAATAGTGTCTTTCTTCAAAACTGAAGCCAGCAATAATGCTACAGCTGATGGGGTACGCTATAGAGATATGATTAAAGATTTTTTTGTGTTTTAATTGTAGGAATTTGATGTTGAAGAAATGATTCGGAGTAAGGCTTGCTCTAATATGACTTGGCTAAATATAAATTACTCTTAAAGCATCTATAAAGCAATTTGGAAACAAAAAAGTCAAAGGGGATTTCTCGCCAGTTATGACCCTCTGCAGCAAATCTGGATTGCAGTGGACTGAGGTCAACATTTCCAGAGCAATATCAAGCCAATCAAAATGTTTAGTTCCTCAGCAATGTCTCCAATGATGATTTGACGAATGGCTAATAACATATTATTGACTTCACTAATGTTTTCGGCTTTTCTTGACTTGCTTGCTCTTCGTCATTGACATCTTCTCGACTGAATGGAAGATAGCTTTAGATATTTTGGACAACTTTTGCATTTCATGATATTTGCATTATAAGAAACTAGGTCAAATTTGATTATGAGGAATATCGTTAAATTTTTGGTATTATTGAAGATAAGAAAATAAGTATTTAGTATTTTTCTGTATACCAATAAGCGGTTCATAGTCGAAAGACTTAGAATTCTCTACTCTGACATTATTTTGGTCCTTGTGAGGCCATTAATGTGCATTGATTAAAGTTTGACATTTTCAATACAATATCAACACCAACCAAAAAGGTGACATCGTTCATTTTTAGTTTTTTGCAAAGTGCAATGCCAATGCTTTAAGCACAATGTTCACACTCTGGCACTCTGGCACATTTGGTATTTCCTTCAAACATATTTCGCATTTATGCACACAACATTTCCATTTGGCTTCAGTTAAACCGAATAACTAATCACTTGGACAAAACCTGTATATGTGCAACACTGCCAATCCGCTTTTGGTAGAAAACTAAACAAAACAAAAAAAACGGAAAACATTTCATTTGCATTTTCATTAGAAAACTAATATCTGCCCGTTGCAGCTGGGAGAGTTCACATTACATCTTGTCGTCGGCTAAAGGAAATCGTAATGGACTGTACATTTTGACATGCAAATCTGCCTGTAACCGGCTCCCCAGTGGAGGTAAGAACATAAATGCAGTGTCATTGCCTATCAATTTATGTGTTCACATGTGTAACGGTACCTTCCTATGCGTATTTGTTAGTTGGTTTAGCAAATGGAATTGGCAACAGGATATTAGAAATATCGAGTTAATGGGTAAATATGGTAACCCAGTTGTTTCTTTAAAAGCCGACCAGAGTACTGCCGTTTTTTCGTGACTTATAGATAGGTCTGTGAATAGACTCCAGAGAGTGGCGCATTTATTTAAACTCTAAGCTTTTATATATTTTTTTTTTAATACGTAACCGGAAAGCCCCGCCCGTGATGTTCATGGCACCGGTGAATTTTCCCACGCGGTGATATCCTCCTTGCACAGACTTAAAAACGTCGCGCGGAGCATCAGTTTGTGAGAATAATTGGAACATGACGCTGTACAGTTAAACATACAATGGTACAATATGTGGTGAGGTAAGTCATAGTAGGAAGGGTCCCTTGTGTGTTTATAATCAATGACGTTGCGTTTAGGTGCTTAAGGAAATCCTTAGTATACTGTGGATATTCAGTTTGTTATTGTTTTTAAAAAATGTTAAAATCCGATAAACTTTTAAAAAGAAGAAGAAAATACCAAATTTTTCTTAGGTGTGGCGATATTTCAATCATTCAAAGAAATTTAGCTTTAGATCACTTAGAATGCGAAGATTATCAAAACTCAAGAGTTGGTGCCCGAAGAAGTGACGAAAGCTTCGATTTGTCATTGCGAAACATCATGACTGGAGCTTGAGAAAGAAATAAGTTGTTAGTAGATGCATATACAAATTTTATCTGGAATAGTCTATCCAAACTGGAGGAATTCATTACATTAGGGAGACCTAAACCAAAGGTAGGAAAGTGAGAAGCATATTTGATAGTCATATTTTGCAATTCTTGACAAGAATGCATTACGCTTTTGAAAATTACACATATGGGTTCCAAAAACGTGATTTCATGCAATTATATGAAGATAACCTATATACTGATTCCAACCAGCGATTGGTTCTACTTCCTAAACCAAAAAAGCCTCTGGAAAAATTTTCATCGTATCGACCTCTGCGCATGCTTGACACAATTGGCAAAGTTTATGAAAGCAAGTAAGAGTCCGCTTAGAGTTAGCATTCCAGAAAGCCGGCGGATTATAAGAAAAACGTCCACCAATGACGCTTGATCGTAGACACTGCGAAATGTGTAGTAAGTGGCAAGCGATGGAAAGGCGAAAGAAAAAAAAAATTGCGTATGTGAAGAATGAAAAATATCATGTTATTTTAAAAACAGGCGACTCTTATTCGATACTGATGAAGGCACCACTCTATTACGAGTGGAGTACAGCAAGGCTTGGTTTCAGACCCCGTTCTATAGAACCTAATGTATGGGGTACCAAGGAGACACCAAACATAACCCGTTTAATTAATTGTATACGCAGACGACCTTATTGTGGCAGCAGTGGCTAAAAAACCTAGAGATTTCACCTAGTCTGCGCCAATGGCTTCTCCTCAACGAGTTAGAAAAACTAGTATAGTCAAAAGAGAGAAGGATATGCCCTTGTCATAGTACTAAGAAAAAGTGGAAGACATCTCAGTATGTATATCTCTCATAATAAAGGTGTGTGAGATTCATTCACAGCCACAACTGAAGCATCTGGGAGTAGTAATAGGCTCAAGCCTCAAATTTAAGGATCAACTAGAATACATAAACGCCTTATCAAGAATGATGGCAAATATAAGCTGCGTGTGTTCCACCAGCGATTTTTGAGGTAATGAGATCGGTTGTATTATATGTATGTATGTGGATATGGATTCGGGTGCTGGACATTAAATGATATGCCACACAAATAAACACAGTACACAGCTGCATAGGCTGTTGGCTCTAGGAGTTTTCAGTGAGAGTGACGCTGTTAAAGTAATAGCCAGTATGATCCATTGCCCCATCAGGAGGGAAGAATATGAAAAGCGGGTATACAGAGTATCAAGAGCGGATCTATATTAGCCATAGAAAAGAGAGAATCAAGTAATAACAATGCACAGAAACGGTGGCAAACCTCACTCACACCCCTGGCCACTGCCCCCCCATCGTTCGCCCACTGATGACCAACATTTACAGACTGAGAAACAATCGTGTGCCGGGACATCAACTGTTTCGTGGAATCGACAGACGATCATGGGGACCTAGAATGGTTTCCATCAACTACCCCAAAATACCCGAAAAGTAATAGAGGAACCACAGTAAGTGCAGCCAATGTCTTAGAAACTACCTGTTCACAAGATTACAGCATGTATATATTAGTTCGAATGTTCGAAACGTTTTCATACGGATGCTTTCACCAGAAAAAACTCTTTAGCATGTATATTGGTAAATTTTACTGCCCTCCGCTTATTTCGTGCTGAAAATACACAGTAACGGGTGATTTTTTGCAGGTTAGAAAATTTTCATGCATTACGTATTTGACAGATCATCTTGGGATTTCAGACTCATTGGTGTCAAAGAGAAAGATGCTCAGTATGCTTGTGACATTTGACCATCAAATGAATAGAAGCTGTGCCTAACTACAGATAACGAGAAGGCCATAAAACGCGGGTCAGAATCAATTATTGTGAATTTTACACCATTACCAAAGTCTATGCCCTACTGTTGACCGGTTCGAAATGTGTATCGACAAATATTCGCGAACAAGGTATAGGTAATGTTCAGCGATGATAGGAAGGCTCCAGGTTTCGTAGCAAGGTGTTGAATGAAGATTTTGCGGGGCGCTACGTAAACGCTTGTAGGCGAGCTAAAGCATGTAAACAAAGCGCATGCATTTAAAACGGGGTGAAAGAGCAAACCCAGAAGCCGTTCAAGAACTGCCCATGCATCCCGAAAAATGCATCTGTTTTGCGATTTGCGTGGGTTTGTACGCTGGTGGATCATTGGACCGTATTTTTTCAAAAGATCGCCTGTTGGACGCAACACGTTTACGGTGAAATGGCAGCGATCGCTATCGTTCGACAGATACGGCCTAACAAACTTTTTTGTTGCCCACAAAATGGAAGAACTGAATTTGGTAATTTGACATGTGGTTTCAACAAAAAAAGAATGGCGCTACATGCCACACAGCTCGCGATTCTATGGATGCCATTTTGAGGGAAAAACTTCGGACAACAATTCATCTCAAGACAAATGGAGACCCGTAAGTTCTTTGGCCACTGCAAACAAGATCATGCGAGATTTTTAACGGCATTAGTCCTAGACTATTTTTTGTGGGGCTACGTCAAGCTCCATCTAAATAGTCTACAGAAATAACTCTTGCCAGCATTACTATTCCAGCTTTGGAAGACAACATTTCCGAAGGAAGAAATTCGGGCTATTCACCGGCCCGGCACAACGAAATGCTCGAAACCCACAATCTTCATAAACTTTTGTTGCCCAAAAATTGGACTTTCGAAGACCTGCGACCAACCTAAGAGACGCAGCCTTCGGGGTCAACATTTTAAATGAAATTCTATCTTCAAAAAGTAGAATGTCATGAACCAATCTCTACGTGTTCAAATAAAGATAACAACGATCGAGATATCAAGATTTTGCAAATTTTATGCGGCGTATTTTTTTTTTTTAACAAAAAAGATAATAGACATCAAGCTTCTTACAATACCCTTTAAAATTACCTTTACACCCTTTATAAGAACCGAAAACGACGCACCGTACGTAAGAGGTCGTAAAGTGCATACTTTACCAACATATAACTTTAGGCGAGGGATCATACAACAAACGTTCTTTGCGGGTTTTTTTGAGATATAGGAAATTAAATCTTTAATATGTAAGACTCAACTAAATGACGCATTTTGGCAAAGCTATTGATCATTTTGTCATAATCGATGAAGATCGAATAACGAATAAAAGTCTGCATATAATTCGAGGGATTACTCATAGTTTTTAAACTTGGTCTTATATTCGCTAACTCGAAACGGGTTTTAAACCCATAGTCTCTTTGGCAAAGTTGTTCGGAATGATCCGCTACGAAGAACAAAACCCGTCTTATACAGAACGGGAAAAAATATTTTGCCAGAAAAAATAATCCGACCAGACCTCTAGTAGGCAGCACTACTATTACTCTGAAGGGGACTATTAAAACGGACACCGTTTTGAGAAATTATTTGACTTTTTTTGCTTAAAACTCTGATTAACTGCCACATTAATGGTAGAATAGTGAAATGTCGACCACTTTTTTGAATGTCTTTGTATTGACCTTGCTTTCTTGATGAGATATTCATGTGGAAATATTTGTCTGAAATAAAACAATTTCAGTATAACTGAAGTATTATATCGTTGCAACACTACATAGATATGGGGTTCTACTGCACAATTTACAATATTCGGTTATGTTTTTTCCACCACACCTAGGCGAAGTCACATTTCATTTCATTTGATACTATCTTTAATACCAATGAAATATAACATTTTCCCTTTAAAGTAAATACGAGTAAATAAGTCATTTACAAAAATGTGTGTGTGCGCTCTCAACACATAAACGCTTATCACAGCGGTGTTAACAAGCAGTAAATCTGTCAAAATTTCATTTTGAAGCATTGCTTTTTTGCTGGTTTTTTGTTCAGCACTTTTCGCTGTTAGTGTCAGTCAGCCTTGCCACACCTTGTCACACTAATCCATTAAGCCCAAAGTGGTATTAAGCGGCCTTGGCGTTGCGGCTGATTGACTAAAATCAATGGCATGCTTGCCTCGTCGCTTGATAAGCTCTCTTCGGGCTTCGTGTGACGGGCGCTATGCATACACGAACGTGTGTGTGTGTGTGTGTGGTGTCATCAAACAATAATCCCGCCATTATTGGTTGTAAATCTCCGTGCGATTTTTTTGAAATTAATTGCATTTTAAAAATGTTTCTAATTTGTGGTTGCTGTCACCACAGCGTACAAGCGTTTTAACGGTTATTATAACGGCATCAATCATGCCCAGCTGGCGAAAGGTGAGCGAAAGTAATTTGCCGATATTTTCGCTTATGCTCCATTGGCTGGATGAGGGTTATTTACCGGTGAGGTGGGCTATTAATAGTGACTTTATTGTACAAGTGTTTAATGATTTGATGTGTGTGTGGGGTTTTTTATTCCCAAATGGTGAACTTTTGCTAAAAACTGTGTTGTTTTTGTAATTTTCTGTTTAAATGTTCACAAACTAATTTTCAAGCAAAAGCACTTTTTTGCGTCTACTAGAATGCTGCTCTTTTTTTTTTTTTTTTTTTTTTTGATTGAGTTTTTGTAAACATGTTTATTGAAAAGTTGCTTTTAAATATTTTGCGGTTTCACAACAGAAGCTTCTGTGTTCGCTACAAAAGTAATTGTTAATTCAATTTAAAAGTCTGCGGTTGAATAAATGCATCTATATATCATTGGTATTGCAAAAAAATCTGATTTTGTTAAGTGTTTCATTTATTCCTCCTAATAAATTGAGAAAAAATTTAATTTTTTTTTCGATTACAATCGAATGAAACGTTATAGGTTTGTATATTGAAAACTAATTTAATATATTATTTAGAGCAAAGGTCTATACATATGTATACCATACGGTAGTAGAAATGTAACGGGTGATCCAATTACAGGTACTTTGTTTAATAGCCGTTTTTTGACAGATCACGCGTCAGTCGTTTCAAGCTGTGATGTTCTTTTGTTCAGTATTGGTTGGCATTTCATCATAAAAAGACTTACGCCGGAACAACGTTCGGTAAAGAATGTGTTTCGCGCGCTTCGCTTAACTTATGGTTAATATAATCGACCCTACTGAGCATACTATTCGCAAAACCATAACCTATCTTGAGACCCAATATCTATTATTGGATAATATTCGATCGAATAAACCATGTCCAGCAAAACCGAGGAAAGCCGATTGGGCGCCGTTCGCAGCATCTTGGACTGACATATGGAACGACTCGGAGCATTTTAGCAACCTGAAGAGATTCAAAAGCTTTCCTTTTCGTTCAGAAAAATGTGGGTCTGGTGGAATTATTGCTCCATATTTCTTCAAAAATGATGCCGGTGAGAACGTAGCCGTCAATGGCGACCGCATTCATGCAATGATAGCCGACTATTTGATGCCTGAAAATGAAGCCATATATCGCATCAATCCATAAATTTATTGAGAGATCACTTTCAGTAGATTTCCCGTTTTGAACTGGTCGATTTGCCACAAAGATCACACTAAAAATATCACACTGTTTGAATTTTTGCTGTGGGAACATGTAAAGTATAAAGTCTATGCGGACAATTCCGTTTCGATTCAGGCTTTGGAGCAAAACATCAAGAGTATTATTCTCAAGTTACCGGTCGAAATTATCGAACGAGTCATCGAAAATTGAACTCAACGGATGGATCATCTGAGACGTACCCGAGGCCGACATTTGAAAGAATAAATACCAAAGAATGTTCTTTCGAATGATAATAAATATTTCTAATTAAATTTGAAATTTCTGTGTTTTCTTTAAAAAAAAAATGAGGAACCTCGAAATGGATCACCCTATATAATTATCTATAACCCTTCGCTTCATATTATTTTCATGCCTTCATACTGATAAATGTTTAAAGGACTGGAATGTTGGCTGTTCCGATTCTGATTTGAAGTATGCTCTGGATTTGGTGCCATTGGTTTGATTTAAGAGAGGATGGGTTGACTGATTCTATAACTAAATTTTGTTTATTTTATATGAACATATTTTATTCTGAGTTGTGCTTCCAATTGTCTTAGATAATCATGAGCCTTTTTAAACAGCAATAACTTTGGGCTTGACCAGAAGTTCGAAAACCTTTATATTAGATATAAGTATATGGGCTAAGGACAATGTTGATCCAATTTTACTCATTTTTTGCACAAGAGTATACTGTCATTAGAAAAACACTCGACCTCCCCAATAGGCCGATATGTTCGGTATAAAATTGGCTATTTGATATATGTAAATTTATAGCCATATGAGATCTATGTATTTGTTGTCTGGGTCCCTGAGAAGTTTGAGTCCGGTTTCGACGATCCGAAAGTTTATTCTGATAACATCACTCATATTTGATTTGCTTCCTTTCAATTGACAGAACCAAATGGAATTTAAAATTTTGTTAAATGGGAAATGGGCGTGGTTATTATTCAATTTCACCCATTTTCACAGTGCCTAATAGGAATGTTTGGATAAGTGTTATATTGGAAGTGAGCGTGGTTGTCCTCTGATTTTACACATTTTCTCATGTTGTGAAGACGTGTTAACACAACTTTCTCTTAACAAGTTTGGGTGATTAAGCTTCAGAGGTTTGAAAGATATGTACACTAAAGAATCAAGGGAGCGGGGTCACTTCTACTTTCGAAAAGGTCTTTTCAGTCTACAGAAACCAATAATGTTAGCAGATAAAGGAGACACATACATATGTCAATAAATTATATAGTAAGGTGATAGTGGATTATAACTTCCGTCTTAAGCATCAATGACTGTAGCCGAAAGGATAGGTCTACTGTTTTCTAGAGATAATCAATGACTAACCTCTCCTAACCAAACACGGTTTACCAACACCAACATATTGATTAAGTCTAAAGAGTCGATGTTTTTATCAATCAAATCTAAAGTCTTCCTTAGACGGCGAACATTTGAAAAGTATTATATGTAGTATTCCAAAATATATCTAATGAGAGGTTAAAAAATATTGTTGAGATATAAACATTGATGTAAACATTCATGATTGAAGTGGGACTAAATACAGCAAATTTGAATTAATAAAAAGGAAACGGACAAATATGCGGTGAGTATACGGCCAGATATGTAACCATATTACAGCAAATATGCAACAACGTCCTTAAACAATATTTATTTAGAACCACTTATGCTGCCAAGAACATATTCGACTTCACAAGAAAATACATCCTCTGTCAAAGTGAAGCCCAAATCTTGCAGTAAAGTCACGTTTTATGTATTTATCAAGAGCGCTGATTGTTGGCTCAAAATTTATGTCGGGCCATTAACATAATAAATAAGAAACTAAACATATGCGAGCACATTGGCAAGCATAATTGGCTGCTAAAAATACACTTCCCACTTTGAAGAGTGGGAAAATCAGAGTAGGGATGGACGCGTATAAAAAATCGCAAACTCAAATTAGGAGAAATGGCAATTAACTTGACATGCCATATACAATAATAAGGCAATACTAAGAGATAAAAGTAATTTTAGTCGAAAACACAAGTGAAAGTCAATAAACATACCCTGCTGCCTTTATGCCGCTATGTCTGACTTTGGTATGCCCGCAAAACTAATACGGCTAAGTAAACTGATGTTGAGCAAAACAAAAAACTCCGTCACGATCGGGTCGGACCTTCCGAGCCGTTCGATACCAAACGACAAGGCGATTCCGTATAGTGAGACTTTTCCTGATCTGCTCCTAGTGGTTCGAGCTACAGATCACATGAATGAAGTGAACCAGGTCAAGACGACGTATCACCTGTCATCAAACAAACAGTCGTCGCACTCGCGCTTGGCTCCCACGTCACTGTTGACAGTAAGCAAAGTCCTCCCTCGACAAATAAAGATCAATCTATATAAGTCACTCATAATTCCCGTCCTGCTATATGGTGCAGAGGCATGAACGATGACAACAACTGATGAGTCGACTTTGCGAGTTTTCGAGAGAAAGGTTCTGCGAAAAATTTATGGTATTTGCGTACTGGCTATGGCGATTAGCGCCTTCGAAGGAACGATGAGCTGTATGAGATATATGACGACATTGACATAGTTCAGCGAATAAAAAGACAGCGGCTACGCTGACTACGTCATGTTGTCCGAATGGACGAAATCACTCCAAATCTGAGAGTATTCAACGCAGTACCCGCCGAGGGAAGCACAGAAAGAAGAAGACCTCCACTTCGTTAGAAAGATCAGATGGAGAAGAACCTGGCAACATTTGGAATCTCCAACTGACGCCAAACAGCGAAAAAAAACAACGACTGGCGCCCTGTTGTATTATCGAATATAACCACGTACACGGTGTCTATGCCAATAAAGAAGAAGAAAAAAGTTAAGCAAGGGACCACTTTGGGTGAACGAATAATGAGCTAAAAAACTTAGTACTGAACTACTTTTGCTGAAAACGTATGACAGACCTCGCTCCAAAAGAATAGACGGTCTGCTTAAATATGCAAGTCGTCGTATAAGTACAACACATGAACCGAGTAACCCTCCGGTTCCCTTCAACTGCCCCTCCTACACACGAAAGAAGTTTAGCAACCGCAGAGTTGCGTTTTACAATTCTTTCGGAGCAGTACAAATGGCGACGCATTCACAACGCGAACGCAAAAAGTTTCTTGTCGCATATTTGTCGTAGGGCCGCGTTTAACACAGTGGTCGCATGGCTATGCCGCTGTACAGTACAGAACACCCTCACCTCTGCATAGTTACTAGCAGCGTGACTTTGCTGTTAAACGGTTAACGGCAGCATAGTCGCCAGGTGCTGTATGCGAGGCTATTTCTGCGTAGATATGTACAAGTATGTGCTGCATACAAAAATTTGTAAATAAATTATGCCGTTGTTGCATGCAACATTTCAATACAAATGCATATATATTTCAACTTTTTCTCGTTATTTAAATTTTATTGTTGTTGTTGTTGTTGTGTTGCCGTGGCAGAATGCCATAAATGCTCGCAAAGCATTGTTTGCACCGTCTCATTCGTAGGTGCAATCAGCACAATAGCATTGTGCCAGCGAAGCAGTAAATATTCAACATTTGTAATGTGACTAACGAGCGAGCGTGAGCGCCTTGAAGTAGGCAACATTTGCTAAATTTTTCAAACAGAAATTTTTTCCCACACTTCCGACTAGTTTGAAACGTTAGCAATTAATATTATTTTTTTTTTTTTTGCTTTGGATGCACACTTTTTGGAATTGTGCTTCCTAATGACCGATCTACAAAAGGGATATGAAAAACTATGGGGAATTGAGTGGTAAATCACTGGAATTCAATTGACTCAGGTATGTTGATGATGTTTTTTGAATTCTTTTCACCAATTTAGATAATAAAATACACATTTAGATATACATTGTGACAAAAAAGTACCCGGAAATTGTAATTCAATTTCCTGGGTAAATGATATTTCAAAAAACTTTATTTTGCTAAGGTGGTAAGACTGTCCTTAATTACTATGCCAATATGAGCGCGTCTGTAAACCTCTTCAAGTAATGAAAATATTAAAAAAGTGAAGAATATGGTCCCAGAAAATCGTCAGGCAATTGTTAAAGAGATGGCCAAAGAGCTCTATACCACTCGTGAATCCGATCGAATGATTTTAGTGGTTTAGTGATTTCGGCTCTTCCCGATAAAGCTGATAAAGAGCGTCATCAACAAGTCACTTTGCACATACTTGATGTGCGAATTCCGTTCCCCCATTCATGAAGAGCATTATAACTACCGATGAGACATTAATTTATGAGTCAAGACAGGCAAACAGGTCAACAATGATTGGAATGGAGGAGAAAAAACGAACCGAAACTAAAACAACCAAGCCGAAGCCGCTCAAAAATCTAGGTGATGCTCATTGGTTTTTTCGAAATTCGTAGTTTCGTGCATCATGAATTTGTTTCGGAGGGACATATGGTCAGTAAGGAGTTCTATTTGGCCGTATTGAGTCGTTTGCCTGAGAACATCTGTTAAAAACGGGCGGAATTGTCGAAGAATAGTTCATGGGTTTCACACGATGATAATGCGCCAATGTAGCGAGCCACGATAGTGACTAAATTTAAAGCCAAAAACGCAATGAGTACCATCGATGAAGCACCGTATTCACTAGATTTGACACCGTGTGATTTTGAACCACGTTTTCGAGTACAGCGGACCTGCATATTAAATATCATACCGAAAGTTCAGATCTTAGAGTTTGCAGAGTATTAGTTTCATATGTGAGCATACAGGATATACAGACAGTTAGCTCGCCAGCTTTTCTTAAATACAAATTTTTAACTCCTCAAGAACACCCCTTATTTCTGGAAAAGGTCAAAAAGAAAATATCAATAGTCAAATTGAAATAATTCTCATAATGCTTCACTTCCAAATATCAACCTCCTCTCCCTCTGGTAATTTAGACCATAAAAAGGAGTTGGAATAAGTTAGAAATTGAATTCACTTTTTATAGAAAGAACTTTAAATTTTTTTTATCAAATAAATTAAATGCCACAATTTATTAACCGCATGCAACCACTAAATGTTGAAACCGCAAAATCCGTTGTGTAACTCCTTTAGACGAAATTTCTTATTGTTGCACTCGATGCGGGTAACTTTCTGTATTATGAAGCGGCTACAGCTGACATGCAATGCAAAACTTTCAACAGCCACCTGGCAACAGTCTGGCTTTGTATTTTATTTTTTTCAACTTTTCGTAATAATTTTTTTATTATTTTGGAATGCAATTCTCTGGCGCTTTGCCTGCTGTAGAGGCATTTTTCAAAAGCTACACGAAAATTTATGTCTCGAAAGAGCAGCGCAGAAGAAAGATTACTCCTGCCATCTTACTACGTTGTATACTAATTGCTCGTGTTGCTGCTTGCTGCTGCACTCGCTTCCACCTGACTGCCAAGTTTGTTGAAAATTTTCTTAAGAAATTCCCAACCACCCATAGCTTTGACGTAATGGCAGCAAAGTGCAGCTGCATGTTGCCGGTTGTTATTATTGTAGTTGTTGTTGTTGTTGTCACAAAGACTCTCGCCATAGTTGTAAAATACTTTGACATATTTCGTAAAGTTTGCAATTTGCTGCAAGCACGCAACCAGACACGCACACACAATTGTATTCATCCACAAACACAAAAACATTACTGCGTATACACCTAAAAGTATGCTAGTGTATGTGCTGACTGCTTTTATTTTCATATATATTTTTTTTTGTTATATTTAACAACTTCCTACGTGCAATTCTTCGGCTCTTCTTGGAGTCGAGTTGGTCAGTGGAATTTATGCGCCCGTAAAATATGCAAATTCTCCAGTTATGTGTTTCTTTACAACATTTTCTGGTTCGTTTGGAGTTATTTACATTTTTACGCACGCACACATATGCACATACGCACACGCGTGCCACAAACAACACAAGCGTGTACATATAATGGCTATGTAATGCCTTTATGGTAGCAATTATCTTGTTAACTTTTAGTTTCAATTTGTAATTTGGTTCGGTGCGGAAAAAGTTATGAAAACTGCTAACAACTTTGCGAAACATCAAGATTAGAGGGCGTCTGTAAACGTAATACAATGAATATAATAACTGTAATACAGAGCGTATGATAAACTTTACACGTTTACGTTACATGGCGCTGCAGGGAAAGCTGCTGGTGGAGCATAAGGCTCCGTTTACACTATGCCACTGTTTGACAAAAAAAACAAAAACTAAAAAAAAAAAATATAAAAAAAATTAATAAAAAAATAAAAATAAATAAAATAACAATTTATAAGCAATTTCAGTTTTTGAATATTGATTTTGAAAACCTTTGTAACATGGCGTTGTAATAAACTACGCATTAGAGTATGATGACCTGTTCACCCTCTCCCATATTTTAGACAATATAAAAGTCAGAAACCAAGACCAAGAAAGAGGAAATATGTCACATTTACCAGATTTTCTTAGATAAAGGCGAAAAAACTAGCCATGCGGTTGAAAATGTTAATAATATTTATAGCCCATAAACTGTGAGGACCCATCATACGTAAATTCGTGTACATCGATTGCGCGATGTTTCCGTTGTATAACGCTTTGAAAGCCCAATTATCGCTAATATCATTAAAATAATTTAAATTGTCGAATCAGACCTCTATGTAAACTCCGTTTCGATTGCCTAAGCAATGTAAAAAAATGTTTGGAATCAATCAAATAAGACTGACTACAAGAAAGACTCGACGTGTAGCCGCACCAGAATAGCCTGCAATCCCCCTATCGATTCTTGTTTAATGCCGGTTTCCTCGGAGAGGTTGTCGGCTGGACATTCAGAAGTCATACGGAGATGGTTTTTCGGCTTGGCTCACCTTTGCGACGATATTCGGTCGTCTGTATTTGGATCGTAAGCATAGATTTACGACTCGTCGTCAGAAATAATATGTTTTTTTGTCATCCTTCGAAAGCATTATTTCAACGCCGTTAACGCGACGTTGTTTTTAGAAAAAGAATTGATCTTGACTTCGATTAGTCTCAAATGATCTTCCAAAATGGTTTTTACTGATCCTTTTGATATTCCAACGACGCCAGTAAGATCTTTGACTGTCAATTGTCGATTTTCAAGCACCAAATCCTCAACTTTCTTGACGAGTTCGATTTTGAAAGGCTTTTATATGACAGATGTCACGTAAGAATGACCCCATATTTACCTAGAAATAAGTTATTTGGATTCCACCATTTTTAAATAAAAAAAACAGGATTTAATATCATTATTTTAAATTATATAAATCCATAATTTCTTCTCCTTAGTGGTGAGTTTAATAAAAAGAGAAGCTTAGCCGAAAGTCATCTAATTTTGGCGGATGTTAATGATGAGAATGATCCAGCTTAAGTATTTTGGCTTGGAAGGTGAAGAACGTCCTGGACGTCGATGAATAGGTCTTCCAAACGCAGTAAGAGTTCACAGACTCTTGGGGAATTACTTAATTATTTCAATGTAAAGAAATTGGGTTTCATATGGATTGAAGCCAAAAAATGCTGAAAAAATTATTTTGTATGTAAGAAATGCTGCTTGAGCTTTACAGAAATAAGTTCTTTTTGGTTCGGACTGGTTATCAAAATTCAAATCTGGTCGATCAGCCAACTCAATAGTAAAGTCGTCAGAATGGCGTGTTGTACGCTACAGAGAACAACTCATGAAATTGTAGTGGGCGACTGCCGAAAAACACACGGCACTTGGGTTTGGACACGAGTCAATAATTTTCAATCCTACGCTGAGTCTCATGTTTCAAGGTTGGTTTAAACTATTTTGGGAAAAGCGGCTGAAAAATTTTGCCTCAGCCACTTTAAGACACATATGCTTAGGACTACCATTTCTTGAGGTGTATGTACTCACTGCGGTTCACATTAGAACCAAGAACAATAGAACATAGCAATATAAAGTCACATCATCAAAACTGGCTTGATGCATTCTTGGCCGCTCAGCTGTCGCAGTTCTTTTGGCATGGACCACACAAATTGCCAGAAAACTTTTAGATACTTTTAGGTGACCAATACTTTAAATACTACTGCTGAACATTTTTTTCTCTTATACGTAGTAAATGTTAAACTTTTGAAAAAACAAACGATGTAAAAATTCACAAAATTAATTTTCATTTTTTTATTTTTACAATTGAAAATGGAAAAAAGTAGCAAACATTGGATAGAATTCATGTAAATAGTATTTA